>NC_135794.1:4462500-4792500 GCF_051106095.1 Pogona vitticeps | reverse complement strand
GTGGTTTAACCCTGAGCGCCACTGCTTCCTTATATGAAGATTACCGTATTTTTCGCTCCATAAGATGCACCTTTCCATAAGACGCACCAATTTTATAGGAGAAGAAAACAGGAAAATATAATCTGTTTTCTTCGCTCCATAAGACACACAGACTTTCCACCCCCCTGTTTTGTGGGAAAAAAGTGCGTCTTATGGTGCAAAAATACGGTACTTTGTGCTAGATCAGGACTACTATTGAGTCTCCAGCACAAAGATTCAATACAGTGGTGCCTCGCTTAATGATTGGCCCGCATTACGACGAATCCGCTTTACGACAATCAAAAACAGCTGATCGTCGGGTTTTCAAAATGGCCGCCGGGTGCTTAAAATGGCTCCCTGCTGTGCTTAGGGATGGATTCCTCGCTATACAGCCAGTGAAAATGGCCACCGTAGGAAGGATCTTCGCTGGACTGTGAGTTTTTACTCCATTGGAACGCATCGAACTGGTTTCAATGCATTTCAGTGGGTTTTTAATTTCGCTTTACGATGTTTTCGCTTAATGGCGATTTTCCTGGAATGGATTATCATCGTTAAGCGAGGCACCACTGTAGTTTTTCACACATCATTCCAAAGAAGAGGCAAGTCTCCCAGTTTACATGATGAATGGGAGCTGTAGTCTGAAATAGGAACTTCCCCCCCCCCAGCTTTGTGAATAAAAAAATGAAAAAGTTACAGCAGGCCTAGCATTATTTTGAAGAAGAAAAATAAAATAAAATAAAATAAAGTAAGCAATAAAAATAAAATGGTGCTCTCATGCCAAACAGAAAGATGACAAAGGATAAAATGAAACAGAAAATACCACGCCTTGTCAATAGAGCTTTCAGAGAAATAACAGAAATAATACCTGTTGCTCTTTTGGCTTTAGTCCTTATTGCAGAACATAAAACTTGAAAGGATTTGGGTCTTGCAGCCACATCTTCCGGAGGGTGCCATCTAACATAATGCTTTCTGGGAAGAGATCAAGATGAAGTTCACTAGTTTCGTGGCTTGTGATTTCTATTTGCTGAGTTGATTTTTGTTTTGTTCCATTTCTCAAGGCTGAGAACAAAGGAAAGAGCAATGTAACCCTGCAACAAAACAATCCATCATCATCATCACCATCATCATTATTGTCTGGGTTCCAGTACCTTTTGTTTCACATGTCCCAAAGGCTGATGCTTCAGTGATGATCGTAGGCTTTCTTTCTCCTCCATGTGATTTAGAAAATTGCATCTCATTAAACCTCATTTCTCCTCTGGCTGAAGAAGAAAATATAAGAAAAAAGGCCCAAAACTTTGTCTGTTGGTCAGAATTTGGGGCTAGGAATGGAACTCGGGACTGTGTAGAAGACGGCTGAAGCACATAGTAGTGGAGTCCAACGAAGAAGTGACAGGCTTTGTGACTACAGTGGTGCCTCGCATTATGACGTTAATTCGTTCCAGCGAAATCGCTGTAGAATGAAAACGTAATGCGAAAATAAGCCCATTGAAATGCATTGAAACCCCTTCAGTGCATTCCAATGGGCTGGAAACTCACCGTCCAGCGAAGATCCTCCGTAGGGTGGCCATTTTCAGTGCCTGTGCAGCGAGGAATCCATCCCAGAAAACAGCGGGGAGCCATTTTATTTACCCGGTGGCCATTTTGAAACTGCAGATCAGCTGTCCGAAAATTGCCATTTCGCAAAGAATCAGTTCCCAAAGCATGGAACCAATCATCGCAAAGCAAAAAACCCCTGTTCAGACCATCACTTTTGTGATCACAAAAAGATCGTCTTAATGCGGTTTCATTGTAATGCGGGGCAATCGTAAAGCAGAGCACGACTGTATTTGAACTGAGATGAGATTTGCATTGTCTGGATGGTGGGGAAAATACTGATGAGATCATTGATAAATTGGGAATGTTTGGAAAGAAGCCCCATATGGAAGACAAATGTATTGTTTCGGGATTTGGGGAATCTTCTGGACTACAAATACCATCATTCTTCTTTCTTGGAGTTCTACCTACTTTGCAGATATCTCACAAACACCTAAATATGATGCGCCTAAGAAGAAAGGCCTTAACTGGAAGGCTGTGAGGCTGAGCTAGGCCTAGCTCTGGGCACACTTCCTGTTCCTGCCCCAGTGCTAGCTGGGAGCTTTCTTTTTGAACAGGAAGCTTGTGTGGAGCTAGGCCTAGCTCAGCCTCAAAGCCTTTGAGTTTAGACCTTTCTTCTTAGGCGCATCACATTTAGATATTTGGTGTATGGTGTCTGTGCTGGAGGAGACTCTTGAGAGTCCCCTGGACTGCAAAGAGATCAAACCTATCCATCGTGGAGGAAATCAACCCTGGGTGCTCACTGGAAGGACAGATCCTGAAGCTGAGGCTCCAGTACTTTGGCCATCTAATGAGAAGAGAAGACTCCTTGGAAAAAACCTTGATGTTGGGAAAGTGTGAAAGCAAGAGGAGAAGGGGATGACCGAGGACGAGAGGGCTGGACAGGGTCACCGAAGCGACCAACATGAATCTGACCCAACTCCGGGAGGCAGTAGAAGACAGGAGGGCCTGGCGTGCTCTCGTCCATGGGGTCACGAAGAGTCGGACACGACTTAACAACTAAACAACAACACATGGTGTCTGTAAAGTTGGCAGAATTCTCAGAATGGGAATTATGGTATTTATAGTCCAGAATTAAAAAAAACAACAACCTCCCTAGTATTCTTGTTTGAGAGGTACTGCTTCCCTAACAGGCTTCCCATGGTGGCATAAGCTAGACAAGCAACTAACAACACACCTAAGACTTGCTCAGTTGACTAGTCTTTGAAATGAACCTCATCCTGGAGAGGGTGAATAAGGCCTGAATGATCAAGAGATTCCCATTCTAATTAATAAAGAGACAAGGCTGTGACCTTTTATTGGAGATCATGCTATCCCGGATCATTAAATTATGGGTAATTGAGCGTGAAAGATGCCCCCCTCCCGTGGCAAAGGCCACGATCTCTGCACTGGAGAAGCGCAGCGACGTTCACCCAGAGAGGGTAGGTGTTGTTAGAAGGTACGAACAAACCTGGGTTGACAGAATCTGCCCAGAACTACCTGAATATCTCTGTCAGCTTCTGCAGGACAAACTGATATATGCCAGATGAAGGAAGGGAGGGAGGAAGACAGGGAAGGAAGGCAGGCGTGAAAGAGGGAAAAGGGGGGGGGGGAATCCTACAGCTTGAGCAAGACAAAACAATAATGTTTCACAGCAGGTTGGAATCTGCACAAACGCCTCCCATCGCTCTTCCAAGCTTCTGTCTTTACTTTGCCGAATGTCCCCACCGTGCCGTGCGAGACGTTTCAATTAATTACAAAGGGACATTTCTGAGCACGGATCTCCTGGGTGCAATTGCATCCAGGTGCCTCTTAACACAGCCTGCTGCGACGGTATTAGGTCAGCTGCCACGGTTTTCAAAATCTTGCGTGAAAAAAAATTAAAAATTAAAAGAAAAAACAGAGCAAAAGAGGGAGTGGATGGATGCACTCATCTGGATGTGCCATCTGTCACCAAAAAGAGAGAAAACGAAAGGGATTCAGCTAAGGCACAGAAGAATCCCACCGGATCAGGGTAAAGAAAAGTCCCTCTGCTCATGGAACATATGATGCTCGGTGTGGTGTGGTGAACAGAGTGGTGAAGCAGGATGGAGAATACCTGGGTTCGAATCCCCACCTGGTCAGGGAAACTCACTGTGGGAGTCGAATCAATATAACCACTCCTTAAACATTTCACTTACCTTAAAAGCCCTATTAGGGTTGCTTTAAGTCAGTTCTGACTTAATGGGACATAAACTACAGTTGTGCCTTGCTTAACGATTACCCCACATTATGACAAATCTGCTTAATGATGATGTTTTTGCGATCGCTTAGGGACTGATTCCTCGCTATACAGGCACCGAAAATGGCTGCCGTATGGAGGATCTTCGCTGGATGGTGAGTTTTTAGCCCATTTTAGCCCATTGGAACGCATTGAATGGTTTTCAATGCGTTTCAATGGGCGTTTTAATTTCGCTTTACGACATTTTCGCTTAACAGCGATTTTCCAGGAATGGATTATCGTCGTTAAGCGAGGCACCACTGTATAAAGACAGAAGTAAGGTAAAAGGGAGTTGGGTTCTATGATAAGAACAAGGCAGTTTCTAACATTCATAGAATCACAGAATAATTGAGTTGGAAGGGGCCTTTAAGGCAACCGTGTCCAAACCCTCTCCCTGTTCAACGAAGGAATCCAAATCCATCAATTTATCTTTGCATTGAACATTCTTATTCTTTTGCGTGGCTTTTTAACACTTGTTTTCATTTTTCCAAATCCTGTTTGTTATTGACGATGGCAGCCCAAAGACATTATACCCTCTCCTACTGCTGGTCGGCCTTGGGAAACATCGTTTATATAGTGCCACCGGAGTAACAAAGACCGTTTTGCCAGAGGTGGTTTTGGCTGTTTGATTAGTTGGATGGTGAGGACGTATTCCAGGTGAGGGAGGCGCAGATTAATCAGGTCAACCCATTAAACCACCCTAGCTGGTTGGCTTTCCTAAATAGAGGGGAAGAGAGGGTGATCACAATGTCAATTTGAACTCATCTTGGTTTGGAATTTAAACTGTGGGGGGAGCTGTTTAGTATTGAGAAGTTCCCCAAAGAAACACCAGGGATGTCTACATAGGGCTAGGAAGACAGAATCCCTTTGGACGCCCTGGACAATATTGTACTCGATAGTCCAATGTTCTAACTGGGCAGGAGCCAGGATCCTACCTTCCCCGGGTCTTATTTTATCAATTAGTTTGGACAGCCAAATAGATCCTGCCCACCCTGTCCTTCTGGGTTCTTTCATTGTTTCTGGATTGTTGTTCTTTTCCTTTATCCTCCTTTTATCACATCTTTTCCACAAATAGAAAGGCAAGGGACGATTCTGAGAGACAAAACCCTCCCACTTGTTAGATATTTAGGAAAAGGGAAAGGCGCTCAGTCTTGGGTCTGGGTGATGGAAACTTAGCTTTTGGACAGCTCCGTCCCTCCCTTGATGGTTTAATTTCTATCCATGACAAGTGTTTGATTTATGGGATAATCAACCCAAACTTTGATTTTTGGCCTTAGCGCTCAGCACGCCAAAGTCTTTTCGTATGGCATGAGCGACAGCCGCTCATTTACAAAGATAGTGCGTGTTGAGGAACGAAGAAAGTGTCAAGTAGAGATGACGGAGAAATCCAGGCTGCAAAACAAATCTGCTCGGTTCCATACCAGACTGAATGTGGGACTGGACATAATTTGTCATCAGATGCCCCTGGCTTTCTGATACATTTTGTGAAAGAACGGGTCAGGGAGTGATGAGCAACATGTGCACATTTGACAAATGCATGAGGATGATGATGATAAAATATGCTACCTTTCCAAAGTGTGTACCAACATGCTTTACAAATGGAGCACAGTGAATCTGATTCCAATCCAGACAAATCCAGTCTGGGTTTTAGGCTCAGCTTCACAGTCGTTGGCCCTGTTTTGGAGATCCGTTTCAGCCCCTTTGGTCGCTCCTGTAAAGTTCAGACTAAAAGGTGGGGTGGATTCAGTGGCTCACTGACTGTGGGGCAGGCAGCCTTCATGGATGGCACGTCCCTTCCGAAAGATAACCCCAAATCCTTTTGAACACAAGTATTTGTATTTAGATTCGCAGTCTCAAATGGAACCATTCAGGAGAGACTTTGTTACAGGCTTCTTTTTGTGCTGAATAAAGAGAGATAAGTAAAGTATATTAGGGTATATCTCAGGCCATAATTTTATCTTTGTTTAAAAAAAAGGGAGACCTAGAATTTAGAATTGTTATGTGTTGTCAAACTGCATCTGGCCTTTATAGGGTTTCCAAGTATGGGAGATATTTAAGGAGGGGTTTAATCAATTCCGCTTCTCCATTGGGTTTCCATGATCAAGCAGAGATTTGAACCCAGGTCTCTTGAGTTCTAATTCCATACTCCATCTACAACACAACCACTCTGGATTTCTTACAATTCAACCAATCAAATGCCGGGGAATTTGTGCAGGGTTGGATAGAACCTTCTCCTAGCTTGTCTTTACATGGGTCGTACAGCCATGGCTGATTCTGCATAAATTCGGCCTCCATGTAACACACGGCCGCTCTGTCCTGTGGGGCATTCACTATGGGGCTGGACATTTGCGTTCCCACCTTCTGCATCTCCCTCATTACTCCCAGAGAAGGTGAAGAGTCTAGATACCCAAAGGACTTTTCTGTCTGGGCAGCCCTAAAGATTTCTTCCACCTTGTATATTTCTGAAACACAAGCTATCCAAGAAATCAATGAAGACCTTGGAGGAATCCTATAAATGTGTTACTGTTAGAAATGAGGAGAGGAGGGGAAGGAACTAATGAGATACTTGAAGGTTTTGCAGAACCAAAACAAGCGAACAACACAGCCGTCTCCACTGCAGCCCTAAAGGGGGAAATGTAGTCTCTGGGAACATGAAATACGGCCCTTGACCGCTCCTTTTGTATACAAATCTAATGTTCATTTCTGACGTGAATCTTTTTCTTCGATTCTCTCATAGGGGCTGCCGTGTGGTCTACAAAGTATGGATGCCGCCAGGTTTCTGATTTAAATTTTGTTACCCCAGGCTTTCTTCTTAAAAATATACATGCTGTTTTGAAAAAGGCTGTTGTGTTCATTGAACCATGTTTCTGTTGATAGTTTGGGTTTTTTTTAAAAAAAACTTGCACTGTACTGCTGTATTATTATCTCAACGGATTTTTGGAAAAGAGGTATTTTTATTCCTTCATCACCCACCTTGAGATTGCTAGGTCCCGTGGATTTCCCTAATGCTTGATGGTTGGTGGGAATAGGGTGGCGGGATGAAATGACACTGCCCTGCATTTAGGGCCCGTGGCATGTCCCTTAAGAACTCTTTTCATATACAGTGCCTTTTTCCCCGATGATCGTCAGATACAGGGGATTACGTTCTGACAACGTAAAGCTGAATGGCAGGAGACAACTAGCTAGAAAGGCAGGGTATAAGATTGTGTAGCAGACGTTGGGGAGAGATCGGGAGACTGCTTTGTGAAGTTCAATTTCCCCAGATTTTCTTGCCAGGATGGCTGGGGAATTCTGGGTCATTAGTTCCACAAAGTAATATATGCACCCCATATCACAGGAAGTTGCTACCGGCCAGAGCAGAAGATTGGAGAAGTTAATTTTGGGGGGTGATAACTCCCAGAATACCTCAATCTAGCATGGCAGGAGCCAAGCTGCAGGGGGGAATTCTAGGCGTGAGCGCCCCAAAAAAGTAACTTTTCTACTCACTAGGTTAGGTGGACGAAATCTAGTTCAAGTAACGTCCTCCCTTTACGTTCTTATTGGCCATTCAAAAAATGACGGATGGATAAACCTGTACGTTGTGTACTGTGATTTTTTGGGGGGGGAACTTTCCCCATTTTTATTTATTTATTCAACTTGTATGCCACCCCGCACTCTGCAAGAGTCTCTTTTAGTGTTTGCCTGCCCTTCACGTGGTGAATTATTGCCTGCATTGCTAGACAGAAGCTTTATCAAAGTAGGTAGGAAGGAGACCTGTCTCCCCAATTACCTGTATCTGGGGATTTGGAGTTGGGAGTGCTGATTATATTCCTCTTAGGGAGTGTGTGCCTCTTTCATTTTGATTATGATCTCAACGATGCTTTCTCTTTCTCACCTGTACTGTTTCCGGGCTGATGAATTGATAAGGGCGATAAGGATGCTGATGCAATGATAGATGTGAACTTTAAAGTAATATTAGTGCCTGCATAGGTCTGTGGATGATTGATTTTTCTTTCCCATGTACTGTTGTTACTGCTCGTTTTTGGAGTGAATGATTACACGTCGCTTTGTCGACTTTTGGGACTGGTTTCAAGAGTTCTGTTAGGGCTTAAGAGTGTGCGTGTGTGCGCGTGTGTCACGCCATCAAGTCAGTTCTGACTTACGAATGGCCCTTTCCAAGGCTTTCTAGCTAGAGAGGACTCAGAAGTGGTTTACCATTCCCTTATCATTGGGCTCCAGCTTCCAACCCTGGATGACATCTTCACATCCCGCTGTCTGAGGAAGTCACACAGCATCCTGAGAGACTCTTCCCGTCCTGCTTATAACTTTTTTGAACTGTTACCGTCTGGCAGAAGATATAGAACAATTAAGACTCGGACCACACATTTTCTGAATAGTTTTTATCCCAGAGCTATAATTGCAATTAATAATGAGCTTAAAGACCACCAGTAGTGAATAATTGGTTGGACTGTGTTACTTGGCCTGCGGTGTAGATGTTTGTATTTTTAGTGGGGGACTTTTAGTGGGTGGGGAGTGTTTGGGGAATTTTATGTGTGTGCATGTGTCTGTTCTCTGGGTATCTGTGAATTTTGTTGTATGGGTATACTGGGTATATACTTACAATGACAATAAATTATTATTATTATTTATTATTTATTCTGGAGCTGTCCTGGGACTGTGAAATTCACACAATGCCACAAAGGTTGACTCTGCTTACATGAGGCACACAGTGGGGAATTGAACTCCCAAACTTTGTCTCCACGGTCAGATATCTAAACCAATGTGCTATCCAATCAGCTTAATAATCATTGCATGCCATCAAGTCAATTTTGACTTATTGTGATCTTTTCCAGGGTTTTCTAAGTTGAGAATACACAGAAGGGGTTTACCCTGCCCTTCTTCTGGGGGGGGGGGATCCATGGGACTGTGCAGCTGGCTCAAGGCTACCCAGGCTGGCTTTTCTCCCAGGAGGCACACCGGGGGGGGGGGAATCGAACCCCCAACCTCTGGCTCTAGAGCCAAATACTTAAACCAGTGAACTCTCTCTCCAACACAGGGCTTAATTGGCCAGAATGGAAACTAGAAAGGAAATACTGTACTGAAAAAGAACCTGAAAGATCTGAGTATTTTCAGGTTTATCAAGAGGACCTGGACATGAAAGAACGCAAAGCCAAAAGAGGAGCAGCACCGTTGTCCACAAACACCCCCCCCCAATGTAAAAGCTTTTCCCGCTGGACACCTCTAAAAGTCAGCCTTATTCAACTTATTTGACATAGCATGTAGTTTAGCCATCAGAAGTTATGTATCGTATTTTTATGCCAGCCAGCAACGCACACCATAAATATTGATGAATAAAGTGAAAGTTACAGTGAACATAATTTAGATGATGGGAAATTGATTTCACATAATTTGAAACTTCCTGGACAGTTATCAGTTTGGTTATCTTCTGAAGGACGGCGCTGGTTTAAGAGTTTTCTGCTGGTGTGACTTTGGCAGAGGGAATAATAGTTGGAAAGAGGCATCTTATTTGAGTTAGGGTCGCTGTGGGATTTCACCCAAAATAGAATCCAAGGTGAATCTGGAGGATCGTTTGCATGCCTGGATCCTCAGGAGACTTTTCAGGTGAAATATAAAGAAGTGTGATACAGGAACCTGGGCAATTATTTGGGTCTTGTAGAAGGTTGAACACCAACTGAGAAGACCACAGGATATGCCACAACTTAACCAGGGCAGTTGTGGAAAAAGAAGGAAGGGCAGCCCAGTGCAAAATTTCAGGGGGAGATGCCCTCCACCCTGGTTGCAAGCCACCCTCACCATAACATACTAGTATAGGATCAAGAGTTTTGGGCTAGGAGTAAATAAAAGATCTGAGGTTCAAAAACTCATTCAGTCACAGAACGGGATTATCCCAGCTCTCCAGCTGTGATGACTCCTGTGTTGTTGTTGTTGTTGTTGTTGTTGTTGTTGTTGTTGTTGTTGTTGTTGTTGTTGTTGTTGTTGTTGTTGTTGTTGTTGTTGTTGTTGTTGTTGTTGTTGTTTTTGGGGGCTGCAGTTAATACACTCAGTTTTTTTCCTTGAAAATTAATGAAAAGAGTTTCTGCACTTTTGGAGAGCTTTCACTATTTTCATCTATTGGCGATGTTTGATCTGTTTAAAATTATGATTAGTTTTTACAAATTATTATGCCTGCATACATTTCACGTTTTAATTTTGTATGTCTTACTTCATTTCAAGCCACCCAGAGTCCCGTTCTTGGGAGATATATGGGATATCACTTGAATCAGTCAGCGATGGCTGGATGGCTCAGTGATTTAGGTATCTGGCCGCAGAGCCAGAGTTCAATTCCCCTGTGTACCTTCTAGCAGAACCAAGTCTGTGTAACCTTGGGCCAGCTGCACCGTCAAGGGTACCACCAGAAGAAGGGAACCGTAAACCACTTTTGAGTATACCCTTCCTAGAAAATGGTAGAAAAGGGTTGCAATAAGTTAGAGTTATCTCGACAGCACAATATAATACCTGTCCGGACAGCTCAATGAGTTAAATATCTGGCGTGTAGTGCCAGAGGTTGGGAGTTCGATTCCCCCCACTGCATGCCTCCTGGGAGTAAAGCCAGCCTGGGTGGCCTTGGGCCAGCTGCACAGTCCCAGGGATCCCCCCACAAAGAAAGGAATGGGCAACCACTTATGAGTCTCCTCTATCTAGAAAATGCTGAAAAGGCGTTGCCATGAGTCAGATTTGACTTGACAACACGTGATTACGATTCAATAAATAACCCACCCAAACAACCCTTTCTCGTCCTTGACATGGCGTCTCAATGAAAAGTGTTAAGGGTGCGTCAAATCGCACCTGTACACTTCCACATTACGGCATTCGGAATGCTTCCCACCTTTCTGGTTTCGTCCTCGAGATCATAATGCAGATTAGAATCCCCGCACCCTTTCTCTCGTATCGCATCCGCTGACAAGTGAGTTTGGAAAGCGATTATTGTTTGGGCATGTTCTCAAAGGGGAATGGATTTGTAATTTGTCGCTCCCGCCAAGGCGGCGCGGGGGTTATTGAGATTCTTGCAGATTGTAATTTCCGTCATTTGGTTTTGCGGGGGGGGGGGGACGAGGCCTGGCGGAGAAATATGAGCAGGGGGATTGTTGATAAGTCTATTGCCGAAGCAGCAAAATGTCAGTGAGAATGAAGAGGGAGCATACATTATCTGCCGAGGGAGACGGGGGGGCCTTTTGCATCTGATGAAAACTGGGGCAGGGTGAACTTAATGTATAGCCCAACAGATAAAGCCAGCCTTGTAAGGGAATACAAATCAAACCACATCACCTCCAGAGCTGCGAAGGTCAATGTTTGCCTACATCTAGGAATAGGTACAGGATCCATCGATCGAGGAGATACCTAGGTAATTTGCAGTGGATCGGCAAGGATTTCTGTCTGCTGGTTGTTTAACATGAGCGGCAGCAACACAACCTGGCAAACACACATGAGCGGCTCTAAATCAATGCTGCCGAAATGAAGAGAGCTCGGAGTAACCTGGAGTATATTTCCGCCTCCCGACTGTGCTCTTCGTTCTGTTCTGGTAGTCAGAACAAACAGTACTCAGAAGAAATTCCTGAGCTTTTAAATTCTTTTTCTCTCTGTGTGTGTATGTTTGGCTGAGGCGAAAAGGAAAGGGGGCTTCTTCAGAATTTCAGCTTAAAAAAACACACACAAAGAAGTCGCTCACACAAGCCCGAGGTCTACCACAAAATATAATAAAGCAAAATTCTCCTTTAGAGGAACTCCCCAGAGACGGCTGAAAAGCTGCCCAGGTAGGTATGATTTGGCTGGCGTTTTGAGATCTGTTTATCCAGCAATAAACCCTATTCATTTCCGTGGGATTTACTCCCGAGTAAACATGGGCCAGCCGGCTTTCTTTGTTTATTTAGCCCAGCTCATTATCGCTCTGGAGGAGCTGTGCCTCAAGAGTGGAACAAAACGTCCCTCAGACGCCATTCCGCCCTTAGCAGGTGGCCCATTTTGGACAAAGGATTTGCAGGATGTTGGAACGGTGACCTTCCCAACAGGTTTTTTGTTGAGTTACTGGTCTTACTGGTGGCCCAAACAGGGGCCGGCTCTTCTTTTCCTTCCAAAAGGAGGTTATTCTACATTGAATGAAACCGAAACACCCAAAGAGGCGAGAGCGGGGTCTGTGACCGAGCTGGCCTTGCAGAGAGGGCACCGCCTCAGGCGGTGAAGCAAGAGGAATCCATTGCCACCTCCTTTCTCCATCAGGGCAGGGCTTCAGTTTACATCATATTTTTTTCAAGAAACATTTGGTCTCCTAATGAGCCAGGTACTTATTTGACTGACCTCAGAAGGACGGAAGGCTGAGTAAGCCTTGAGCCAGCTAGTTGGGATCATGAGCAGGGTCTTGACTGCAGTACTGCAATTTAACAACTGTGCCATGGGGCTCATTGATGCCACCTTCATTATCCTATTCCTTTTTGGGGGAGTCTTTTCTCCACCATGGGTGTCCTGCCTTGACTGCACTCTGTGTGTGTGTGCTTGCACAGTGCTTTGTTTTCCACCTTAACAAGAAAAAAAAGGCTGTTAAAACTTATTGCTGATAAGGTAAGAGCTATCTGTTTGTTTGTTTTTGTTTTTATTTTGGGGACATGGGAAGGAGAGAGTGCTGGTGTTGGTTATCTTAAAATGATGCCCATAGACTCCTTCCAAGGCAGCCCATCTAGGAGAAGGAAAACTCCAATTTCAAACCTCCACTGCCTTGTGGTTCCATCCACTGATGGAAAAAGATTCAGGAGTAAACTTCGAGGCAAAATCCGGAGCCGGAGTCCCGGAAGCAGTTCGTGTCATTCTGGCAACTCCTGCGACATCGCTGAAACCAGTTGTATTGGCTCTTGCCTTTCCATCGGACTATTTCAATGATGTGGAGAGGGGGGATTTGCTGGTTGCGTAACAGCCTATCCTCCATATTATTCTGCCCAGGCTTCGTGCTCTGGAGAGGACACTCCAGCTTCACACACAGCGTTGAAGCAAAATCAGGGAGCTGGACAAAGGATGGATTGTATTTGTCTTCAGTGTGAAAGGGATTGTCACTCTCGAATTGGCCTTTGTTCCACATCCTCCATACAAAGCATGTTACCATAGTCTCTCAAGACTGAAGGATGCCTACACACGTAGATTCCTCCTGACAGAGCTCGAAAAATTACTTTTGGCAACTCCAGAGACCATAAGCCCCCAGACAGGATGTCTACTGGTGAACTGCATTTAAAAACACACATACACACCAGTAACTTTAACAAGCATTGGCTCTTGAGATATAGCAGAGTATCTTGGAAAAAAGAGCCGTTCCGGTGTTGTGGATAAGAGTGCCAGACTCCGACTCTGAAGATCCAGGTTCAAATCCACAGTTCGGCATAAAAATTCACCACGGGTGGGAGTGGAATATGGGAATTTTAACCATTCCTTGGATACTTCACATATCCTGAAAACTGTATTAGGGCCTCTGCAAGTCAGAACTGACCTGATGACACGAACTAACAAAATCCTGGAATGAGTTTGATAACAACTCAACCCACAACATTGATTTGTCTGTTTTTCCTGAGAGCCCTCCAAACAGCTGGACTGAAACATGCGAACAGGAGGGATATATATTCAAAGCAACCCAAAAAGGACTTAGAAGACCAAGCAAAGAAGAGAGGGGGTTAAAGGTACATAAAAGAAT
This sequence comes from Pogona vitticeps, assembly GCF_051106095.1. Taxonomy (NCBI): domain Eukaryota; kingdom Metazoa; phylum Chordata; class Lepidosauria; order Squamata; family Agamidae; genus Pogona; species Pogona vitticeps. The sequence continues at coordinate 4,778,944 of NC_135794.1, read as the reverse complement.
TGGCTGACAAATGTAGGAAGGAAAGGAAATCGATAATTATAAACTGAAATAAACCATCTTCTGCTTAAGGTCAAATGGTTTGGGCAAGTTTGATAGATTCATTGATTTTCTATGTTGCTTCCCCTGGAAGCCTCTAGTGTTCAAAACTGATAGCACACACTATGAATGGTGCTTAAATTGCTGTGAAGCGCGCCATGCTTTTGTACATTGGTATGTGCCAACGAATCTTAATCTTCCCCAAAAATTTGGGAAAAAAAGAAAAGAAAAAGAAGAAGAAAAAGACATGAAACTTGGTATGAGGATAAGTGAGGTGGAGTTGTATTCAGCAATGAGTACATTTCCATTTCAAAGCTACAGATTTATCAAGGATGCTAGTCTGCGGGCAAGTTTATAAGCTGGTGTAACAAAAAGCTGGGATGTGGGTGAGAAAGTATAAGTTACGGATTGATTTTCTTTCTGCCTTGTTTCAGAGCCGCAGAATCCCTGTCTGAAACAGAGGCGCGGGGAGGAAAAAGCACACACCAAAATAGAAGTATAGATTGAAGCAGACGTGAGGGATTTGGCAATTTAATATATATATATATGTATTCTGTAAGCAAATATTCCCAGTCTCCAGACACTCAGAAGTGTTATGTTTTTCTCTGTTTTTGTGTTACACTGAGGGGCAATAACGATAGAACTCAAACCAGTCTGATCGAGTTGTTAAAACTGTGTTTGCTTGCAAGCTTTCTGAAGTTTGTCACGATGAGATCGGCAATGGGGGACTCCATCATGAAAAGCTGCCGAGATTAAACTTTACTGCTAAATTCAACTGGGTTGGCATTGGACTCAGTTGTGATGGGGGCTATTTTACCCACTGCAAAATGTTATTTGTTCTTCTACAGATGTCATATCAGCGCAGGACGAGACCCGCAAAATATAGCACAGTCTGTTTTGTTTTGTTTTTTAGATATGCCTGGAAATAAAGAGATAAACAAAATGTTTTGAGCGTAGCAAGCGTTGTTATAGCTGGTCCCCACTCTCGAACACCTTGCAAAGTATGAAAAGGATACCCAACCGGGGGGGGGGGGGGATAGTACAGAACAACTGGAAGTGGTCAACTTCTAAGCTGTTACTTCAGTGTCTTGTAGCTACATTTAAAGGCACTTTTGAGCCTTTTTCACCAGTATTTTTCAAGTTGCCTGCTGTTCCCTTTTTAGTAAGAATGTTTTTAGTGAACTGAAGGAAAAGGAATGAGAATGCAGTGAGTGGTATGGAAAGTTACTTTGTCCGCACTGTAAAGGAAATCAGTGGCTTCGAAAACACTATAAGGATTAGATGGGAGTGATTTTTTTTTTAAAGTTACTTTTCAGACTACAGTGGTACCTTGCTAGATGATTGCCTCACAAAACAGTTTATTTGCTAGATGATGAGATTTTGTGATCGCTATAGCGCTTCGCAAAACGGCTTTCCTTATGGGAAATTCGCTGGACGATGTTTCGGTCTGTGCTTCACAAGATGGGTTTTTTTTGGGACTGTTTTTTGCTAGACAACGATTTTGACAGCTGATCCACTCTTCGTAAAACGGGTGTTTTCGGCGCCATTTTAGCAAGACAGCAATTTTGACAGCTGATCCGCGCTTCACAAAAGGGTTTCCCTATGGGCAATTTTCACTGGACGACGACGATTTATCCCCATTGGAACACATTAAACAGATTTCAATGCATTCCAGTGGGGAACCGCGCTTCGCTAAACGATGTTTTCACAAGACAGATATTTTGATGGAACAGATTAACATCGTTTAGCGAGGCACCACTGTATAGTTTTACCCACCATTGTCCGAAGGCTTCACCCAAGACCAATCTCAGAAGGAGAGATAGCAAGAAAAACAGAATTATAACCAGTAATGGTAGCTGGGAATGGGTTACCTAGATTTCATGTTGTGTATATTTCAGCACTTCTCAGAATTACTGCTAGCCCTTGCATTTCATGGTCCCTTGGCCTCACTGTTTACAACCCTGAGTAATTTTCCTTTATACCTATGTGTATATATATCACCTGCCAAGTTAAGCCAGCTTCTGGGAGAAAGAATGGTCTGTCGTCACAAAAGCTTATATCACCATAAATCCCTTGATCTTTAAGGTGCCACGAATTTTCTGTGTTGCTTTCGTAGGAAAAGACGGACTTACGTGGACTTCTGATCTGTAGCCTCGACTCTCTCTTAGTAGCTCCTGGGTCCCGTATTATCGGATTTTGACGGGTTCTCAAAGCGGCCCGTGAAAACACTGGACTCCGTTGGGTTCACTTGCATTCGTGGATCGCTTTGCAATTCATGAAGTGTGTGTTTAAAGTACCCATCACATTTGAATATCAAAAGTGAAGGGCAGAGAGGTTCAGAAGAGGGAGCCTTCTCCTGTGTGAAAGAACAGCTGGCGATCCTTCTGCAAGGCGATTCCTGGGAGGTCCAGCGGTGGAAGGAAAATGGAGTTTACCCTTGTAACTGTCAACAAGAATCTCTTTAGGGACGTGGTCTGAACCAAACCTTACAGCTGCCTAGAACTGGGAGAAGCGTTGTTGTTGTTGTTCAATGAGGTCTCGGGTCCCTAAGAGGTGCCAGCCGATGCCGCACCAGTGCCACACAGAGAGTTATGTGCATTGTTTGAGGCTCGACAGCTAAACTGAGGCCCCTCGCAGGGTTTTTATTCTTTCTATGGCTAATGTCTCAGAGTGAGTTATTGCCAGTTAATGGGAAAGGGGTGGACCATCTGGGGAACTCGAAGCTATTCTCCTTTGTGAGTTTCTGTATTTCTACTGCATAGTAAGCAAAGGAATTTCAACCAGACATTCAAAACTCTGCAACAGCCATACCCTTTACTTTGCAAGGCTTGAGCAGGGCTGTTAACTATAGGACCATCTGGATGTCACTTGTTCATAGGGTAGCCATAAGTCAAGAGCACATAAGGGCAACACCAGTGCTCCTGTCATAATGCATGCAACAGAACATACGTAAGTCAGGATTTAGTTGGTCTTTAAGTGTCTCCTGTATGCCTGCATTATTTCTTTCTCCACTAGCTCTCTCTCTTTCCTTTTCTAATCACTTACCATCTTGAAAATCTGCTTGGGTTAATTGCATTGTGTTTCTCTAAATCCCTCCTGCATCGGCTTCTCACTTTTTAAAAAAAATATTGCTTTTGCATGATTTTGCCTCCTCCTTGCGTGAGAAGTTAAGTACATTTTTGTAGGCTGGTGTCCTAACTTTTAAATACATTTCCCTTAATGTACACACTTTTGGAGGCATGTTTCATCCACAAAAGCAGGGCTCAGCAACAGGGGGGAAAGGGTGTTTGTGAGTCCAACTCCAGTCTGAGGTCAGAAAATGACGAACAACAACCAGGAAAAAAAGGAATTCTTGACTCATTGGAGCATTTAAGTGTCACTCCACAAACGTCCCTCCCCTCTAGGAATAAGCAAATTCTCTTGCCTTCTTTAGTGATTGATATTTAGCAGTTAGACAGGAGCTTCCTTACAGTTTTGATTTCACGAAGAGGGTAAGATGGTCTTACGTAAGACAGTCTCATAACACCCTGTCTGCCGCATTAATATCTTTCCATCTCTAATTACAATCGTCATCATCATCGTGTGCGATCAAGTCAATTCTAAGTTATGGCAACTTTTTTCAGGATTTTCCAAACAGACAATACACAGAAGTGGTTTACCATTCTCTTTTTCGGAAGGGGAGAGGGATCCCTGGGACTGTGCAGCTGGCCCAAGACCACCCAGGCTGGCTTTGTGTCCAAGAGCCACAGGGGGGAATCGAACTCCCAGCCATACCTGAACCCACTGAGCCATCCAGCCAACTCATCTTGAATTATGGACTATCACTTATGTCTGTTTCGGGACCTTTGGTATGTGCCTTTCTTTGCATAGGATTTGAAATGGAAAGGGAGGATGGGAAATAAATTGCTATTATTCATTCCCTGACAACAGCAAACTCAAAGAGGAGGGTCCAATTTGCTTATTTTGTAGTTTTGCACAATTGGGATGTGTTTCTTTCTCTCTCTGTCCATGCAGATTTCTTTTGTATATTTATTTATTTATCTTATATGCTGCCCACACTACCTAAAGGACTCCGGGCGGCTTACAACAATTTGAATTCAATAAAACAGATAAAAACAATTAAAATGCAATTAAAAATACAAATACAGATACATCCCTGCAGTCTCTCAGTGTGGCCATACTAAAAAATCAGTGAGTTACTACGTTGAGTTTGCGACATATTTTAGAGCTTTTGTGGACAAGTCCTCTTCCTCTGACGTTAAGAGTGGGATCTGTAGAAGTGGGAGTTGTTTGTGAAAGCTCTGAAATATTTACCATCGGTCTTGAAGGGGCGGCAACGTTTTCGTCTTCTTGATTTTTTAATGTTTCTTCCGTTTTGGCCTGAAATGCTAGCGGCGACGAACACAGATACCTCTTGTAAAAGCTCCCCCGACAGTATCTTGAGTGATCTTGTATGAATGGAGAGCCATGACTGGAGAAAAAGGGACATTTCCCCTCTCTTATTGTAAAGATTCGGCATGCTCTTTCCATCACCAACACCCCTTGATTTTCAACTCCGGCTTTTAACTCTCAGTTTCCCACTCCATCTAGCTTTGTGAGATCAACTCCAGTTGCCCCCCCCCCCCGAAGTTTAGGATTGTAGCTCCTATCAGCCTGACCACATGCTCCCTATTCAGTGCATGTTCCATCTTCATCTGGTTGTTTTGGAGTGGGCGGCTGACTCCTCTTTTGTCGCAGAATTTTGGATTTTGGTTAAAATTCCTATAGCTGCACAGCAGAAGTGCAGGGATTCACAGAGCAGAATCGCTTCAAGTTCCCTGAGATTAGTCCACCCCTTTTTTTTCTCATCAACTGGCACTTACAGTTTCAGTAAGCCACACAGAGACAGACATAGGAGGAAGAATAAAAAGCTTTCATTTACTTACAGTTGGACAGATCTACAGCAAACCTGAACAAGCATGGCTGGCTGACTTTCAGCAACAGACTGACTGAATCCAACAGCCAAAAGAGAGGGAAAGAACTTCCAGCAGGGAGGCGGGGCTCTTTTTGAAATCAGAGGCAGGAGGGAACTATTGGTTAGTGCTGGATTGACTGACAGTCACCCCAGCCCAGAAAAGCCCCTCCCAACAACACCTACTAAAGGCAGCATGCGAGGTTATAAAAACCCCACCACTTTTCTGGGTATCTGGTGCTATTTTGGTTACAAAGGGACCAGTGCCCGGAGAATGGGTCTGTTATTAATACCATGGATCTAACATATGGTATTTTCTGGAACTGAATGTTCCAGCCCCACAGCAGTCTTTAGTAACCGAATCCATTTTTTTTTTTAAAAAAAGGCATGCCAGCAATTCTGGAAAACTCCGATCTCACCCCCACCCCAAACCAGACAACACTTCCCCCGCATCAAAACTCTACCCCTGTCTACATAACTCACCGATTGGGAGCCCAAATCTCCATAAACGTGCTTATTTTCCAAAGCCAGGTCCCATTATGTTATCTGTCACTTTACTGGGGTTTCTGAGCCATTTATTTTTATGTATATACATCGTAGTTGGTGAGCTGGCATTGGCCTAGGAGCATAAAAACTGACAAGACACGGGAGCAGAGTGTGAAAACTGTCAGCAGAGCAGCAGCCTGTGAAATTAACATGATATCGAAAGCGTCAATGTTTATTTACTGGGAATATCTGGATGAAATGCTAGAGGCAATGGAGGGCAACGCCAAGGGGAGGGGCTGGCGGCAGGAAAGCGCGTTTGCTAGCCAGCCTCAGGTGGTTACGGGTTGGAAGCAACACTCGGAACGTAATGGTTGCTAACGCTCATTGCCCTGCAGGCTGACAAGAACGTTTCGATGGTTTCAACAGCCTTAAGTGAGGCCAGAACACAAGGAGATGGCTCGTATGTGATAAGATAGGATGCTCCTTTAAAAAGAAAAAAACACTCCTGTTTCCTCTCCCTGAGCTTGCTTGTGTTTTGTGATTGGTCCTGGGAAGGTAAACATGGGCTTCATTTCCAAGTCTGGTCACTCAGGCATGGCAATTTAGAAGAAACGGTGTGCGTAGAGAGAAAATGTTTCGCCGTCAGGAAGTGTGCAGTTCTGTTGATGTGTGATTTGACACTAAAAGTGATATGTTCCTATTTCCTGAGACTTGATGGAAGAAGAAAAGGGCTGCATCTCAATGATTTGCTGTTTTTTCCAGTTTGCCGCTTTTTTGAGGGGAAATTATTGGGAAAAAAGTGCACATTTTAAAATGTGCAACTAAATATGCACAACTAAAAGTGCATATAATCAAAAGAAGTATGCAGAGACACGTTTTACTCTACAGGAAAAGAGTGTACAGTTGGCAAATATCATTCAAGCATGGAATCATGGAGTTGAAAAGGGCTTATAAGACCATTAATTTCAACCTCCTGCTCAACGCAGGGATTCACGTCAAAGTATACCTGACAGGTGGTTGTCTATGTTTCTCTTGAATGCTTCCAGTGTTGGAGTGTTCACCAACCCCCGAGGTCATTGGTTCCATTATTGGACTGCTTCAATAAAGAATTTTCTTCTGGTATGTATTAAGCTGAAATCTGACTTGTTGTAGCTTGAGGCCATTATTACATATGCTGTGCTCCGGGATGTTCCAGAACCTGCCCCTCCTCTGTACGAATATCTTTCAAGTATTTGAAAAGTGCTATCCTATCTCCTCTCAGTTTTCTTTTCCCAAAGCTAAACATGTCCAGTTCTTTCAGTCTTTCCTCATAGGACTTGGTTTCCGCCTCTCTGATCATCCTGGTTGCCCTCTTCTGAACTTGTTCCAGTTTGTTGACATCCTTCTTAAAGTACGATTTCAAGAACTGGATACGGTACTCTAGAGGAAGACTTTGCTGTTGTTTAGTCGTTAAGTCGTGTCCGACTCTTCGTGACCCCATGGACCAGAGCAGGCCAGGCCCTCCTGTCTTCCACTGCCTCCTGGAGTTGGGTCAAATTCATGTTGGTCGCTTTGGTGACACTGTCTCCTGTTTGACCACATCCAGCTTACCAAGGTTCATAGATCTTACATTCCAGGTTCATATGCAGTATTTTTCTTTGCAGCACTGGACTTTCCTTTCACTTCCAGCTGCGTCCGCAGCTAAGCATCCTTTCGGCTTTGGCCCAGCCACTTCATTAGCTCTGGAGCTCCTTGTACTTGTCCTCCACTCTTCCTCAGTAGCATGTTGGTCGGCTTTCGACCTGAGGGGCCCATCTTCCAGCGTCATATCTTTTAGCCTTTTGTTTCTGTTCATGGGGTTTTCTTGGCAAAGATACCGGAGTGGCTTGCCAGTTCCTGCTCCAGGTGGATCGCGTTGAGTCAGAACTCTCCACTATGACCTGTCCATCTTGGGTGTCCCTGCACGGCATAGCCCATAGCTTCTCTGAATGACTCAAGCTCCTTCGCCACGACAAGGCAGCAATCTGTGAAGGGGCGAGGAAGACTAACGTGTGTCAAATAGAAGGGAACTAGTACTTCACAGGAAGTGACTTGACTTCAATTATCCCTATCAAGTCATATTTGCTCTCCTGAACTAAGAGTTCCAGTTCTTCTTGTTTGTTTCCCATACTCCTGGTATTTGCATGTAGACACCAAAGATGGTGTAATTTCTGATATGCTTTCCTTTGTAAATTTTAATGAAGACCGTTATCAGATCCCTTTAGAATGTCTCAGTATGTTCCTCTTATTGTGCACAAACCTTCATCCGTCTTTACCTCTGAATTTGCGTCTCCCTCCCCCTTCCAGTTCAGTTTAAAGCCCTTCATGCTGCAAATCAATGCTCTGATTTAGGAAAAAAACATGTTTAAAATATATATACATTTCAGTCCATGGAACAGAAACAAAGTTTTGCAGCCCAAGATGAAACAAGAATGGGAAGAAAAGCGTTTGCGATGCAGAGTACTGTAATGCAAAAAGTAGAGACCGAGAAATTGTTACATCCTTACACAGGAGCTGTAAAACATGGCACGTGCTCGTTGTTCTTTCTCTCTGCCATCTTTTAAAAAATTCTTTCATAACATTCATTTGGATGCAAATAATTCACAGTCCTCAAAAGGCCCCCGGGCACACACATATATTTACAACACATAATATGTAATCAGCCGACACAGTGGAAAAGAATAAAAGGGAAAATCGGAACAAGCACAAAAATGTCAAAACCACCCAGACTCAATTCCGACAAATATTTTATTCAGCTGATGAGCAGAACGATGCTGTGTGAAATTATCTGTGTTTGGATCTAAGAATTCAGTAAACTGCTGATTATGCCAGTCTTCTTCAATCATTAAACACTACGCCCTGCCCCAGACGTGCTAGATTCTACCCAGCCCTAGCTGTAACACTTTTATCAGAAATGTAGGACACTTTTCCACCTCGTGTTTGACCCCCAGCTCTACCTCATGCTCCCAGACTGGATTATAACCTGAAGAAATGAAACGGTTTCTGCTTACAGGCTTACAGTGTAAATGACACAACAGAAAAGGAAAAGCAATGGGGAGGGAAGAGGAACAAAGGAGACTCAGATATGTGATTCGTGGCTTAAAATCCTGGCAGATATTAAGTTCAGCGGATGATAGATGTAGAATTCAGGACTACAAATGGGCTGCTGCCTTCTTCTGATAGCCTTAGTAGTTTTGGTGGTGGTGGTGAAATTATTAGATGGATTGCTCAGTGTTTTAAATAACTTGCTGCAGAACCAGAGGATGGGAACCAGCGATGCCTCCTTGATAAGGACCTGGACTTGGTGATCCATAAAGTCCCTTCCAGCTGTATTATTATTATTATTATTATTATTATTATTATTATTATTATTATTATTATTATTATTATTATTATTATTATTATTATTATTATCATCATCATCATCATCATCATCATCATCATCATCATCATCATCATCATCATCATCATCATCATCATCATCATCATCTCCTCAGTACTCAGTGAAACACTTTGATTTCCCCCCCTCTTAACCAGCCATTGAGTGTTGTTTTGAATCTAAATTTCTGCCTTTTGAAAGCATGTGCTTGATTAATAATTCACAACCGTGCTTATTAATTCAGGATGTAGTGACCCATCTGGCGTTCATTTGCCAGTTTGGAACGTATCTTTTGGGACGCTCCCATTTGCAGGAGCTTGTGGATTGACACCGAATTAGCTGTTATTATGTTATGGCTGTAAAAACCAAGAAGCATTTCGGTGTTGAAATGAATGAATGGCAAAGCTCAGAAAGGGAGTGCAAGAGAATTGGAGTGTACCTCAAACCCTGTGCAATGCAGGAAAACTCTACCAGAAACATCCAGCGTAGGTGGTCATCCAGCTTCGACTGAAGACCTCCCATGATAAGAGTCTTTCCATCTATCCTCCTATAACTCATGGCCATTAGATCTTGTCTTCCCATGGGGAGCAAAGCTTGGCCTTCTTCTATGAGGTGACCTTTTGGGTGTTTAATTTGGTATATCTGAACTGAGGAAAAAGCTCTGGTGAATATTTATTTGGTTGTTCTGGGTTTTTTGGGCTCTTTGGCCGTGTTCTGAAGGTTGTTCTTCCTGACGTTTCGCCAGTCTCTGTGGCCGGCATCTTCAGAGGACAGCATATTTATTTATGTAACTTATATACTGCTCAATGATGCACTCTCTGGACAGTGAACAACCCACGCATACAAAGTACAAGTAATACAGTAGCAGTTAGAAACATTGACGGGCCATAAATGCGAAAATAAAACCCTGTGGCTCACCGGATCTGACGTGAGGTAACAAATTTAAACCACAGTCGGGCATCAAAGACACGCAGCAATAAAAAGGCGGCGTTAAACAATTGTCTTTTAAGTAGCATCTTAAAAACTGGATTATGCGTGGAAAGCCCTGTTTGGAGGAAGAAAGAAAGATGAATTGGAGAAAAAGAAAATAATATTTATTAGAGATGGGCACGGACCAAACTATGAACGGGGAAAAAAACCAAACAAACAGGGGTGGTTCGTGGTTCGGTTTTGGGGTTCGGTTTATGCATTCCGTTTTGCTGAAACCAAAGGAAGTGCTGAAATTTTTCTGTCCGGCACTTCATTTTGCTTTGGCAGAAGAGATCGCCCTCTCTCTTCTCGCTGGCCCCATTGCTTCCCTCCCTGGTCTTGGCACGGCCTCTTCTTCCTCCTCCTCCACCACCACCATCTTTAATGTTTATTGTAGAAACGACCACTAGAGATAGGAATTTAGTCTGGGAAATAATGGCTTAGCTACGTACAGTGGTGCCTCGCTTAACGAGCGCACCGTAGAACGACGAATCCACATAGCGAGGGGTTTTTTTCGATCGCAACTGCGATTGCAAAGCGATGGCCCCAATGGGCGAAACTCGCATAGCGAAGGTCGGTAAGCATTTCGCTTACCGACCTTCGCTTTGCGACCCGCGGATCAGCTGTTCGGCAGCTCCAAAATGGCCGCCGGAAGCCCTGAAATGGCCACGCGCAGCATTTTCGCGCCCTCGGTAAGCGAGGGGAGGGCGTGAAAATGGCTGCCGGTCATAGGAAAACATCGCTGAACGGTGAGTTTTCGGCCCATTTGGAACGCATTAAACAATGTTTAATGCGTTCCAATGGGTTTTCTTGATCCGTTCAGTGATGTTTTCACATAGCGAGGGTTAATCCGGAACGGCACCACTGTACATGCCTAGGAGAGAGAGAGAGATAGAGATAGAGAGTAAAGCAACTCCAAGAGTTTTGATCTAGGTAAAAAAGAGACACATCAGGCAAGTCAAGGAAGAGGATACATCAGGCAGCTTGACCTAACCTGGCTGTATGTTCTTATCCTAGCCATTACATAGGGCTCCAAACTCTTACTCCCAATCAGAACAGATCACAGAATCAATGGGACTAACATAAATCATGACTTAGAGGCCCACTGGGTCAATGGATCTGGCTCACGATGGGATTTAGCCCTTGTGCAGGTGTTGTTGCACTTTGAATAAGGACATCCTGGTGACAGTCACTGTCTAGACCGACGGTTCCCAACCTTGGGTCCCCAGATGTCCTTAGAGGACAACTCCTAGAAATCCAGCCCAGCTAGTGGTGAAGGCTTCTGGGAGTTTCTGTCCAAGAACATCTGGGCATCCAAGGTTGAGACCCACTGGTCTAGAAGATTATGGGAGAGTGGGAGGACACCGCAGTTCTCCATCTCGGCAAGAATGCATGCCAACATTCAAATTTTATGCCAACCTCTTTGCTTGTCTTCACTTTTAGCATTCTTCTCTTCCAGTGGAGCTGGTGACTCTGATATTGATGAAGCACTGGATCCACTCTGAGTTTAATTCAGACTTGGCAGGAACAATCGGAAGCATTGGACGGAACCACGACTAGGTTCAACCATCTTGGATAGCTCCTCTGCCTCCAATTTGCTTTTATATTCCACCTTTCCTATAATTAGTTCCAGGTCATGTACAGAGTTCTTCTCCTCACTCTGCCCTCACAGCAATTGTTGAAGTGGCTTGGGCTATGAGAAGGTGACTGGCCCAAGGTCACCCAACTGGGTTTCAAGGCTCAGTGGAAAACCAAACCATCTGAAAAATCCCATTGGCTTCCCCAGGCCATCATTTCCACATGAAATCCCTGAAATCATTTTCATTACACCGTTGTACAATCTTTACTTTTTTTTTCTTTTACTCCTTGTGCTATTTTGAATTTGTGCACACGTTTCTTTCCATAGATTGTGTTTCATTTTAAGAAGTTGTAAGCCACCCTGAGGGGGGGAAATTGTCTTTTTTGAAGTGCGGGATATAGGATTTAATAAAGGAACAAACAAACAGCAGGGGGGCGGACTAAAACAGAATCTCCCTCCCTCCCTCCCTCTCTCTCTCTAGGGTGCTAGCTTTCAAATAAATAAATAAATAAAAATGCAAGGAGCCTTTAGATGGTGTGTGAGAGAGAAAGGATAAGAAAGCAGACATTATCTATAACCATGAGGTTATACCGCCTGCTCTTCTGGCATGTCATTCAGGTACCTCTGTTGACCTTTATCCATGGACTTATAGATGAGGAAATGGTGTGATTTGACCTCAAAGATGAGTTAACTGGAGGCTTGCAATCAACAAGGGAGATGGTATTTTGGGGAAGTTTAACCAGATGCAAGAGGACTGGATTTAGTCCAGGAACTGAGATACCTTAACCTTATTCTTTGGAGACTTAAAGTGAATCTCAACACCAGTGGTCCCTAGCCTTGTGTCTCCAGATGTTCTTGGACTACAACTCCCAGAAATCCTGGCCAGCAGAGCAAGTGGTGAAGGCTTCTGGGAGTTTTAGTCCAGGAACATCTGGGGACCCAAGGATGGGGGGCACCGCTGCTTTACACCGAAAGGCGCTCAGGTGACACGTCTGACTCCCTATAAGGCTTCTTGTTTACATTCTGCTTTCCCTCCCCTTGGGGAGCTTCTTCTAACTTTCCTCACTTAGGAAGTGTCAGTCCTACAGAATATTGAGTATTTTTAGTCCGACTCTCCTGGAATGCAAAAGGAAAATTACACTTTTTAAAATATACCTTCTTTAAAAACAACAGCAGCAGCAGCAACAAATGCTTCTAGATTTTGGTGAGCTACTCCAAGCCTTAGGGAAGTTGAGAAATAGAAACTGGGTTAGTTAACCAATTGCTTGATTCATTTAAAGGCAGCGGCTCTCCTTCCGTTGTTTTGCCGAAGGTGCTGCTTTTCAAGGCATGACGGGTAGATATTTTTTTTTCTTGAAAATGAACTCAAGGAGCTGCTGCTTTTCCAGCGCATGGCACAGGCGGGCCCGGCGAGATAATTTTTCTGCTCCCGAATCTCTCCGCATCCTTCACCTAGCATCATTCAAACTGCTTTTAGCTGAGTTATTTGTTACCTTCATAAGCCACCTTCCGTTCTCAAGTGGCCATAAATGGCTCTCTGCCAGTCTGTGTCTGGTCTCTAACCATCAAACCCCCCCCCTCAGGGAATTTAGATTGAGGTGCGATTCGACGAAGGTCGTGATGCGTTCATCAGTAAAGTTTGCCAGATCCTATTTCATGCTTGGTCCTTCTCGTTTAGGACCCTGGGTATGAAATCATTGTGACCGGCTGGCTTCTAGACCCCCCCTCTCCCTTCTCAAAGAGAAGTCAAAAAAGGGTGGAATGGAAAATGTGAGCATCTCATTCTTATATTGTTATGCATTCCCTACTTCTCTAAGAAGTGAGAAGTTCCAGGGAGAGAGAGAGAGAGAGATTGGAGGCATATTTGAAATACTTCCTTTCTTTACAAGGATGTACGTACACAGAACACAAGGCTAATGACAGGCAAGCTTAATACTGTTCACGGATGGAGACCACTCCCTGAGTAATCCAGGCACTGCATGAAGTCCTAATACTCTCTCAATTTTAGGTAACTCTAGCTAGAAACTCTCATCTGTTCAGCCCCTGCCAGGCTTCCTTGAATTTAAGGTGCCACCTTTCCCCAAGCCAAATGGGTATCCCATACCAAGCCATCCAGAGATTTCCCTCAAGTCAGGAGACTGTCTCCTAACAAAGGAGGTGGCCAGCAGCTGACATAACAACACATTGTTTTATTTATTCCTACTTATTTCATCAAAGAGTAGCTAGATAGTTGTTGTTGTGGGTTTTTTCGGGCTCTTTGGCCGTGTTCTGAAGGTTGTTCTTCCTAAATTTCGCCAGTCTCTGTGGCCGGCATCCTCAGAGGACAACACTCTGTCCTCTAGTAGCTAGATAGCTCAGTGGTTAAGGTCTCTGACTACGAGGCCAGATGTTGGAAGTTTGATTTCCCCCACTGCTCCTCCTGGGGAGAAGGGCCAGCCTGGGTGGCTTTGGGCCACCTGCACAGTCCCAGGGATCCCCCCCCCCGCCCAGAAAAAAGGAATGGTAAACCTTTTCTGTGCACTACCTACCAGGAAAACCCTGAAAAACCTTTTCTGTGTACTCTCTACCAGGAAAAAAAAATCACCATAATTCAGACTTGATTTGATGGTACATGTTTATTATTATCCATTATTTACTCAAAGATTAACCCCCTATGCTTTCAGGGTGCCTTTACTCACACAGTGGCTCGCCTATAATTTTAGAAGACGTGGAACCGAAAACGAGACTTATCATTTAGTCTAAGTGAAGATCCCATTTTAAACAAAGCAAAGAACTCTTTCAAGCACAAGGCGGCCGTTCGTCTGGAATTATAACGCCATCAGAGGTTGGGGTTTTTTTAAAAAAAAATTGGTAAAAGAGCCGTAAGGAAAAGTTATGTGTGAACTGACTCCCTCTATTTATTTTAATTTATTTATTTGATTTATACCCCGTCTATCTGGTCTACTCGACCACTCTAGGTGGCTTCCAGTATAGGATAAAACAATAAAACACAAGAACATTACATAATCATTTGATGCAGTTCCAATAAAATAGAATGAGAATAAAATAAGAAGGAATAGAAAAGAAACCAGGTATTGACTGGAGGGAAGGCCTGGATGTACAGCCATGTTTTTAATTGGGTTTTAAAGATTCCCAGCGTAGGGGCCGCACGAATCTCTGAAGGGAGGTTGTTCCACAGGTGAGGAGCCACCGCCGAGAAGCCCGGTTTCGTGTCTTTTCCTTCCGGGCCTCTCTCAGCGTCAGGCTCCTCAGCCTCACCTCCTGACTCGCACGAGTGACACGGGTAGACCTTGGTGGGAGCAGCCGTTCCACCAAATATCGAGGTCCTAAACCATTCAGGGCCTTGTAAGCAAGCATTAAGACTTTGAAGTCGACACGGAAACGAACGGGCAGCCAATGCAATGCAGCCAGAGTTGGAGGAAATAACGTTGGTATTTTCTCACTCCCGTGAGGAGTCTGGCCACCGCATTCTGCACCACCTGAAGTTTCCGCATCAGCCTCAAAGGTAGCCCCACGTAGTGAGCAAGCAAGAAGTGACCAAGGCTGTTGAGGACAGGGCCTGTTGGAGACCACTCGTTCATAGGGGCTCGGTACGTTGGAGGAGACTGGATAGCACATAACAGCAACAGAGCTGAGACTGAGAGCGTAGGGCTCGCCGTCATCTCGGAGCTAAGATGACCCCTTCACCATGGGGGTTTTGAGCTCTTTCTCTCAACTGCTAGACTAAACCAGAGAGATTTTTGCTTCTGTCGTAAATTAAATCTAGACTTTTCCAGTGTTGTTTAACATACTATCACTAGGCAAACAAAGATCTGTATTAGGCAAGCGCAGGGCAAAGTTTAATAGGATTCCAGAGGGATTAGACAGCTCTATGAAAAGCTATTCTTACAAGGATGGCCGGCAGTTACTCAAGCTAAGAAAAACATTTATCAAGACTCGTAATTTACGGTAGAAGCCAATCTCTGCCTCTTTGGCGTTCCAGCAAACGGCTTCTCAGCAGTGCTGGGCCAGCATCTTTCCAGAAGGGGGATGCAGGCAGGACTGACAATAAATCATTTAACCTTGAATACTTGGGTTGAAGTTGATTTATACCTCCCATCATAAACGCATTTGCTGGTGAGCCTGAGAAATAGCAGAAATGAAGGGAATAAGGCTCCTTCCCCCCCATGAAAATGCAAGGTGCAAAAGTTTGGTTGGTGGGGGTTAAGAACATTTTTTTACAAAAACCCAATAACCTCACATTGGTGTGGGATCAGATCAAATGGACCTTTTACTCTGACATCACGATTCCTGCTTTATACTTTTGGGAAAGCTTCTCCAGCACCCTTCTCCTGTTGTTGGTATCTCTGGTCAGAGGTAGCTTCCTGACTAACTGGATGAAAAATGCATTGGAGCCCCCTACCCGTCTTGTTTTCTTGTCATGTTTAAATAAAGGGGCAGAACAATCAACCAGAAAGAAACAGTTTAGATAGCATAAAGATGGAAGGAAAGTATGTGTGTGTGTGTAGGGGGGGGGAAGAACCCATATCTAAATGTCACCATCTGCTCTGCTGGATTCTGTGTGTATTTGTAAAAAATTGGAGAGAATTTTAATAATCCAGATACAGCTGAGTCACACCGTTTTGTTACAAAAAAGAACACGGGGGTAAGAATTTCTCTCTGCTGTCCTCTGATGTTCTTCATGTTCTTCTTGGATTTTAGAAGGATGTGCAGTAGGATGTAGTGGGTAGAGCGATGGGCACAGGAGACCAATCTTTGAATCCCCACTTGCCCATAGAAACTCTGTGGAGGGGTGGGTGGAACTGGTAAAAGCACTCCTTAAATACCTCACTTACCTCCAGAGCCTTATTAAGGTTTTTGGAAGTGGGTTCTGACTGGACGGCACATCACATAACAGGTTTTGGGGGGTTATGTGCCTCCAAGCTGCACTTGAGTTTTGGTGACGGCACAAATGAATAATCTCCAGATTGACCTGCTCAGTGATTGCAATCCAAAGCCTGTGGAGGATTCAATCTATCTCAGTGATGGCGAACCTATGGCACGCGTGCCACAGCTGGCACACAGAGCCCTCTCTATGGGCACATGAGCCATAAGTCACCATAGAGAAATACTTACCCATCCTCTGATCCTGGATTTCGACACTCCGCCCTGCTGGAGCAGTGGTCCAGCAAAGGGGTGCATTGGCGATCATCACCGGTCTAGCCCAATGGGTGATTGGAGGACCAGTAAGTATTTATTTGCTAATACCACCCATGGAAGGGGGGGGGGGAATGAACCATTTAACCCCTGTAGTGCAGGAACAGTTGTTTTTTCTAAACTAAAACCTCAGCATTTGGGTTTTAATTGCAGTATTGGCACTTTGGAATAAATAACTTGATTTTGTGTTATAGTTTGAGAAAAGGTAAAGGTAAAGGTTCCCCTTGACATTTTTTTTTGTCCAGTCGTGTTCGACTCTAGGGGGCAGTGCTCATCCCCGTTTCCAAGCCATAGAGCCAGCGTTTTGTTCGAAGACAATCTTCCATGGTCACATGGCCAGTGCGACTTAGACACGGAACGCTGTTACCTTCCCATATAGTTTGGGAACTCGGGCTCAAAAAGGTTCACCATCACTGATATATCTCATATTTAGTTTTCCTCTTTCCCTGCTGCCTTCCACCCTTCCCAGCATGATTGCCTTTTCCAGAGAATCCTGCCTTCTTCGGATGTGCAAGTAGGACAGCCTCAGCCTCAACATTTTTTTTTTTGCTTCCGCCTTGATTTGCTCATAGACCCACCTGTTTTCTCTTTCTGGCCGTCCAGCGTATCCGGAAAGCTCTCCTCCAGCACTCAGTTTCATGGGATGTGTCGGCATGTGGACAGTTGCCGGTTTTCAGGGCATGGACTGAAGTCTATCTGCTTCTCCTGGTCTCCACGTAGGGAGCTGATCTTTGAACTGAGCAAAAAACAATTGCAGGAGGTAGACGGAGCTGGGTGTGCGACGTGGTTGTGAGATCCGGGCACCCATCTCTGCCCCTACCCAGCTGCCACCTGGACTCACAGGCTGAGCATAAAGGTTTTGTATGTGTTGCTTTGAATGCCACCAAGCCCTCAAGCGCACGCCGTCCCTTGTTGCTCCCAGCGGCTTCCCCAATGCTCTCTCTCTCTCTTTTTAGCATTCTAACCTTGAGCTGTTACTCACGCTGGAGCAAAACATGGAGTCTTCTGGTAGCGCAAGTCTTGGCAAGAGCGCCTTATGGATATTTATGGGATGGCGGGTGGGGTGGCTATGATATTTTAGTATTTATATATGTTTCCATAAATTTTTAATCGGGTTTAATTCTTGCTTGTTCAATCTGCTTTTGGGTGATTCATTTCCTTATGTTTTATATGCCAGTTTTTGAAAAGCTGTAAATGCGTTATAGAGGGATGGAAGCAGAAAATAAATAAATAAATGAATACATTGTGAAAAGCCCCGGAGCAGAAAAACCCTCCCTTCTTGCCTGCTTCATCTCTGTGAAATCTCAAGGGTTTCCCGAATCTTTGGAAAGGGGGGAGGTTCCTTGTAAATCAGGCTTAGCCTAAAGTACAGGTGTCAAGATTACTGGTTTCTAACATTTTCTGATGCCTTGGACCCAATCCAGCGAGGGATCTGCTCAACCTATTAAAATTGATGAGAGAAGATCAGTTGTGAGTTTTTCAAGGTAGGATTGTTCAAAAAAAGCATGACTAACTCTAGGTGGTTCTAGGTTTTAGACGGGCTAATGAGAGTTGTTGAGTTTATTTAAAATATTTCTACCCCACATTTCTCCGTAAGAAGAACCAAGGTGACTAATTAATGGGTTAATGTGGTGCAAACGGGCACATCTTCCTTTTTTTTAATTGAGCTGGGGAGAGGGGAAGGTGTTCTTTCCAAATGTGCAAATCCAGCTCGAGAATTTGCTTTCTGTGACAAATTTCTTCATTTGCATTGCACCCGTCAAGAGCACTGCTTGTGTTGGACCGATTCTGCATAATTCTTTTGATTTGCTGTGTGTTAATGACTTAACAATATGTGATTTGCAGCTTTGCAGGGCCTGATTTTAATATTTAAACATACAAGTCACACAGCGGTAACGGGTGCTTTATGCTTAAGGAAACCCAGATTGCTTAATGATTCAGATAACGAATTACAAATCGCAGCTTATGAATTCATGAATGGCCAAGCATGAATTGTAGAGGAAAGAGCGATTAAACAAATTTCCCCTGGAACTTTTTGGAGGGGTTTGACTTTAATGATGTCGGAAGGACTGTCTTGCAGAACAATTTTACTCCAGCTGATTTAGTGAAATTAATTTTATTTCCTAAAAAAACAAAAAACACACTTGTTCTGCCTCTTTTTTAAAAAATTTTAAACCCAAAATGCACTAATAGACTCCACCCTAACTTGTACTTCTGAATTTTTATAAATAGACATGTTTTCCTTCAGTTTCTGGGCCTTGGGAGCACCTCTTGCCATCCTTATGTACACTTCAATGACAACAAACATTTCCAGACAGCACGGGGTAATGGCTCTTGTAGCTAGGATTCTCCGGGGAATATTCTTGTCCTTAAAATCAGGTTGCAGCCATCCAAGGTTAAGAAGGAATGACAATGGCAGCAGGAAAAAGGATGTCCTCACTCCAGTATTAACACCGGCATGGCTTCTTATAGTCGGAGCATATCTGAATAGCGATAGGGCAGGATTGGAAAACCTGTACCGCAGGGTTTCCCCAGACAGAAGACAGGGAGACCCGAGATGGAGCTAACTATCTGTGTTTGCTCTCCAGAGTCCTCTCTTGCAATGGTTTGCTGCTTGGCAAGCGGCTAGGCAACCCCCTTGGCATATCTCTCTTGTTTCTCCATTCTTATTGGACCCTAGTTGCCATCACTCAGCCAGCATATCCAGTGGGTAAGATGATGGAAGTTGGTACCCAACAACATCCAGATGGCCCTCAATTCCCTTCTTTTGTTGTGTATATTATATGCTGTCAAGTTGTATGGGATTTATGGTGATCCCATAGGGATTTCTGGGGACGTGGTGGCGCTGTGGGTTAAACTGCAGAAGCCTCTGTGCTGCAAGGTCAGAAATCCAGCCGTCGTAAGATCTAATCCACGCGACGGAATAAGCTCCCGTCGCTTGTCTCAGCTGCTGCCAGCCTGGCAGTTTGAAAGCATGATGATAATGATGATGGTGGTGACAAACAAACAACTGAATGTAGAGGAAAACAAAACTGGAAGAGCGCTCATAAGGCTAAAGAACGGATACTTGGTTCTTGAAAGCCAGATCTTGAAACTGTCTGTACCCAACTGTGCTTGTGATGCTAAATTGAGTTATCACCTTTCCACCCCACCTCGAAAAGTTAACTTCATCCTTAAAATCAATCGGCAAAATGGGACAAGTTAATTCTGTGGACTATAGTGATATTTTGTAAGGGTAGGTATGCTAACAAAAGGCGACCAAGAACCATCGCCTTAAGGGCTAGCACATTTATCATGGGCACATCATGAGAAGGCAGGATTCTCTGGAAAAGACAATAATGCTGGGAAAAGTTGAAGGCAGCAGGAAAAGAGGAGGACCCAATACAAGATGGGTTGACCCCCTAAAGGAAGCCATACGCTTGAGTTGGCAGGAGCTGAGCAGGACTGTTGAGGACAGGAGATTTTGGAGATCGCTCATTCATGAGATCGCCATAAATCAGAGGTGACTTGACAGCACACAGCATCAACATATCCAGTGTCCACAAAAAAAGTTATGCCATAATAAATTCGTTACTTTTCCAGGTGCTGCAAGACTTTTTGATGCTTCGTTTAATTACAAAGATGTCAGCTTTTAACATACATACAATCGGACATACCAGGGTGCAAAGGTGTTAAATCTTCCATGGCTTCCTTTCAAAGGGGAGATGTTATTAATACTGTTATAAAATAATAGCTATTATTAACGACATTGAATCCTCAATGGCCTTGGGCTGCATGTACGTATTAAAACACAGTCTTTAAAAATAGAGGCTTAAAAAGAAATTAAAAGCACAAGACATTTAAACCATCAAGATCCACGGAGATTTTCCTTAGACTCTAATAAGAGCAGAGAGCCTGTAGAGTTTCAACCGAGCGCTCCTTTATCAGGTTTTGAATGAACCTCAGAGGCACAGTGTCAGATTGCTATTATTAAATTTAATTGATTAATTATGCCGATTTCAATAGTGACTCCGGCATGCAAAAAAGCCTTTAGCTATGCTCAGCCAGGAAAGGGATCTTTAGAGAGCTGAGGAAGAATTTAAAGACAGTTACATAAGGAGAAGCTTCTGTGTCAATAAAACAGAAATCCAATTGTCATTATAAAATGCTAGTTTCTCTCTGCAAAATCTGCAGAGACTGTCTTGAATTTAATAATCTGCTCCATTGACATAGCAATTTATTGTAGCTTGGGTGTTTGAACATAATTATCATACAAAATGGCTAGGTGCGATCCCTGAGTGTTGATCTAGGAAAGAATCCCAACTCCAATGGCAGATGCTGTCCGTTGTAGATTATGTGAAGCTGGATGGATCAATGGTAAGATCTGAGCATGCAAAATTGCTCTACCCATCGGGTCTGGCCTTTCCCTTTTGTGTCTGCCAGCTGGGCCTCAGAGGGATGCAAGATCTATATCTGATTCATGAAAATGTTTGGCGTTTGGAGCGATTTGTGTAAATCCAATTTGATTTGCCCTGTGAATCAAAGTCAGATTGCAAATTTGTACAGATTTGCCCTGCAAACCCCCAAAACAGCTATAACTTGCTTTGTTTTTATGTTGCCATGGATGAACTTGATTTAAAAAGAGAGAGGCAGAAACCTGCCCAGTCTGAGAGATCTAGCTTCAGGGTTTCACAAATTTGCACTTTTCCCATTTGCTTTGTGACTAGCAGGCTGAAGGAGTCGGCATTCCACCTGGTTCAATCCGTGCCCTGGAAAAGAAGCTGGCCATTCCCCGTTTCAATCAAGACCTCATGCAGATCCATCTGATTCAGGCTAATTTCCATGCAGCATTTGGTATCTGTCCACATCTGGCACACAGCCTGTGGTTCCAGCATGACTTAAAGCTGCTGTCTAGCTAATAACCAGACAATGCCTGAATAAGGTTACAAAGAGAGCGTTGGGGGTCGCCTGGACAAAGACGAACAAGGGGGTCCTAGATCGGTCAAGCCTGAACTCTCTCTGGAGGCAAAAATGTTGACGCTGAAGCTGTCCTGCTTGGGGCACATCACAAGAAGGCAGGACTCTCTGGAAAGGACCATCTTAGTGGGAGAGGCAGCAGGAGAAGAGGAAGGCCAAATATGAGATGGACCGGCTCCCTAAAGGAAGCCACAGGCTTGGGTTTGCAAGGGCTGAGCAGGACTGTTGAAGGCAGGCCATTTTGGAGATGGCTATAAATCCGAAGTGGCTTGACGGTACAGTGGTGCCTCGCACAGTGAGGTTAATCCGTTCCGGATTAACCCTCGCTGTGTGAAACATCGCTGTACGGAAAGAAAAAAGCCATTGGAATACATTAAACTTAGTTTAATGTGTTCCAATCGGCTGATTTACTCACCGTACAGCGATGTTCCTCTATGGCCGGCAGCCATTTTCGCGCCCTCCCCTCGTTTAACGAGGGCGCGAAAACGCTGCGCGTGGCCATTTTGGGGCTTCCGGCGGCCATTTTGTAGCCGCGGAACAGCTGATCGGTGGGTCGCAAAGCAAAGGTCGGTAAGCGAACCGCTTACCGACCTTCGCTCTGTGATTTTCGCCCATTGGGGCCGTTGCTCTGCGATCGCATTAGCGATCGAAAAAACGTCCCCATAGAGCGAATTCATCGCTCTACGGGGCGCTCGTTGTGCGAGGCACTACTGTACATAACAACAGCAACCAAGACTACATGCGCTTCTATCAATCTTAGTTCCCTGAAGCCCTCCCCTGCACCCTTCAGCCATGTCAGGAGCAGTGGAGGTTGAGTCCAAAGACTGCAGGAGCTCTCCGCTGTGAGATACCAGGCAATCCAAACAGGTCGGGCAGCTCGGATAGATCTTTTAAGGTTCGGATGAAAATCCGGAGCGGGTTCACTGGCCCTGTGACATTGCCGTTCTCCACCTCCGCGGGTCAGAACATCCATGGCCCAAGGTTTCTTTCACCGCTCTCCAGGGTCAAAACCCCCTGGCACCTCTATTAACGGTTCATTTGCCTTCTGGAGCTTAAAAATGGCCGTCGATTCTGCCCCTACTGTTATCTATTATATATAAAAAAAGAACAGCGACGCTGTGAAGCTGTCAGCCAGGAAGACAGAGAAGATGGTGTAATTACTGGCAAGGGTCACCAGCTGTGAGCAAAGCCTTCTGCCGTGCCTTTATTTAAGGCAGGATGCCCTAGTTTTCCTTTTTCTTTTTTTTCATTTGGGCTCTCTAATTATCCTCCAGGATTTTTCTTTCTGCGGCTGCTGCCCAGCGCTAATTAGCAAGCTGCGTTCGGCCCCGGCCAACCCCGACGGATGTGATCGGCCAAGGCCGGGCTGATGAACCAGGGAAAGGTCAGGGAAGCAGAGGAAGTCAGAAATGGTCCTGGGTCCGTAATTGGGGAGGTGATGAAGGATGCTGGGCGGTGGCTGTTGGAGACGCCAATGAGCAGATTGTAATGGACTTGCCCCATGTAAGGTAACGTCCTAGTTGAGCATTCAAGGACAGCGGGAATGGAGATGAAGGAGCTGGAGGTACCCATTGAGTGGAGCTTGGAGGTGGCTTTGTCAATGGAGAGGAAGGGGCAGAAGGCAATGCTTTGCTAGAGACTGTTTGCACGATGCATGGGGAAGATTAAGAGTCAAAGTAAATGAGAGAGTAGAACAGCCCGCGCTGGATCCTAGCCCATTAGCAGACTGCTTCCCTTTCTTTAGGGATAGCTGGCCATGGCTTGGAGCACCAGCCTGCAGAGCCAGAGTGGGGTCAGGCGTTGGATGCCCTCCTGCATCCACAATGTGCCAGTTCTCTTTGCACTGAGGAAAATCCTGGGATGCACCCGATACAGACACATTTCTTTAAATGTCAGACCTCAGTGGCGAGTCAAGACAGGAAGATCTTGCCTGAAGCTGGTTTTCAGGATAAATATGATGTTGATTTCTAAAGGAAATAAACCCTGAGTGCTCACTGGAAGGACAGATCCTGAAGCTGAGGCTCCAGTACTTTGGCCATCTCATGAGAAGAGAAGACTCCCTGGAAAAGACCTTGATGTTAGGAAAGTGTGACGGCAAGAGGAGAAGGGGACGACAGAGGATGAGATGGATGGACAGTGTCATCGAAGCGACTAAGATGAATTTGACACAACGACGGGAAGCAGTGGAAGATAGGAGGGCCAGGTGTGCGCTGGTCCATGGGGTCACGAAGAGTCGGACACGCCTAAACGACTAAACGACAATGATGATGTTAGAACTGCGAGCTGGAGGGGACCCTGTGGATCATCTCGTCCAGCTCCTGGGAATCAAACTCCCGACTTCTGACTCTCCAACCAGAGACTTAAACCGCTGAGCTGTCCAGTGTTTGCAACTTTTGCTTCATTTCTCGCAGACAATCTTGGGGGGCATCAGAACATCAGAGACACTCTTCCAGATTACACGGGGCCACTTCCTTTACTTTGAGGCCCTTGTGGTTTTGTGCTCACACAACTGTTGTTGCATTTGGTCATTTAGATGATTGAACAGAATTCCATAGCTTTCATCTAGGAAACGAAATATCTGGGAACACACCATGAAGTGCTAGCTTTCTGTATGTATGGATTGCTTATCATGGAGGAACCTTCAGTTGCGAGAGCCCCTTTCTTCAGACTGAAACGGGGCCGCCCTGGCACAGCCAACATTCGGCCAGCGATGTTTCAATGGCCACAGAAAGGTCTCATTTCTTGTGCCTCCTCCCGGCAGCAGCATCGGCGATAAAGCCATCTGTTTTTCTCAACGTTGTGTTTCATCTCAATGAGATGTTTCGGTGTGCGTCCGGACACAATAGATGCTGTAGTTTTAGCATATGATAAAGGTGCTGCCAGGAAGTATGGGCTTATGGATGTCACTGTTTAAAAAATTCTGCCAGAATAAATTATGGCAATTGGATAGCAAAATGCCTTATTACCCAGTTTGTGTCTGGCAAAAGATGACACTTGCAAAGCTCAGAGGCTTCGAGCAGTGGCCTTGTTCTGTCTCCAGCTATTCGTGCTGATAAAGAGAGTAGGGAGATATCAATAGATCAACTAGAGTTTCATTGGATCTCCTCTTCTTCTCTCTAATTCTGATCCCATGCTATTTTCATCTGGATTTTTTTAAAAAAGAAACCCGGATAAAATTCCATCTCTTGGAGAAAGGTCATAGGTTTGTTTTGTTTTGTTTTTAGAAAATGCATGCCTTGTTTCCAATCATCGACCCACTGACTGCAGGAGACTGGCATGCATTTTTTTGAAATGGGCACATGTTTCTAACCGCACTTCGTAGTGCTATGCATTTTATTGGGGTGTATTTTTTTTTTAAGTTCTGAAGCAGGTGGATGCAAAATGTATCCTGTGGGTGCCCTTTTATGAGTGGTGTAGGCTTAGAAAAATATACCTGATCTGTAGCCATCTGTTGCGCCACCCAGCCACATCTAACTTGTAGCAGCCTTAGTAAGGTTTTTAAGAAATGTGAGATATTTGTGAAGTGATTTTTTTTACCAGTCCTCCTTCCCAGTGAGCTTTAACGGCTGACAGGGGATTTGAACCCAGGTCTCCAGAGTCCTTGTCCGTCATTCTGTCCACTACACCACACTCATCGGTATCTCGATCTGTAGCTATATTTATTGTCGTTGCTGCTATGTGTGTGGTCAAGTCACCTCAGATTTATATGACAACCGCGAAGTTCTGATGCATCTTGAGAGACTTCCTTCTCCTTATGCCTATGAATAAAAATAAAGAAAATTGTCAAACCCAAAACAAAACAAAGAAAGAGAAAGAGTCAAACACAGTTGCAATAATTGGGATAAACATAGTGGCTTTGTTTTTTCAAAATATAAACAGAGCCATTAGGAACTCTTGCTTCAGCAGCCCGGAAAACGACTGGGTGCACTTCGTTCTACATTTTATGGTTTAAATGACACGGCACTTTATGGTAACCAGCTGTGTGTATTATGCTAATACTTCTTAAAATTATTATTTTTATTTTACTGCCCTTGGCTGAAATCCTGGCATGTTTTAAAGGGAGATTTAGGAAATTGTCTTTCCTGGGCTAATATTTCTTTTAGTGTCGCGCAAAACGACAATGAGTTTGGGGAAAGGCGCCGTCTCCCCTTTCATCACAACCTGCTCTGTGTCCCGACACTTTCCCCGTTAAATTTTGATGGTTTCCAATTTCAAGGATTGTGAAAAAGCGAGAGGCTGCAAAAAAAGGGGGGGAAGGCCCCAGTAACATTTATGAGCTTGTGGCTACCATCCGCAGCGTGCCCGCCGGAGAGTGAGCGCCACTGGGTACCACCAGGCTTTCCTCTGAGTAGACCCGTGCATAACATTTCACTTTTAATCACATAACGGTCGGATTATAGGAAATCCATCACAGCCACAGGAATAGGAGCATAAACTGAAAGGCCCAGCTTTTAAAAGCTGTGTTAGCCGTAAATATAGAAGCGTTCGGGGAAACAGAAAAGCCCAAAGCAGAGACTTTAACTGCCAAAACTGTCAAAAGGATTTAGGGGCAAATATGAATTTCCTTTCTCCCAGTGGTTGAAACTGACCAAAGTCTGGCTCCTGACTGAAGGTCCCTTGGCTGAGGGATTTATTTGTAGCACAACAGGAGATGGTCTGTGTTTATCCTTATTATGGGAACTCCAGGTCACGAAACGAACCACGAACCAAAAGACCCGACGAATTTGGCAGCTTTGTGCCTCCAGCACGAATTCAACGAATAAACCACGAACCTGTTCGTTTTTCAGAGGATTTGTGGTTAGCCACAAACCCTAAACCATGACGAACCGCTGGTGGTATTTTTTGTTTGTTTGTACCCATCTCTAGTCACAAAAGAATGGATTGGAAGGACAGTCAAAGAGAAAATGAGATCCTGCCCCCCCCTTCTTAAGTTGGAGTGAAGGCTTCATTTGTTCAGCTTGGTTGTTTTAATGAGGGCTTACGAAAACGTGGTCATAGAAGAACTGCGATCTCAAAAGGACCTGAGAGTTTTTTTTTAAAATCAAATGCAGAGAGTGTTGGAGTTATTGCAAACTCAAATGCTGCCTCTAGTTGGTTTAGCTGGGGTGGACCTTTCTGGGCTGAGGTGACTGTCAATCTATCCAGCACTAACCAATCATTCCTTACCTGCCTCTCGATTGAAAGAGAGACCCGCCTCTCTGCTCGGTCTCTTTCCCCTTCTCCTCAGTCTGTTGGAAGTGGGTAAGTCTGCTGAGGTCTGTTGCTGAAAGCAGTCATGTTTGTTCTTAGTTTGCTGTTTTATCTGTTCAACAGTAAGTAAATGAAGCCTTTTTTCTTCTTTCTCCAATGAATGTCTCAGAGTGCACTACTGAGATTGTATGTGCCAGTAATGAGAAAAAGGAGTGGACTATACTGTGGGATTTGAAGGTATTTTGTTCTGCGAATCCATGCCCTTTTGCTGTGCAGCTCGGGGAATTTAATCAGAAATTCAAAATTCTGCAACAGAGAGAAGAATCATTCACCCACACAGAGATGCTGGAATGCAGAAAACTTCAAGATTTTGCTTTCTGCCTTTGTGTATTCACCAGTGTATGCAATCTTGAATTAAGGTTGTTGCTCCCACTTCCCCAACAGCCTTTTAATCCCATACAAATACTTATACAGCTACTTAGCAGGAAGATACACCATTTGGTTCACTATGCAGCAGACAACTGCATGAATTGTTCAGTGCCAATGTCTTAGTAGTTTATTCCAGTCCTTTCTTTTTAAAAACAGAGATTTATCTTAATTCATAGGGTTCTGCGTACATGGAGGAGAAATAATGTGAGCTTTAAAGAGCCTTTGGAAAAGTTACTGACTACAGCCTCCACCATCCCCTAGCCAGCATTCTCTACTACAATGCACAGAATTCCCTCGGGAACATGGTCACTACAACTCCCAGAATCCCCTTGTCAACATGGTTTTAGGCTAAGAGGACATGAGGATTTTGAAAGCTGTGGTCCAGAAAAACCAAACAACCAAAACTCCTTCTTTCCTCAAGCTCAGGATTTACAGAAACTGAATATAGGAGAAAACAGAATCATCCCTCTCTAGATAACGTAAATAACTAAAGCGGAAGAAGGCCCCTTCTTTATGCAGAGTTTTGTATTTCTGGTTAAAATTCGCCTTTACATTCACAACGGAAGAGATCCACATAATAGTTTCCAGCTCTGCAAACGGGTCCAGCCTTTCTCATTAACTGCCACTTACAGTCTCAGTAACTCACTCTGAGACATTAGTCATAAATAAGAATAAAAACATTTTGTTACAGAAAACAGCAAACAAAACAAACAAACAACTGACTTCAACGGACGAAAGAGAGGGAAAGGAAACACTCAGCAGAGAGGCGGGGCTCTCTTTGAACACAGAGGCAGGAAGGAATGATTGGTTAGTGCTGCATAGATTGACAGACACCCCAGCCGAGAAACAGTCCTTCCCAGCTACATCTACTAGAGGCAGCATGCAAGTTTGCAAATAAAATAAAATAAAATCCGACCCTTCTCTCCCTTGCAGAGCTCCGTTGTAGATATGTTGGCCCACAAAGAGATTGACAGGGAAGGGAAACAGGGCTCTGCAGTAGTTCTCTTTGAAAATTGGATTGCTCTTTCTCAGGCCTGAAATCATTTTAAGAGTCGAGCAAGGCAGCCTGCAAAAGCTGATCTTTAGGATACCATGAAGCATTCAGTGTTCTAAGAGGATTGGCCAGGGAAAACCAATCCTCGGCCAAGAGGCAGCTGCAGTCCTCATAAAAGTATTGAGCAGCCAGCCGGATTTATGGGTGGGTCAAGGAGCCCTCACTCGTAAATGTCTCTCCTGCTTGGCGCTCGTAACTCTTGATTTCTCTCTCGTGGTGCTGGAAAGAGATGGCAAGTCACCTTCTGCCTTGCCTCCTGTGGAAAAGAGGGAAGCAGGGAGGAAAAAAAGGAATTGGAGAGCGTACAGGAGAAGGAGGGAAGGAAGGAAGAAGAAACCAAAGGCTGAGCAAAAGAGCTGAACAGTGAACAACTTGTATCTTAAGTTCCCGTGGGGGAACTTAAGATACAAGGGAAGAGGGTGGCATTTCAACTTTGACAGCACAAGTGAGGTCATTTTGCTACATTTAGGTCCTGCCTTTCTTTCAGTGACCTTGAGGAAGCATGCAGAGCCTTCTTTTTCCTAGTGCTATCATTACAACAACCTTGGGAGGTAGGTTAGGTCAAAAGATGTTGCAGAGTTTTGAATTTCTAGTTATAATGCCTTTTTTTTGCTATATAGTTGAAGTAGGGAGACTCACAAAGAAGAATACCTTCAAGTTCCCCCGATAGTCCAACCCCCTTTCTCGTTGGCAGGCACTTAAGGTCTCCATAACCCACACTGAGATTGGTAGGAGAAAGAATAAAAATTTTCCATTACTTACAGCTGTGAACAGATCAACAGCAAACAAACTGCTGCTTCCAACAGTCTAAAGAGAGGGGAAAGGATCATTTAGCAGAGAAGCAGGGATTCAGAGGCATGAAGGAATGTTTGGATAGATGGACCGTCATCGCAGCTCAGAAAGGTCCCTCCCCGCGACATCTATGGTACGAGATGTAGTGGTTTTACAATTCGAGATGTAGTAGTTTTACAACCTCGCACGTGGCATGCGAGGTTGTAAAAACCCCAAACAAAAGAGAGTGTCCCAGGTAACCCAGTGAGCTTCATGAATAGAAGAGGACTTCAACGTGGCAGGAACAGTGTATGTTAAGTGGCACCCTCCAGAACTGTTGTATGCATTTTGATCGTGGGAAGTCTCACTGGTCTGCTGCCCTCAGCTGCTGGTTTGTTTTGGTGAGGTCCTAATTCAAAAATAGAATATAATTCAAAAATAATAAGAAACCAGTAGAGGGTTAGGATTAGGCCAAGGTGCCCTCTGCCCACAGCTATCACCTGCTACTTAGCAGGAATCCTCTTCTGATGGATCGTCTCAGAGATGTCCAGAGGTCTTTGCCCAGAACAACTGTCTTGGCTAAGATCTGCTGGCAGAAGGACCCAAAAGAGGTGGAGAAGGATGAAGGAGAAGCCAAGTTACTTGCAGATCCTAATCTCCTCCGGCCCAGAGATAACAGTGCAAACACTGGCCCAGAGCTAAGCCAGGACTGGGGTAGTCCCATATCATTTTGAACATATTCTGGGAAGTATTTGGATTCAAACCAGCTTCTGCTGGCCCTTGGGCCTCTTGACCAGTTAGACAGTTTTGAAAAGGGATGATACAGCTATAGGGTGCAGGATAGGTTTACTGGCCACTGTTAGTTACCACGAGTAAAGGGCAGCCTGTGATCTTTGGATGCCAGCAGGTTGCTGGGTCTCGGAGCGCTGGCTGAAGTCCCAGGGAATTGGCAGGTTCCTCTAAATCACTGACTGGAAGACATCGCTCAGGGCAAAGAGCACAGAAGGAGGGACGAGTTTGATTTACAAGCTGGGCACCCATCTCTTGCCCTGCTCAGGGGTTTAGGTCTCTGGCCGCGGAGCCAGAGGTTGGGAGTTCGATTCCCCACGTAACCTCCTTGACAGGGGCTGGACTTGATGAGCCACAGGCTCCCTTCCAGCTCAGCAGTTCTAAGATGACAATAATTATTATTTTCTGCAGGTACCCAAGAGAACTGCATCGGTGCAGAGGTATTTGTGTGCGAGTGGGCTTGCCTGTTACACCTTTGTGGCATCGTAGGGATCTACTTTTGTGACATCGCTAAGACCTTCCATCCCTCCCTCCCTCCCTCGCTCCCTCCCTCCATCCGTATATCCGTCCATCTATCTGTCCATCTGTCTATCTATCTGTCTGTCTCTGTCTGTCTGTCATCACAATAAAGACACACACACACATGTATATATGTATGGCTAGTGTGTTTTCAAGCTTTTTAATCTTTATTTTGATGACAGACAGACAGACAGACAGACAGACAGACAGACAGACAGACAGACAGACAGACGGACGGATGGATAGATAAATAGATAGATAGATAGATAGATAGATAGATAGAGAGAGAGAGAGAGAGAGAGAGAGAGAGAGAGAGAGAGAGGTGGTGTTATGTACTCAGAGGAAACAGAGATTATATCCTGCCTCAGGGTTTCCCAGAGGCTGCTGGTTGACCTCTGTGGGAAACAGGTTGCAAGAATCACTGGGGTGCTCAGTCCTTTTGAGCAAGCATTCCTAAAATTTTCTCTTAAGATTCTTATTAGACAATCATATTTCCAGGCTTTCTACTTCGAAGACCATGCTGTTTTCTAGTCAGGGCCTTCACAGACACCAAAAAGAAATGAAAAATAGCAACTTCTCTGAAGCTGAGGTTCAGGGCCATTTCCCCCCTTTGAAAGGTTGCTGGTCTTAAAACACAGGAAGTAGAAAGAAAAACCAACAATTCCCGAACAGGTAGGGCTTGCCTGGAGAAACGTCTTGAGCTTATCTATTTACTCCTTTTTTTTCTTCAGACCCTTCAACAGACAGACAAAGCAGTAAAGGGAAAAAAACACACACAAAAAAACACACCTTTCAGCGAGTGCAGATATAATAACCTTACAATAAAGCCCCTTCATCTCTGGTGCCATCCAGATCTTACAGAATCCTTCTACGGCTGACAATAAAGAGAGGAGGTGGATGCGAAACTGGAGGTTAATTGAGAAGGCTTATTAGTGATGGAGCTGAAATTTGCTCGCATAATCCACCTGTCAAAAAAGTTTGCTAAAAGGTGGTGTCGGACCTTAGAGAATACACTTTACTTGTCTTGTTTCAAGCCACTCCAGAGTCATTTCTTTGGGTGGTGGACTTTGACAACTTACATCATATTATAGTGGCCCATTTATAGTCATGTTGAGGGCAAAATATAGGAAAAGTGGCCGCTTCTACTCACTGGGACAGTGAGTTGCAGTGTTGTGCCTTTTCAAGCTTCCTGGCTTTTGTTGTTCAGAATGAAAATAGCAATAAAAGCACACACTTTTCATGTCTAGGATCCTGATAGGTAGTTTTCTTCAATGCTGTCTGCTTTGGCTTGCCACTGGTGAGCTTTCTCAACAATAGCTTTTGGTGAAAGAAAATTGTCATTCATTCATTCATTCATTCATTCATTCATTCATTCATTCATTCATTCATTCATTCATTCATTGATGCATGCATGCATGCATGCATGCATGCATGCATGCATGCATTCAACCAACCAACCAACCAACCAACCAACCAACCTACCAACCAACCAACCAACCAACCAACCAACCAACCAACCAACCAACCAACCAACCAACCAACCAACCAACCAACCAACCTACCAACCAACCAACCTACCTACCTACCTACCTACCTACCTACCTACCTACCTACCTACCTACCTACCTACCTACCTACCTACCTACCTACCTACCTACCTACCTACCTACCTGGACTTTAGGCACTATGAAAGAACTGTGCACCATAATTAATGAATAGCTTTTGTACTGGCCCAGGGCTGTTCCAGATGCTGTTAGACTACATTTTCCATTATCCCCAGCCAATGGGAAGGAATGTTTGGCATCATCGTCCAAGAGTATCTGGAAGTTCCATCTTTGCCTATCTCTGTACTAGTCCATCAGGATTAGCCTAAATTTCTGGGCTCCATCTTTCAGGTCTACTGTTGGCTGTGTCTCCAGTTTTTTTTTTTTTGAAAGAAAAAAAAGGGAGAGCAACTAAGTTGGAGGCCTTGAAGGGACCCTCTACTGGATGGGGCAACCGTTTGAGTTCAGAGAAGCCAATATTGTAGAAATGACAGGACTGGTTTGTTTTCAAGCTTTCCATTTGCCAAATTGCAAAGATTTTATTGGTTGATTGATTGATTTGATTTGATTTGATTTTTCTACCGCCCATCTGGCTACCGAGGCCACTCCGGGCAATTTACAAATGCAGTAATAAAAATACTAAAACATAAATAGTAACAACCAAACACAGTTTAAGAATAACTAAAATAAAATGCATTAAGATGATAACATAATAAAAACATGGCAAAGGGTTCAATGTTTAGTTATTGAAAGCACTGCTGTATCAGGATGTTTTAAACTCCAGGAAGGCCTGTCTAAATAACCACATTTAAAATAATCTTTTGAAGGTTCCCAGAGAAGGGGCCAGGTGAATTTTGGGTGGGAGACTGTTCCAAAGTTGTGGAGCGACCACTGAGAAGGCATGGTTTCCGGTCGTCATTTTCCGGGCTTCTCTGGAGGTCAGGACTCTCAATTGCCCAGCCTGAGAAGATCTTACAGGATGGGCAGATCTAGTAAGCAAGAGGCGTTCTGCAGATATTGAGGTCCTAAACCATTTAGGGCCTTATAGGTTAAAACCATTGCCTTGAAGCTGGCACGGAAGTGGACAGAAAGCCTGTCCAGGGCAGGGAAAATATGTTGATGTCTCCTTACCCCACTCAAAGATGGAGATAGGCTGGGCACATAGAATCATAGAGTCGGAAGGGGCCTCTAAGGCCATCAAGTCCAACCCCCTGCTTAGAGCAGGAATCCAAATCAAAGCAGAGCTGACAGAGGGTTGTCCCATATCCTCTTTTAGAGAGGCCAGTTCTCTGTTTGAAGGGTTGTCCACTCTGAGCCTGTTATAAAGTTAAAGTAGCATAAAGGAGCATTGGAGGCTGATGACCAACTACGTGGGGGGCAGTGGGTCTTTTTCCAGATGTTACAAGAGCTGTCCATGGTGCTGAAACAAACCTCCAAAATAGATTCAGGACCCTGGATAGCACCTTTAAAACCCAAGAGAATTCACTGTCCTCGTGAAATTCAAGTCAACAGCCGGCGCTGAGATCAGGGATCCTTAAGTTGCCCAATAGCTATTAACCACACCTGGGCAGAAGACTCAGCCATACCAGCCAGCTGTTTATGGACTTATTGACTCCAGCCAACATGCACTGTAATTCTGTTTAAATTATGAAAATAATTTCTGGGGCTTTTCCCACTGGACATATAAATTAGAAGGGGTAAAATGATGTACCTCCGTGCCCTTTTTTGCCCTCTGTTTTGATGGTCCATGTCTTCTTGGAGAGGTGGAAGTAGCCACCTCTCCCCGCCGATCCAGCAGCAAGGGAAACACTAGAGACGAGATGATGAGGAACTGACATCTGTTGGGTTTTTGGCCTGAAAAGACAGCTGTTGAAAGGCTCTTCCGGATGGAAAGGAGACCCAGGACAAGCCCATCTCCTCTGGCTTCTGGTCTTCTGCCAGACCTTTCCATGACCTTGTATGAAAACCACTGGCAGCTTTTCAGGACGGAGATGAAAAATCTAGCTGGAGGAGGAAGCCAGACTTAAAGGCCTGAGGATTTATCGTCCACCCTCCCACTGTTTCCCTCTTCCACTTTTATGAGGGATATAAATGTGTAGTCAAATCTGGGGGAATAATTAGGTGCTTGAGACATTGTTTCTGTGCAGGACCAGCTACCTTCCCCTTTCCTGGTTCACAGGGATGTGGAAGTAACACACATGCACACACACCCTGCTGCTTTGAAAAAGAGCGCCTTCTCCAGTTAATGAAGCCAAGGTGCAAAATATCAAGCCAGTCAATTTATTTTTGAATACAAGGAAGGCAGTTGCCAAGCATGATAGCAAGAGGCAATAACTAACCCGCCTCTTGCTATCCTTCGGTGATCTCACGTCTTTTACCTTCCCAGCTCGCTCTCTGAGAAGCTAGCTGTGTGGTTGCTAGTGCTCAAGGCAACGGCAGAAGCCTCAGGGAGCATGGCTCTGCCGCCACAGGTCCCCAGGAGGGACGGCGCATCTCAGAGCAAGCAACGCTGGAGGGAAGAAAAACTTTGAGCTTAATTATGGCAGCTTTAAAGCTTAAGCAACGATCTGCTTCGGAACGGTGCCAGAGCCGCCTGACTCAACGCAAAGGTGATTGTTGCATGTGACACCCGTAATCTATGCAGAGGAAGCCGCACAGGACATGCGTACTCCCTCTCACATGCGCTCATGTGCACGCATTATTTTACAGCTGCTTAACAAATGAGCGGTCTTCCCCCTCTCTCAGATTTTGACTCTGAAATTGTAAGGAAGAAAGATCAGCTGCAACTCTGGCAACTATGAACAGAACAGGATGCCTTTGTACACAAGTGGTGTGTGTGTGTGTGTGTGTGTGTGTGTGTGTGTGTGTGTGTGTGTGTGTGTGTGTGTGTGTGTGTGTTGTGCATGTTCTCCAATCTAATAGTCCTCATGCGGTGCGTTTTCATAATTCATGTGTGCTCAGCATTTTTAAGAGAGTTCTCAGCATTGCCATAAGCGCATTTTGACTTTACAGGTTTTGATGGATGGGTCGGAAAGGGAGCTGGCCTTACCGGAAGGCATGATTTCTTGCCGAACACCAACTAGCATTGCGGGTGTTTGCTTTTGTGGCAGGATTGGGAGGCCCTCTTCAGATTCTGAGCCACAGCTGGCTCCCAAGATGCCACCAGCAGAGAGGCATCATCACACGCAGGGATGAGGAAGATCAGAACAAAATAATGATGCTGTAGTGAGGATCAGTGAGTGGCTATAAGGCTCTGTTGCCCTAACCCAGTGGCGGTGAATCTTCTGAGGTTTTTCTCCCTATCAATGAGATCCAGTGAAATTTTGCAGTTTCCCAGAGACTCTCCAGTTACTGGAGGCCTGGTGGTAACCCCAGTCTAGTCTGGATAGGTCAGTGAATTAGTTACAGGGGTGCCTTGCTAGAGGATGATAATCCGTTCCACTGAAATCAATATTTAGCAAAATCATCGTCTAGCGAAAAGCATTTTCCCCATTGGAATGCATTGAAACCTGTTTAATGCGTTCCAATGGGGAAGAATCGTCGTTGTCTAGCGAAGATCGGCCATACGAAAGCCGCTTTGCAAACCGCCAATCAGCTGTTTAAATAGCTGTCTTGCGAAGGTCTTGCAAAGGTCCCGAAAAACACCCGTTTTGCAAGCACGGAGGGAGCTGTCAAAATCGTTGTCTAACGAAAATCGGTTTGCGAAGCAGGGACCAAACATTGTCCAGCAAAATTCCCCCATAGGAATCACTGTTTTGCGAATCGCTATAGCGATCGCAACAAGTCAATGTCTAGTGAAAAAACTGTCATGCGGGGTAACTGTCTAGCGAGGCACCACTGTCTTTGCAGGGCTACTGGCAAGTCTTTGAGTTTGAGCTCCAAGTCTTTAGTCCCAAGTCCCAAGTCCAAGTCTATGGTCCCAAGTCCCAGGTCTGAGTCCCTATTAAAAACAAGCTCCCCCCCCCAGAAAAAGGGAGGGGCTGGCTGGGTTCCAAGTCATGAGTCGAGTTTCAGTCATTGAAAAAAAAAATCCAAAGTCAAGTGGTCGATATGACTTAAGATTGAATTGGCAGCAAGTCTCACTGCTTGAATCCCCATCCCTGATTATTATTTTTTGCACAGCCAGAGGTTGGGAGTACACTTTCCCACAGTGCCTCCTAGGAGAAGCGCTGGCCTGGGTATTGCCAGAGCACCCCCATAAAAAGGGAACAGTAAAACCACTTATTTAAATTATTTATTTATTTATATGATTTATTTATATGGCACCTTTCTCCTCATAGGGAACCTCTCAGTACTCTGTACCTCGACAACGCTGTAAAGGGTTGTTGTACGCCACCCAGAGACCACTGGTCATGGCGCGGCTAAAAAATATTGTAAATAAAATAAGTAAGTAAGTAAGTAAGTAGTAAGTAAGTAAGTAAGTAAGTAAGTAAGTAAGTAAGTAAGTAAGTAAGTAAGTAAGTAAGTAAGTAAGTAAGTAAGTAAGTTTGGTTGGTTGGTTGGTTGGTTGGTTGGTTGGTTGGTTGGTTGGTTGGTTGGTTGGTTGGTTGGTTGGTTGGTTGAAATGGACTTCATGGCACATAATTGTTATCTGTTAACTAGAGACACACACAGAGAGACAGACAGACAGCCTCTTAGAATGATACACTTTAATCTCAGTGGTTTCAGGGCCTCTTGAATTTGGAGGAGATTAGACCCTTAATCCAACCCAGAAGATTTCAGGGCTGAATGGTGAGTTTCATGCAGGACGTTCTCAACTGTTGTTTGGTAATTATACTCAAGCCAACTAGGGAAGTGGGGGGAACCACCGATAACTTTGCCTAGCTTAATTTTATGAAGTTTGTTTGACTCCCTACTGGTGTGTGTGTGTGTGTGTGTGTGTGTGTGTGTGTGTGTGTGTGTGTCTGTGTGTGTGTGTACTTTAATATGAGTTTTGCCTGAATCTGCAATCTGTTTTTGGCAACAGACGGCCCAGTGCCTGGTTACACACTTCCACAGAAAAATGGCTTCATGCCCAGATCAGCCCTGGGGAAGCTGGCATTTGCTCCTCTTCCCTTTGTTCATGACGGTTCCAGCCTTTCTGATGTTAGGATCCTTATATATATATATATTTAAAACCCCTTGCAGAATGCAGGACTTGAGGGCTGAACTGGTAACTGCTGAGGAGAACAATCACTCTGGAAACTGAAATTAAGCAAAAAAAGAGAGAAAGAGAAAAAACTATTATGGAAAAGAACAGGGCATGAGAGAAAATTACATTTAGAAAAGCCCCTTTGAGTTGGTTTTTAAGTGTGCAGGTCTGCCTTTTATCTAAGTAAGATGAAGGGGCAAGAAAAAAGAAGCTACATCAGTGAAGAAAGTGGGAAGGATGCCTATGAGAACAAATCTCTATGGAGATCTAGAAAAGAAAAGAGGGAAAAATACAACTAGGATCTCTATGATGTAAGCCATTCTGGGACCTTCCTAAGGAGAAAGATGGGATGAAACAAATGAATGGAAGAATGAACGAACCACTAAATGAATGAATGAATGAATGAATGAATGAATGAATGAATGAATGAATGAATGAATGAATGAATGAATGAATGAATGAACAAACAAATATCTACGTTTTATCACCTGCTCCATACATATTCTAATATGAGAATGACTTTTTTTGGGAGAAATATAAATCTGAAGTTGTCTCGCTGAGAGGATTAAAAACAGGCAGCTGATGGTGATTTGGAAATAGATGCTGCAGAGTGATTTAGTAGCTCATTATTAGACATATTAAGCTTCAAGACACTAAATATTGAAGTGGGAGGCAGAGCGTTGGCAAGTACCTTGGAGGGAGAGGCCTTGATGGGGGTTCCCGGTTTCCAAGCGGCACCTCACGGACCTCATATCTGTCAACCTTCTTTCCACTCTACCCCTAGTTAAGCTGGCTATTGGCCAAGATTGGGGTGGGAGATTCACCTGCCAGGTCCTTCGTTAAACGAATATGTAGTTTGGCTCGAGATGGGCACGAAATGAACCACAAAGGTGGTGGTGGGGGAACACCACGAAACAGGCTGTTTCGTGGTTCATTTTGGGGTGCTTCAGGGAAACACGCCTGCCCGGAATGAAATGAACGATTATCAGTGTTGGCGATCCGTACGCTTCATGCTTTGGTATGTAACGTTGATTGGCCAGTTATTATCGGGGTTGGCGATTCGTACGCTTCAGTTTTGGATGCGTCGCCCCTGGCCGGACAGCCTGGCCACCACTCGATCATTTTCCCTAGGAAGTCCTGGGGTGGACCTAGAGGATTGATTGTCAGGTCAGGCAGCCAACCACAGAACTCCCAGTTTGCTCTCTGGGAGTAGGTGGTTAAAGGGGCCACACCCTGGGCAGTCCAGTTGGTGGTTCCACTTTTGCAGTAGCTGAAGTGAGAAGATGCTTAGCTAGCTAATTGTCATTTCCCGCCTCTTCCCATTTCCTGCCCAGTCCATCTCATGAGGAGCAACTCGAATTCCTTCTCCCTTGATGTTCCCCAAGCCAGCTGGCGAACGAGCACTTTCCTGTGGAGACCTGCTTTGGGAGGTCTATAACTCAGAGGTCCCAGATCCAATCTTCACCAAACCTGGAGGAGGTAGGGAGGACAGTCAGATGAAGACTGGTGTTGAGTTTAGCATCTCTAACTCATCCAGGGGCCATTCAGAGCTCCTGGAAGTCCTGAACTGCACAAACAATGAGAGAGTTCGTTTCGTCAGAAAGTTCGTGAAGAGCGACGAAGCACGAATCATAACGAACTGCCATTTTCCCAGTTTGCGCCCACCTCTTAGTTTGACCCTTGGTCTTAGAACATTATGCTTCACATATATCTCTCTTCAGATTCATGTGTGTGTGAAGGAAGGAGAGAGCTTAGAAAAGTTACTTTTTTGGATTGCAGGTCCTAGAAGAATCATCTCTCTCTCTCTCTCTCTCTCTCTCTCTCTCTCTCTCACACACACACACACACACACACACACACACACACACGCATGCATGCACGCATGCACGCACGCACACACACACACACACACACGCATGCATGCACGCATGCACGATCGCACACACACACACACACACACACACACACACATTTTTTTATTTTGTAGCAGTATATAGGTTTTGTGACACCTTTTGGTTTTGTTCTATCTGTAATATTTGTTGCCTGGGTAGTTCAGCGAAATAACGCAATAGAAATACCTTCAATAAATCTATTGTTGTTGCTATGGTTGTAGTTATGGTTATTGTTATGACTGCTCTTGCCTCATAATGGGGCAGTCATCATGGGGCGCAGTCCAGCGGTGAAAGTCTCCTTCCAAACCCCTCGTCAAAATGATCAAGAGAGGTCATTATTGGCAAGTAGATTGCCACGAGTAAAATATCTCCTAGAGAGTTTTGTTGCTGCCAGGAAGGAAGCCAAGCTCTCTCACTCTTCCTCTCCCTGGGAACAATGATTTCTGCTCTCCAGGGGCTGTGTGACAGCCCCGCGTCGTGACCCTTTCTCCCTTACAAAACAGCAGGAAGCTACCCTGGCACTTGATAATTTGTTTACAAGATCTTAATAAAATCTATGCTGTGTTTCGTCTGTCCCTGATTTATTGCCCTGATGGGAGATAAAGTACATAGGATGAGAAGCTGTGGGAGATCATTTTCTTTCTTAATTCACAAAGGAGGGAAAGAGGCACAGAGAACGTTGAGCCTAGATCCAGGTAGAGATTAATTTCCAGCTAAGATGGATCCACAGCATCAGCAGCAGTTTGGAAAGTCAACAGTTAAATCAGTTCCATTCATTTTGTGAGCCTACTCTAGTTGGAACTAAGAGTTGGATTTACACCTTGGTTTCAACTGGTAAGGCAACTTTATTTATTTATTTATTTATTTATTTATTTAATTATTTATTTATTTATTTATTTATTTATTTATTTATTTATTTATTTATGTGTTTGTTTGTTTGTTTGTTTGTTTATTTATGTATTTATTTATGTATTTATTTATTTATTTATTTATTTATTTATTTATTTGATTTATACCCCGCCTATCTGGGCTACCAGTCCACTCTAGGCGGCTTCCATACAAAAACAGACAATAAAACACAGAAAAATACATGCTGATTCAGTAATAGCTACAATTTTTTTTTTAAAAAATAGGAAAGTAAGAGAAAGAAAAGAAAAATAAATTAAGAGTTGGTTTCTATGAATGAAGCTCTCCATGTGATCCAGAACCCTGATCCAGAAAAGCAATGGTTCTAGAATCTAGCAGGTTTGTTGCTATCAATGTGTAGAGTGTCCATAGAATGTAGCATTTGTTATAGGTGGGTTTTTTGCAACCCTGCATGCTGCATCTCATAGGTGTGGCTTAGAGGGGCCTTTCTGGGATGAGGTGACTGTCAATCTATCCAGCACTAACCAATCACTCTTTCCTGGTCTCTGAGCTCAAAGAGAGCCCCACCTCTCTGCTCAGTGCTCTCCCCTCCCTCGGTTGTCTGTTGGAAACTGTCACGACCTGAACTAATTTGTAAATGTTGTGTGAAGTGAATGCATTGGAAAATCAAAATGGCTATGATATATTTGCTTTTGCAGTGATGTGCACAGAAACTGGAGGTATAACAGTTCCCAAAGAGAGGAGTAAATGCACTCATTTTCAGGTCTGTACCTGCCAGGGTAGAGACCTGAAAATTTTGCTTTTTTGTAAAAACAAAAGGTTAGGGTGAGGGGACTGGTAGATGCTATGGATTTGTGTCCTGTCCAGTATGATTTGTGCCTCTGTTCTAAACCAACCTGCAAATTTGCTCTCCTTCTCTCCCGAAGTGAATCTGCCCATCCCATGTTGATCTGGACCTCATCCTGAATCCGGATCAGGCTCCTTAAGACTGGAATGTTTGATTTCCTCTGAATCGAGTGTGCACAGCCCTAATGGAGGGCGTGCTTAAAGCAACACAGTCATTCCAGGTGGCGTTTGGAACCTTGCAAACAGACTCTGGATTTAAATGTGCTTTAACTAATTCCTTTATAACAGCAAGGGTATAATCTCTTCCGATCCCATCGTTTGATATGCAGGGCCACTACAGACGGAGTGAGGTAGATTCCTCTTGAGGGTTTATTTTTTTTCTGTTCCATGCACAACTAAATTAGGTTCTTTAATTACAGTATTAAAAAAAAAGGATAACTGGAAGTCAATTATAAAAGCCCTTACAAATTGCCAGTGCTAATAGCCACCCAGGAAAAACACGGATCTATCAGCACCTGCTTACGAGCGGGCGGACGTTTCCATGGCTTTGTGGCTTGAGCTGTTTAATTGCTTAGCAGGAAAATAAAGGGAACATCTATAGCAGGGGTTCAGAAAGAGCCCTGAGTTTTTAAAAGGGGTGATAGAGATGCATCATAGAGATGGTATATTTGTGCTGTAAGAATGCCAAGTAAAATAAGTGTGATCCATTCCTTTAATAACAATTATGTGCCATCTGGTCAATTCTGATTTGTGGCAACCCTTTTCAGAGTTTCCCGGGGAGGGAATCCTCGGAAGGGGTTTCCCGTTCCCTTCCTCTGGGGAGCAGCTGGCCCAAGGCCACCCAGGCTGGCATTTCTCTCCAGAGGCCCAGTGGGGGAATCGAACTTCCAACCTATGGTGCTGCGGCCAGATAATTAAACCTCTGAGCTATCCGGCCAGCTATCAATTCCTATAATGGGATATTTACACAACATATACTCCATGAAAGTTGGTTGTTATGGTTGTCATGTGTTGTAAAGTCCCCTTCGGCTGTCATAGCTTCCTTTATGGAACCCGTCTACCTCCTATGTGGTCTTCCTCTTCCTGGTTTCTTCAATTTTTTATTCCATCATCATCATAATCCATTTACAGTATATTCCAACTTTCCTCCCGGGCTCTCGTGAGACATCTCTCTCTCTCTCTCTCTCTCTCTCTGTTCTCTTTATTCTGAAAACAATCCTGCGTGGGGATCTGAGAAAGAATGATTGGCCCAAGGTCATTCAATGGGTCACATTTGTCCGCCATCTTGTTTCTCATCACTCTTTCCATGCTTTTCCTTTATCTCATTCATAGTTTTATTAAAACTCCTCACGTTCTCCTCTGTGCAAGTGTATTGCATGTACTGGGTGTGGAACCGGTCTCTGTAGCCTGTGTCTTAAATGCACGGCACTGTGCCCTGTTCAGGAAGGTTGCCTGAACAGAGTTCTTGCTTCCCCCCCAGCTATGCAGAATTCTAATTACACTGGGAATATCTTAACACAGTCTGCTCATCTATCTTTTCCAAGGCTGAATAATACTGCTTTTTAAGGTCTGCAGTATCTACAGTCCTGGTGGTCATGCAGCTTGGGAAGTTCTGGAAGCTATAATCAATACAAGTCCCCTGGGTGGCTGGGAAAAGATCCATGTTCTGTATTTGTTTCTCAGCCGAATGAAGGCTGATTGTTGTTGTTTAGTCGTTTAGTCATGTCCGACTCTTCGTGACCCCATGGGCCATAGCACGCCAGGCCCTCCTGTGCTGATAGCACTTTTCAAATACTTGAGAGGTAGTCCTACACATGAGGGGCAGGATCTGTTCAGGATCATCCCAGAGTGCAGGACACATAATAATGGGCTCAAGCTACAGGAAGCCAGATTCAAGGCTGAATATCAGGAAAATTTCTTAACTGTTAGAGCAGTACAACAATGGAACCAATGCCCTCAGGAGGTGATGAGTGATCTAGCACTGAAGGCATTCAAGAGAAAATTGGTCAATCATCTGTTGGCTCTGCTTTGATTTGGATTCCTGCCTTGTGCAGAGGGTTGGACTGGATGGCCTTATAGGTCCCTTCCAACA
Source organism: Pogona vitticeps (assembly GCF_051106095.1). Lineage (NCBI taxonomy): Eukaryota > Metazoa > Chordata > Lepidosauria > Squamata > Agamidae > Pogona > Pogona vitticeps. Next base: position 4,736,250 of record NC_135794.1, on the reverse strand, counting down.
CTATGATTCTATGGTTTTCTGGTGTGAGAGCAGTATTGTGCTTTAAACGAAGGTAGGGCTGATTTTTTTAATAAACAAAGAAAGGAAGCAAAATGGCAATGATGTGTGGGTTTTGGACCCGTCTTTTCCTGGGGATTTCTCCAGAAAATCCTTTCCATTGTGGCCTGACGGAAGCTGCTAAAATGATCCTATCAGCATTCCGAGTCTCACCACATAAACTCTTGCTTCCCTGTTTCTCCCTGGGAGAAGAGGGTGGCCAGTGGGCTCATATTATGTCCGTGGTGTCGATTGTCAGATCAGTAAATGAAACATACAGCTGAGTCTTGGAAAGCAACACCAGCTTCGAGGTAGGCTGTTGCAGCCTTGCTTGCATCAATCCCTAGGCGGTGCATTGGGCTGCGCAGGGAGCATGAGGCAGAAGATCCAGGAGAAAAATTCATGACAACCTGCCAGGTGAGGGCTCATCTGTTTAAAGGTTAACATGCTGAGTGGCGCTCGGAAAGCAAACATTCCCCGGGCGCGGGTCCAAGCACCTCAGGTGTGTCCCGAGATGTCAAGTGGCAATAACACAGGTGCAAAAAGGAGATGCATGGGGTGGGGGGGGGCGGGGAGCTTCTTTGCACAGCTGTTGCCTTGAAGTAGCCTCTAATCCCACAGATTTGGTGGAGCGCACCTAGAAATGCGCCTCAAATGCCTCCCTGTATTTCCACCCAGGCTGTTTTGTCTTCAATTACCTGGCCTGCTTGCTTCTGGGCTGGAGTGCCTGCATTAAGAGATGCTCATTGTGCATTTCCCCTCCTTCATTTTTTAACTTCTGTGTAAGGGATTTTTTTTTTATATGGAAACTTCAGTGTGGTGTAGTGCAGTGGTCCCCAACCTTGGGCCTCCAGATGTTCTTGGACTTCAACTCCCAGAAATCCTGGCCAGCAGAGGTGGTGGTGGAGGCTTCTGGGAGTTGTAATCCAAGAACATCTGGAGGCCGAAGGTTGGGGACCACTGGCTTAGTGGATGCAGGAGACCCGTGTAGGAATCCCTGCTCGGCTATGAAAAATTGTGGGGTGAGTGGACCTGGCAGAATCCTTCCTTAAATATCTCACTTACTTTGAAAGCCCTGTTAGGGTCACCATAAATCAGTTTCGAAGTGATGACACAGAGTGCAACACACACTTTTTATGTGCCACCCACCATGCCTTTCAATGGATTCAGTTCATTCAGGAACAGAGGATGCTGGCTTATACCGACTCAGACTGCTGGTCCATCAAAACCAGTATTGTCTGCTCTGACTGGAAGCAACTATCCAGAATTTTAGGTAGGTCTCCCTTGCTGGGAGACACTAAGGATTGAATTGGGACCTTCTGCATACATAGTAGATGCTCTACCACTGAGCTATGTCCCTTGATGTCTTCTCTCCTTAGTTCTGTTGTCAATTTACACGTATGCACCAGTAAGCTACACACCCACCCAACTCAGTGCTATTGTGTGTCTTCTGTATGGTTTGTGTGATTACATCAGTGCACAGAAAAGCATCTGCCTATCAGTAATATGGAAATGAGAGCTGGACCATAAGGAAGGCTGACCGCCAAAGAACTGGTGCTTTTGAATTGTGGTGCTGGAGGAGGCTCTTGAGAGTCCCCTGGACTGCAAGGAGAACAAACCTCTCCATTCTGAAGGAAATCAACCCTGCGTGCTCACTGGAAGGACAGATCCTGAAGCTGAGGCTCCAGTACTTTGGCCATCTCATGAGAAGAGAAGACTCCTTTGAAAAGACCCTGATGCTGGGAAAGTGTGAGGGCAAGAGGAGAAGGGGACGACAGAGGGCAAGATGGTTGGACAGTGTCATCAAAACTACCAACATGAATTTGACCCAACTCCGGGAAGCAGTGGAAGACAGGAAGGCCTGATGTGCTCTGGTCCATGGGGTCATGAAGAGTCGGACATGACTTAACGACTAAACAACAACACCACTATCATATAAAATAGATAAAATTGCTTTAAGATGAAGCTCACATCATCCAAAAGCTGAAAACGAGAGTGCTTCCTTAACAACAAATAAAGAGGATGCTGTATATATCTTCCAGGAAAGAGAATCTCAAGTTGAATGGGCCCACCCATGAAAATGCCCTGTCCGTGTTACGTACCAGCTTTTTGGTTCCTGCTGAAAAGCCAGGGAGCTGAGCCTCAGATGCCAGCTGGAAGGCGTGGGTTGATCAATAGGAGGACAGTCTGTGCTACACATTTAACAATATATACTCTAGATCTCATTTGACTTCAGGTGCTAAGTAGGAGCAGCCCTGGTTAGTACTTGGATGGGAGACTTCCAGGAGCACCAGAAACCTCCAAGTGGGGCTAGGAGACCATTCTGACCTCCCAATGGAGAGCATTCCATCACCTGGGAACTGCCACAGAGAAGGCCCTGTCCTGTGGTCCCATCAACTGTACCTGTGTTGAAAATGGGACCAAGAGGAGGCTCTGCTGACAACCTTAATCATCAAGTAGGCTCATATGGGGAGATAATGGTCCTTCAGGTGACCTGGACCCAAGCTGTATAAGGCTTGTGATGGAGCTGCCGGAACTTGCTGAGAGTTGGAGGCTAGCATCTGGAGGCCCAGACCTCCCTCCTTCCTGCTCCAACTGTACAGGTAGTGCATAGAAGAATGCAGCAAGTGAACAACACCGTGTGTGACTCATAAGCTACATCAAGCCCATTGGTCTCGTTGTATGGCTGGACAGCCCTTGCTTTTGTACTCGGTGAATGGGATGACGTCGATCAAGCCCCTGATGAATCAACTCTCTGCATTTTGTGTCTGCATGTATGTGTCGTTAGCCCCTTGGCCGTTTTGTTATTGCTTTAGATGTTCTCGGGAGAAGAACCTACAAAGCCATCTGGATGATTCAGAGTGAGAGGGGCATGGGAGAGCCAAGCCCCTGGAGAAACGGGGAGCAGGGGGGAAGATGAAAGGCATCTCCTGTTTGTGTGTGTGTCTGTGTCTGTGTGTGTGCCTCCAACGTTAAGCACAGTAATGGGCTCAGACCGACCACACAGAGAAACCAATGTCTCCGGCCCTGGGATGCACAAAATGAAGTGAATCCATCGCACTGTGCTTGCGCTCTGATCAAAATCTTTGCAAACAAAGCTAGGCTGGAAGGAGAACTTGACCTCAGGCAGAATATGCTGCAGGACAGCCTCGAAGTGTCAGAAGAGAGAAGTGTGTGCTGTGTTGCTTGTTCTGTCCACTCCCTTCTAAGGGAGCTTGTTGGCTTAGGTGTGGTAGAAGTTGTCTCTTCACTGGTGTTCGACTACAATTCATGTCCCACTCCTGTTGGCTTTCTTACAAAGGATGGGAGATGGGCACCATCGTCTTTGCTCAATATCTGTGCTGCAGGAATATCTGCATCCATACAGACCAAAATAGATTTGGCTTAGCTAGTCCTAGCTGTGCCTAGCTTCCTGTTCAGAAAGGAAGTTAGCTGTGGGGCAGGACCAGGAGGTTTGGTTACAGCTAGGCCTAGCTGAGCCTTCAAATTTTGATCTTTCTCCCAGGTGCATCACATTTAGGTGTTTCTAAGGTGTCGATCAGGTACGTAGAACTCCCAGAATGGAGTATTATACTTGTAGTCCAAAAATTTGCATTTCTAATTATAGCTCCGAAGTGGAACGGTTGTTCTGTGTGTGAAAAATCCCAGGTTTGCTTTCTAACGTCTTCAATGGCCACGAAGATGAATTTGATTTCTGGATAAGATGGTGTTGTGTATTATCCAGAAATCTAAAGACGGACATCTATATGCATCTCTCAAGAGCCAACCTCACTGTGAAGTAGCGTGAGACGGACATAGCACCCTCAGGTGGCGGGTGGTGGGAAGGAGCAGTGATGGCAGCTGTATCTCCTAAGACTTTTGTCCACGATCCTTGTGGAACAGAAACAGTTGTGTGTCACTGCCTGAACTCACCTGATGTGCTGTGAGGAAATAGAACCTCTTGCCATGTTGCCAATATTGAAAGAAAAGTTGAGTGCTGCTGCTGTTGTCTTCTCCACATGGAGGAGGCACTTTACATACAACCATCATCTTAGCACTGCAGAGCTGGAAGGGACCCCTGTGGATTATCGAGTCCAGCCCGTCAAGGAGACCCAATGGGGAGTCAAACTCCCAACGTCTGGCTCCACAGCTGGATACCTAAAGCACTGAGTGATCTAGCAGTTCTTCTTGGCCGGTACAGTGGTGCCTCGCTAGACGATGATCATCCGTTCCACTGAAATCGCTGTTTAGCGAAATCATTGTCTAGCGAAAAGCATTTCCCCATTGGAATGCATTGAAACCTGTTTAATGTGTTCCAATGGGGAAGAATCGTCGTTATCTAGCGAAGATCGGCCATAGGAAAGCCGCTTTGCGAACTGCCGATCAGCTGTTTAAAGAGCTGTCTTGCAAAGCTTAGATCCCCAAAACACCCATTTTGGGAGCGCGGAGGGAGCTGTCAAAATCGTCATCTAGCGAAAATCGGTTTGCGAAGCAGGGACCAAACAGTGTCTAGTGAAATTCCCCCGTAGGAATCACTGTTTTGCGAATCGCTATAGCGATCGCAAAAAGTCAATGTCTAGCGAAAAAAACCTGTCATGCGGGGTAACTGTCTAGCGAGGCACCCCTGTATCTCAGATATCAAAATGTCTTTGGCTGACCCCTCTATCTATGCCCTCTTTTTCAATCACTATTTTTTATATTTACCCCATAATATGGAGTCCAGGACCAAGGAGGGAGACAAGAAGGCTACCCTTCATGTTTAAACCCACCCTCCCATACAGTAATTCTGGAGCCATGAAACAGAATTCATTTAACAAACTTACGGGCATCGGCGTTGACTACATGTAGGCAGATGAGGTGCAAATGGAGCAGCCCCTCAAGACCTGTTTCCATTGTGACCTTGGTTGCTGCTGGGCTTACGAAGTGGAAGAGATCCTTGTTCCTTCTGGACTTACCTCTGTCTCCAGCTGAGGTACCGGCGTCACCAGGAATCTTTCCATGGATGCAGCAGCTGAAGTCCACCGGAAATGCCAGAGGGGCCTACTTACAGCATCGCTTTTAGCTGTCAGGGAAAAGAGCAGTCAGTAGAAGCCATTTTTTTAGATGGTTGAAGATGAGCAGGAGGTAAGGTTTGGTGGAAAAGGAACTCCCAGGGAAGATGTAGGTGGAGGGCTGTGGCTCAATGAATCCCCAGCGGAGCTTAGGAAAGAGGAAAAGCTACACCCTGGTGATTCAAGAGACCCCTGATTCTTCTTGGTGATGGCCAGAGACTCTCCTAATATCTGTACTTTCTGCAACAACCATTGTAGATACTGCCCAAGGAATGTGCGTCTCTGGAATGATAAAGCAGAAATGGATCAGTACTAGACATGGGGGTATTCGTAGTCATATACAAATACGAATACCCCCACACAGGTGGAGATAACAAGGGTCCGGCAGCGTGGACCCCATGGCATTAGTGCATTGGTAAACAGACTGTCCGGCCCCATGGGTCCAGACCCTCGTTATCTCCACTTGAGTGGGGGTAGTCGTATACAGATACCCCTGACTCTAATTGATACCTAAAAGAAATGGCAGTGATGCAGATGGCTTTGGGGAGAGGGATGGTCCAGGTGGTCACCTTCAGCCCATGTGAATTTGCTTGGGTTGCTACCATTTTGTTCGGTGTGCGCTGTCAAGTTGCGCCCAACTTAGGGTGACCCTAGTAAGACGTTTAAGGAGTGGCTTCCCTACTGCCACCACTGATGCAGAGTGGGAATTTGAACCCAGCTCTCCTGAGCCCTACCCTTTCCACCGCACTACACCGGCAGCTACCGTCACATGGCAAAAATTAAGAAACAGACTCGCTGGAGGTGTTCCAACTAGAGGTATGCTGCACATTTGGGAAACCAAAAGTCTGAAAATGGGTCAAAGCACAGATATTTGTGGTTCAACAAAGCAGGTGCAGAATGGTTTGAGAAGCCCACAACTTACTCCCAGGAGCATGAGGTTGCTGCAACAAATCATTGAAGTTTGTTTCAGTTTTGGGGGATTAAAAAGTGTCATATTTCTCGTGATCTGTCTCTGTTTCCCAGCCACCGGACACCTATTGCAGCCCTCCCAGGCATGGCACGGGGAAGTGATACGTCGCCTCTCAGAGGCCATATTGTAGTATGTTCTTGTTTCTTTGGGCTTCCATTCCATTTTGGATTGCCCCTGCGCATGTGGGATGGATAGCTGACTCTCGTGCACAGGCTTTGACTGCGTAGGTCAATGTTGAGCTAGAATTTATTTTTCCCACTCCCTCTCCTTCTGTTTTTCCTACATTCTTTTTGGGGAAACATATTGCTGATGATTCCCTTTATTTGAAAAAAAAAACATTATTTATCTTGCTGGGGGTGCCATGCATGTTCCAGCATGGGTGGAAGCCAAATGCCAACCTCCTCATTCGGTCTAGGCACTGAGCATGTGGGCATGCCAGGCTATTGATGGGGACACTAAGGGAACATCTTCCATACGCCATCCCAACATGTATTGAGAGAAGGAGGGGAGGGATGAGGAGAAGGGAGGAAGGGAGGGGAGGGATGAGGAGAAGGAAGGAATTTTGTCTATAAACCAAAGGCCCACCCACATTCCAAATGTTTATGGCAGTATTGTAGAGCCCACATCCCAGGTCATAGGACTTTATTTCCCACATTTTCAGCTTTTCCCTCCTGATCTGGAAACACATACTTACAAAAATGTTCAGAAACCTGAGCACAAATTGGTTTGGGCCACCTCCCCATCAGCTCAGGGTAGAACAGCGTTAATTTGTATTATACATGTCTGGATCCTAAAAGGACTTGGCACCATTTGTATACCACCACCACCACCCCGTTTCAACCTGTATATTCTTCAGAGCTTATATGGAAAACATCATAGGCAATAATGATGTGGCAGATGGAACGGAGAAGGCTAAGATGGATATTAATCTAGGGTGAATATTTGGGAAGTCTGATTGAAAGCCTAACATAAAGACCAGAGTCCTGGATTGGGCTGTTCACGTTCTACAGTTGGAAATCATATCCTAAGATCTTAAAGAAGACCGTATCAAGCTTTGGTGTTTTACTAGAATAATTTCCAATGTCAGCTTGCATGCAAAATGCTGAAGACCTTCTAGGACAATGGTTTCCCAACCTAGGGTCCTCAGGTGTTCTTGGACTACAACTCCCAGAAATCCTGGCCAGCAGTCCATGAAGGCTTCTGGGAGTTTTAGTCCAAGAACATCTGGGAAGCCAAGGTTGGGAACCACCGTTAGAGGATGAACTGCTGGATACCTCTATGCTTGAGGTCTGTGGCTGCAGAGCCAGAGGTTGGGAGTTTGATTCCTCGCTTGTGCCTCCTTGATGGGGGTTGGACTTGATGATCTACAGGGTCCCTTCCAACTCTGCAGTTCTAAGACGATAATGATTACAATACACACATTTGCAGCAGATATTGGCTGGAATCCTGTTGATGCAGGTCCATGTGTGGAAGGCTGGTGATGTCATCAGCTGTGCCCTTTTATCTTTAACTAAAAGTTTCCTGTTCCCCCAGGGGCTCCAAGGCTTTCTAGGGACCCCTTTCGGCCTGAGGAAGCCTTTGGGGGCTCGAGGATGTTGGAAAAAGCCTTTCATGTCCAAAAATTAAAAAAAAAATAGTTGTGTGATGAGATAGGAGAGTGTTATTGTTGTAAATACCATTTTAGCTTCATGGTTGCCACCTGCCTTGCAAATTGTTGCACCGATTGCTGGGTTGTACACCCTTGTATCCAACCGGATCCACCTTACTTTGGTAACTGCACCAGTTGGGTTTCACGACGAGTCTTTTTCAGAAGTAGAAATTGAGCCAAATAATTCAGTGACAAATAAAAGAGCAGCTTAGCTAGACAAACACTGGGAGTCAGCGAATTTGAATAATTTCGAATTATGCTTAATATAGACCAGGGGGTTCCAACCTCGAGTCTTCAGATGTTCTTGGATTATAACTCCCAGAAATCCTGGTCAGTACAGGATTCTGGGACTTCTAGTCCAAAATTATCTGGGGATCCAAAGTTGAGAACCACTGCCCCTGCTGAGTAATAACCTCCACAAGCCTCGGGCAAAGAATATGAAACACAAAAAAGGCTCAGTATAAACGTCCTGGACTAGATTATTTAACATTGGATAGGACTGAGCACAAAATCTGCTGTTTACAGATGTTGACCCTATAGAAGCCTGTGTTTCATTTCAGCTCCTCCATGTTCCTGAGGATACATCAGGATGATATGTCCTTCTAAAGTAAGCATGAGAAATGAATCCCCTCATTTGATTCTCAGTGGTTCCCAACCTTGGGTCTTCCAGGTGTTCTTGGACTACAACTCCCAAAAATCCTGGCCAGCACAGCCAGCGGTGAAGGCTTCTGGGAGATTTAGTCCAAGAACATCTGGAGACCCAACTTTGGGGAAATCACTGGCACAGATCTTTGCCTAGACACATTTAGGGTTACATAAAATAAACTATTTAGAGAGAGGGTTAAAAAAGAAGAAGCTCTCGCTGTTAGAACCAGATGTACTTCCTACAGAAAACCCCGGCTTAGCTGTTGGCGCAAATACACATTTTGATAGATCTCAAGGCTGAGATCTATCCACCGAGCACAAGCATGTCATTGCCTGGTTTTGCCCACTGTGGACATTTTAGATCTTTGCCTTGGCCTGTGAATCTTCTAGGGCTTTCGAAAGATGAATTATTGTTTCACTTTGGACCAAAGTGCTTTTGTGATTGTAGAGAGAGAGCAAGCATGGGTCTTGTAGAGAGAGAGAGCAAGCACGGGGAGTCCTTGATAGCCAGCTGGCATCTGGATACTGTGAACCCGGAAGGTAAACAGAGGCTGAGCAGGCTGTGCTAATGGAGAAAACAGGAAGGACAAAGAGGTTCTTGGTGTTGCTGTCTTTAACCCTCTACTCTAGGTGAAGAAAAGCCATCCGGTTGTGTTGACAGCTGTGCTGCAAACAGCATTGCCTGGCAACCGGTTGACAGAAAGAAGCTGCCTGGATGCCGAAATGCAATGGCTTCGTGTACCCTCACCCCAAGACCACAGCAGTTTCCTTCCCAACATAAAGGAGGGTTCCAGGGTGGAACGGATGGGAATTGCCCTTGTTTTTGAAATGTTTCCCACCTCTTGCAGCTATGCGGGATGACCGATTTAGCTGGATCCCACCCAGGATCGGTCCTCTACTACAGATCCAATCCATTTAGGGACTGGATCTGTAAAGAAGTGGTGGCTTATCGTGGTTGGTGTTAACATGCCTAGGATTCCATCGCCAATGATCTCCAGAACACAAAACATGAATGTCTGCAGACACACCAGTAGGTTTCTAAGCCTGCTGTTTACCTCGTGGGTGATGCAAACTACAGCATCTTGCTTGCTACTCTTCCAACTGACTAACAGTGAAAGAAGGCAGGACCTGTTTTACATAATGTTGTTGTTGTTGTTTAGTCGTTTAGTCGTGTCCGACTCTTCGTGACCCCATGCTTTTACATAATACACGGGCCAAATGGTGTCATTTTCTCTTGAGATGGAGGAGGAATGAGCAAGCTGAGATGGAGGAGTAATGAGAAACATGGACTACCTCTGGCCCCCCAAAAGCACCCCCTGGTCACTGCCTACTGGCAAAACCCACAACAGATTGTATACGAGGGAAGGAAAGCCAATCCTCTCTCCATCCACTTTGTTTGGCACGTAGGGTTAATCTTCTTTTATATCCAAGACAAACAGAAACCAATTCCATAGAGAAGTATCTTTAAAAAAGAAAAAAAGCTAGAGAGCAACCAAGAGAGAGAAAAGGAAGTGGAAAGATCAAGAAGTCAAAGGTTGCATTCCAACTAGCTATAGGAAATAGGTTTTTTTTTATTATTATTTCAACTTTTCATAAAAATCCATACTTATTGAAACCAAAAGTTACAGAAGAAGTTCGTAACTTTCTATTGATTGTTGTTTTGATTTTGTTGAAATTTCCCGTTCTCATTAGGATTGGCACCGGAGTCTGTTGGAGTAGATCCTACAAACACAGGAAGTTCTGGAGACGTCAGCCAAACGGTTTTCACAAAGAGGACAAGGAAGAAAGTGATGCGGGTTTTACGGGAAACAGAACGGGGAGGCCAGGAGCTTGGTGGAGAGAAGAGAGGTTGGTATGTTTGTTGTACTCTTTGTCTTTATTATTAGTATTTTCTCTCTTTTTTAAAAAAACAACAACACAACAACCCCTCTTTATCAAGTTTTGTCGATTGCTTCCCCCCCCACAAAACCCCATTAGATCATTTTCATATTGAACTTGCGTGGCGCGTCAGCGGCCGAGCTGATGCCCGCGTCCGACTTGCGTGGGACGTATTCGATCTCAATGTTGTGCTTGGTATTGCCTTTGCCCCGGCTCCAGAGGAAAAGAAGCACCAGGCAGAAGAGCACGACCCCCAGGAAGGAGATGAAGCCCATGGTGGTGGCAATGATGAGGGTCTTGATGTCAAAGGGGAAAGGCACGGTGGCGCGCGTGCTGTTGGCATCACTCTCGTTGGGCTGGTTCGAGATGAAAGCAAAGGTCTTGTTGGGCTGGTGGGGCCAATCCGGGGAGTAGCTGCGGACGTGCAGGTGGGCCAGCATGGTGTCATTGCCACCGGCGTTGCTGGCGATGCATAGGTAGGTGCCATTGTCTTGGATCTGGGCGTAGCGCACCTCCAGAGTGCCATCGGGGAAGACGGTGAGCCGCCCGTTGGTTTTGGTAGAAATTAGGTGCTTCCTTGGGGAGAGCCACATGATGGCGGGAGGAGGGTCTCCATCCGCCCGGCAGATGAACTGCACCGTGTGGCCCTCATCCACAAAGATCTGCTGAGGTTTGCGGTCCCGTATCCGAGACCGGCGGCAGATGAAGTAGTTGGGCAGCAGAGCCTCGGAGAAGTCCTTGAACTCTTTCCCCTGGACAAATTCCGGGGTTGCACAGGTGGGTTGTCGTTTGTTGAAGTTTAGCCTCCAGCGACGGCGGAAAATCCAGAGGAGCCGACAGTCACAGGCCAAGGGGTTGTTGTCTATGATGAGCGTCTCCAGGTTCCCCACAGAGTGGAAGGCTGACTCTTCCAAGGTGTTCAGGAGATTCCCCGAAACGTTCAAGATGCGCAGATAGTTCAGGCCCCGAAAAGCGTACGGTTCCACCACAGTGAGCTGGCCGCCCACCAGCTGGATCTCTTGAAGCCTGAGGAGGTCATGGAGCATGGACCCTTCGATGGTGGAGATGGGATTGTAGGACAGGTTCAGGAACCTGAGATAGACCAAGTGCCTCAAGGAGACGTAAGGGATGGAGGTCAAGTTACAGTGGGTGATGGACAGGGACGTCAAGTTCAGTCCGTACAGGCAGTTGGACGTCATGGTATCTAAATAGGGCCAGTGTGAAATTTCGAGGATCTTGAGTCTATAGAGCCTCCGAAAGGAGTAATCCCTGATGGCGTTGATGTTCAGGTGACGCAACCGGAGCACAATTAAGCCGTGCAAGTGAGAAAGGGCTTCCGTAGGGATGGTAGTCAAATTGCATTTTTCCAACGTCAGCTGCTCTAAGCTGTTGAGGCCGCTAAAGGCCCGGTGGGATATATAGACCAGGTCATTATCCCCAACCTCCAAAGACTTGAGGTTGTATAAATCCTGGAACATATAATCCAGGAGGATCACAATTTTATTCTCACTAATGTCCAACTTGGTCAGGTTGCTGAGTCCAGTGAACACCCCGAGAGGGATGAGTTTGAGCCGGTTACTCCTGAGACCGAGAGTCCTGAGGTTGAAAAGATTGTTGAAAGCTCCCGGCTCGATGGCACTGATAATGTTCTCGTTTAGCTCCAGCTCCTCCAAGTGAGGATAATTGGCAAACTCATCCTGGTTGAGAGTCTTGATACGGTTCTTCCCCAGGTCCAAAAGTTTGGTCTCGGTAGGAATCCCCTCGGGGACGGTCAAGAAGCGCTTCCGGTGACAGAGCACGGAGCGTTCCTGGGCAGAACAGTCACAGCGGGGCGGGCAGCCGGTGGCAGAGCCTGAAAGGATGGAACCCAACATCAAGATCAGGATTGGCTGCCAGCAGGCCAGGATTGGGCTATACATGCTCAAGTCGCCCACGACCATCCTATCTTTCACCTGTAAGCAATAATGAATAGGGTGACAGAGAGAGAGAGAGAGAGAGAAGAGAAGGCATTAGAAATGAGGAACATCAAAATCATAAACATAGCATAAAAGACAACATCATTTAGTCCACAAAGGGAATTTAAAAAAACCCAACAGCAATACACAACTAAGGCCAACAGATTGACTATTGCTGAAGTCCAGTAGTAAGAGATTGACTATTGCTGAAGTCCAGTAGTAAGTTGCGACTTGAGTAGGCCCATTGAATCAGTGAAACTTGCAGAGGAGTTGACTCACAACAGATTTCATGGCCCTGCTCTAGTGCAGCTTTCCTGCGCTAAGCGACAGGATCGCAGCCCAGGAAAAGGAATGATTAAATACAAAAGCAAAGTTGCAGCCTTTAAGACTCAGTGAGATGCATGCAGTGTCTGGAGAGGTGGGTTGTAATCCACAAACATTTACAACGAAATAAATATCTTGGTCTTAAAGATGCCACCGTCTTTTCAGTTCTATTTTTGTCCCTGTTCAAACAAAGCCGCCATGGCTACCTATCTCAAAACAAAGAGGACAGATGTGCTCATAAAACACCAAGGATATTGTAACCTCTCTCGTTTTCAAACCTAAGGGCCACTTCAGCCAATGAATGTTTTGGACTTTCTCTCTCTCCCTCTTTCCCTGTTCATTTCCCCTCCTAATATTAAACATAACTGAAGAGGTCTGGACAACTTAACACAGTCTGAGGATGTATGTTTCAATGGGATCTTAATAAAAGTTGGACCTTACTTCTACAGTATTTTTGTGCACTCCAGTGGTTGCTACATTTTTGAAATGCTTCCGAGTTGTGTCAAGGACTGGGGATAACAGAGATGGCTTGAGAAGAATGGGCAACGGCACAAAAGAAAGTCTACACTTAGGACATTAATGCAAGGAACACCCTCTTCCCCAAGGCACTTGCTTTTCAACTGATTCTTGGACATGAGAAAGCATTCAAATATCCCACACAAACCCAGCATGCTACAGGCCTGTACTTCATGGCTGAACCAGTTTCGGAGCTTGATCTTTTGTTAGTATCTGGAGGATTTTTGCAGCCAGCCCCTTCGAGGCACAGTGAAATCTTAGCATGTATCAGAGAACAAAGGGAGGTAAGGCTTGAGTAAAGACATGCTTGACCGTCCCCTAACAAGCTAGAAACAGATGGACACGTTGACGAACTCCTTCTGAACTTGGAAGGAACAGATTGCAAAGTAGATCTTTGAAGCCCAAGCCTCTGCGTTGAATCACCAAGCGTTGTTTGTGCCAGGCGCCTAACGAGGAAGGTGAAGGGAAAAAAAATCCATCCGCGTTGCTAAGACTTTGCTAGAGGCCCATGAGAGGAGAAGAATAACTTGGGAGCTGCACTAAGATCCTTTTCTGGGTCAAGGTGAGCCTCAGAAGCTCCATGAAATGCAAAGCTGATGCTTCTGGGGTTGTGGGCTCATCGCTGTTGACTCCTTGCCATAACCCCTTGATGAGATAATTGCTCCCAGCGTTATAACTCAGGAACCAGCCAGTACCAAGAGGGGAGTCTGCATTCCGCTCATGTATGGCAAGGAGAGCTGGCTCCGTTAATGAGGCCCTGGCTCCAGAGATGAGAGACATCCAAATGATAGCAGCTTCTGGCTTAGTTAGCAGAAGCAGCTGCTAGCTTGCAACAGTGCACAAGGAGCTCCTGCTTGGAAAATGGACAGTACCATCTATCTTTCTCTCTGCCCCAAATAAAAACCCCCCTCCTTACAGTGTCTCAGAGAAGGGAGAACCAAGCAACAGATTGAGGCAGGCAGAATTCCAGACTGTACCATGTCAGGATCAATTGCAGTTGGAAGATGGCTATGCTTCTGTTTCCTTCATGAGATACTGATTTCTTTTTCCTCCTGCATGCAATGAGCTCATGATGAGAAGCAGGGGAGAGCATGAAAAAAGAAGAATATTAAAACTGCAACGTCAACCTGCAGTCTGAAATGGTACAGTCCAGAATTCTGTCCCCTTATTCTGCATGTGGTGTGGATGATTCTGAGACTCAAGAGCACACCAGTGAAATTTCAGGGCCACCCAAAGCATTTTGCTGCTGGAGGTTTAGCTGATGGCGGGATTGCAACTGGATGTGATATGATCCAAGTTTTGAAGTAAGAAGTTATAGGTAATGCAGTTAAATGTAACTAGTTCTGTTTGGGGAAATGAGAGCATAACCAAGTTACATTTCAAACATCATGCATTGAGCACGATGACATTAACTCTACCAGTGTAACTCCTCACTTTCTAGTTATTTTCCAATGCTACTTTTAAAGGATATTTTAAGGGCTCTTTTGCCAGAAGGTGTATAATATTCTTTTATGAATCCTAAGGTTTAAAAGGGAGGGTGACAGAAATGTAAGATAACAAATAATGAGTTACTTTCCAAGCATTATCATGGGTACTTACACTTAATTAAAAGTATAACACATGCTTACTAAATTTCCTGATAAAAATGGTGTCTTAACACATTAGCACTCCACCCCAAAAAAGGCACTTCCTGAAAGATTTTTTTCCTCATACACAAGAGGAAGATGATGATGATGCTTATTTTGATCAGCATCCCATCCGCACCAAAACCCACTGCGTTTTTGCACAAAAAATGTACATTTTCCATTCAAAACCTTGGATTTCACAGAAATTTCAAGGTTCTCCATGGAAGCGCACAAGGTTTTTTGTGCAAAAAAGATAGATTCTTCTATGCACAATGCACAACCTTTTCCTGCCCCCACCCTCCCCCCCACCCACATAGATGCAAAGTGTTCTTGAAGAAAATGAAGAATGAAGAAAAAGGGCAAGGTCTTCCATAATGACTGCCAAGAGGAAGAACACATGCTTTTTTTATTTCTCCTGGGAGAACCAAATAAGCAAAAATTACTTTACTGGAGCAAGTTCAGAGGAGAGCAAGAAGAATGATGAGGGGACTCGAAACCAAGGCCTAGGAGGAAAGACTGAAAGAATTCCCCGTGTTTAGCCTTGAGAAAGGAACACTGAGGGAGATGTGATAACACTTTTTAAATACTTGAAAGGTGGTCATACAGAGGAGGGCAGGATCTGTTCTCGATCATCCCAGAGGGCAGGACACACAACAATGGGCTCAAGTTACAGGAAGCTAGATTTCGGTTGAATACAATCATGTCCCGCTTAACGATTGCCCCGCATTATGACAAATCCGCTTTATGATGATCTTTTTGCGATCACAATTGCTAGGGGTTGGATTTGATGGTCTTACAGGTTCCTTCCTACTCCGTTATTCTATATTTCTACGGCAAGTTAGTTCAAAGGAGTAATACTGGAATAAGTAAAGAGAAAATAAAATGTTCTGAAAGATAATTTCCCAAGATCTCGGTACAACTGGAGCGATGGGGGAGCCAAGGCTTGTGTATATGTGGAAAAGAAGAAAAAGCTGGAGTATTTGAAAGGGAAGCATGAGAAACCCTAGAAGTGGCTGTGGAAAAGAAATCCACAGATTATGCCATGGTATGATCATGACTCTGTGTGATCTTCAGAATCGTGGTGAATCGCAGTGCAATTTCAGGTGAACCCTGAAACCACAGTAAAGCTTAAAAGCTTAAAACCCTCGCCTTCCCAAGATCAAGCAAGATGTTTAAAAAATCTAGTTTAGAAGCAGTAGAAAAACCAGGACAGTCCTCCAAAACATGGCCGTTATGAATCCAGAAATAACATCTCCTTAAACTTTGGTTTCAGAGATATAATGCAGAAGATGACTAGCAAGTGTCCCTCAGGTCACCAAATGTCTTGGTTAAAATGCTAACTTCTCGGAATCTGAATTTCTTCCTCTCCCCAACCTCTTTCTTGCAGGAGAAAAAGATCTCCATCCTATTTTAAGCTCTTTAAAACGTTCATTTCCCTGGAGAGGGAGCTGGGATCAGTGAAATGCAGTTTGAATGAGGAACTTCTATTAAACTGGAGCAGCAGGCAAAAAAACTCCAAGGCAAGCCACCTCAATCATACCAAAATATGCCCCATAAATGCAGATGTTTCTTCAAGCCTAGCCTTATTGACCAAATGGGTGTGTCCTCCTAACTTTTGACCTTTCCTTTTTTTTTCATGCATTTGTGCCAATATTTTCCTGATAGGCTGTACATGTTAAGTGCTTCCTGATGAACTGAAGCAGGAAGGGAACTTTTTAACCCCTTACAGACTGAATCCAGCTGGCAGCACCAAGTAGAGTGAACCCATTGAATCTATAGCAAGTGTGGATGCAGGAATTGAGTTAATGGGTCCACTCTAGTTGGAAGTTGGCAAGAAGATTTAGACTCAGAGGTTCAGAACTTCAGCTCCCCAAAGCCTCAGTCAGGCTGGCCAATGGTAAAGGGTTGGGAGAACTGTTGTCTCAAATATCTGAGGACGTAATATTCCTGACCCCCTAAATTAGACCCTTTGGGTAGTTCTGCCACTGCTGCTAGCTCAGAACATCTCTTCCTAAGAACCCCACTCGATACATCCAATTGAGCATAAATGGGACTTAAAATGTTGTAGTCAACTCTTTGGGATAATTTACCATATTCAAAAATGCTGGTACAGTTGAAGATTTATTTTCAACCTGACGTAGCAAACCCAAAACACTGGTTAAGGACTTTCTGTTCTCAGAACTGGGAAATCGACAGATGTATAAGGCCTCGGCATAACTGGGTCCCTCACCATTTAGATTTTTAGGGTTTCCTTCAGCCTTCTTCAACCTGATCCCCACCAGATGTTTTGAATTTCAGCTCCCATGCTGGTTGACCAATATGGGGCTGAGCCTGGAGGAAATTGATCTCCAGAACATTCTGAAGGCATTTGGAAGCTGGGAAAAAGTATCTGATGCTATAAGAGATCAAAAACTGATGATCGTCTTCACATAGTGTATCACCAAACTATAGAAACCACCACCACATCCCAGTATGTCATAGTAACTGCCAGTTTTGACCTGACTTTAGAAGGGGAGTACAGTATATAAATTCACAGAGGGTAAGGCCATCAGTGGCTACTACTCATGGTGTGTATAGATGACTTTCCATATCAGAAACAGTTGTTGGGAACACTGTCTTCCATTTAGGGTTGCCAGGAGAGCAACACCACATTCCTCGAGATTTCCAGTCAAGACCTAAGACCAGGGAGAAGGCCCTTGCAATGTCATCCAGGTGGAGAACCAAGGTTGGTGGGTAATCCTTGTGCCATTACATCCGGAGCTTAAGCAACAGTAATGTTCATGAGCCATAATGTTTCTGGCCCATTCCCTTCCCTTGCTCCCAATGGCAGAAGAGGACCCAACCTTATTGTGTGAAAAAGCCAGGAAAATGGAGTGAGAGAGCTGACAAGTACTGTATAGATGTAGGGGGACATCATAGCTCAGTGGTTCAGGTCTCTGACTGCAGAGTCAAAAGTTGGGAGTTTGATTCCCCACTGTAACCTCCTTGACAGGGCCCCTTCCAGCTTTGCAGTTCTATGATGATGATGATGATGATTTTACTTCATTCTTTATCCCAGTTTCCCCCAACAAAGCACCCTCCAAACATGTTGGACTACGACACCCATTGTTGCCAACCCACGTGGCCAGTAATAATGGTGGTGGTGGTGGTGGTGATGATAATGATGATGATGCCATTTGGAGTCACAAATGCACAGACTCCATAACACTGAAGCATCAGGTGTCATGAGTTTAGAGCCATTTCCTCATCATCATCCAGAGATTTGGAGACCCAGAGATGCATAACTATTGAGGCCACTGAGACCTGAGAACCTTAAGTTTGGTCCTCTCTGTAGGATTACCACCAGCATTTGGTTGCCATTGTGGAAAGCAGGGTCCAGTGCAGTTGTTTTGATGTTCTGACAACTGCCACTGGCACTCAGGCTCTGTGTTTTGAGGGTGCCATCGAGACTGGCACATCAGCTTCCTTGAACTTCCTGTTGGCTGATCCCACTAGGAGCAATCCCCACTTTCCGACTCCCATCGCACTCTAAGCCCAGCCTAGGCCTGAGGAACATGTCTCAATGTTCCATACTTTTCATGCTCAGCTGCGCCCCGGTACCTTCTGCCCCTTTCCTCCTTTGTGTCTATCCTGCTGGGACATTTGCTTGAGCTAGAACTGCTGGATAGCTCAGTAGGTTAGGTTTCTGGCTGAGGAGCTAGAGGTCAAGATTTTGATTCCCCACAGTGCCCCCTTGACAGAGGCTGGACTTGATGATCTACAGGATCCCTTCCAGCTCTGAAGTTCTAAGATTATTATGAACTGCTGGATAGCTCAGTAGGTTAGGTTTCTGGCTGAGGAGCCAGAGGTCAAGATTTTGATCCCCCATGGTGCCCCCTTGACAGAGGCTGGACTTGACGATCTACAGGATCCCTTCCAGCTCTGCAGTTCTAAGATTATAAGAGATAACCTAGCGAGAGCCGTTCTGTTTTGCATCTTGAATGGCTGGATCTAAACACTTGCTGAGGCCCAGCCACGAGACAGTCTGAGCAGTAAATACCGCACCCGCTAAATCTGCGGTTGGCCCCTCAAGCTCTCCTGTTCCTGGGAAGAGGCAAGCTGATTTGAAAAGCAAATGAGGAAGGAATGTTGCGTTCGCAACAAGCCCTGCCAAGAGATGATCCCACGTCTGATATATAAAGTTATTTGGGAGAACTTATGGCTTTGCCAAGGCAGACTTTCCTTCCCCACCATAAAACAACCCCACTGTCTTGTCAGCAGGATGCGAAAACTTCGCCTCCCACTCCTTCTGGTGGTGACTCCATTTTTTTGTGTGTGTGCCACTCAAGCTGCTACAAAGGATTTAGTTGCGTTAATATTGCCTGATGCATGCGTTCCGCTCATCATCCCACTGGCCATGTTTATTTCCGTCGTTATGTACATGCTCATCATTTGCTCCGGCTAATGCTGCTTATTTTACATCGTTGGCTGAACACTGCCTTTGACGGCCGTGATGCGTGTTTGTGTGCTGCATAGATTTGTGGGCATCTTCCTCATTACTTCTCACCCACCCCCAGGTACTATTTATGGATCTTGGATAGTCCCTGCACCTTACATTTCTTGCTGCTGTCATTTGACCGGGAGAGTTATGGCCCCTGCTTAAAATTTCCTTCCCTTTCCAAAACAGAATTATTCCGGTATTTGTAGGAGTTGCTAGGATGAGAAGTGACGGGTGAACCATAAATATGTCAGGTTTCTACCATGCCAGGAACCATGAACTCAATGAATCAGGACCATCCTGGAGAATTCAATTATAGCTTGTCCTGCTGAATCCAGAGGTCCAATTCCAGACTGAACGGTGGATCTTCTCCAGCTCTCGCTCAGCATTGCTCTCGATTAGTCAGGGAAGGATGAATCTCAGCCCATCAGCCATGCCGGTTAGGGCTTAGGGGTTGTGTCCTCCACAGCAGGGGTCCCCAACCGTGGGCTTCCAGATGTTCTTGGACTTCAGCTCCCAGAAACCCTGGCCAGCAGAGGTAGTGGTGAAGGCTTCTGGGAGTTGTAGTGCAAGAACATCTGGAGGCCCAAGGTTGGGGACCACTGTTCCACAGGCATCCATGCTACCTGGAGGCCGCACCCTTTGGAACAATCGATTCTGAATTATATAAATTGTTCTACCTTCACCTTGATGAGAAGGTTGCTTGTGGGTTTCCGAAATGCATCACAGATAAAAGGGGGTCGGGGGCCAATTTTCGCCCGACTAAGGTTCATCTTATCTGCTCAGTGGCTGCTCGTAGGCTTTGGAATGCACTGCCCCAAGGAGCCACATTGGCCCCCTTCCCTCTGGCCTTTCCCTTCCCTTCCCTTCCAGGATGGCTTTGTGAGTGGGCGTTGTTTCTGGAATGCTATTTTAATTGAATTCAGAGATTTTTAGAGGTTTTCCAATTTTTTTTTTAAAAAAATGTGGTTTGAAAATATTTATTTTTTGAATATGCAATGATTAAAATTGTGGTTTTTATGCTATGTTATGGCTATTTGTATTGTAATTTAGTACTATTGTTTATTGAGTGTGGTTTTAACTGCTTGTTAACCACCCAGAATCGTGCCTCGGCATTAATGGGGCAGTAGGACAAATGTT
Source organism: Pogona vitticeps (assembly GCF_051106095.1). Lineage (NCBI taxonomy): Eukaryota > Metazoa > Chordata > Lepidosauria > Squamata > Agamidae > Pogona > Pogona vitticeps. Next base: position 4,716,006 of record NC_135794.1, on the reverse strand, counting down.
GGCTCGACAGCTTGGAAACGGGGATGAGCACCGCGCCCTAGAGTCGGACACGACTGGACGAAATGTCAAGGGGAACCTTTACCTTTACCTATATATATTAAGGGACGTGGTGGCACTGCGGGTTAAACTGCAGAAGCCTCTGTGCTGCAAGGTCAGAAGACCAGCTGTCGTAAGATCAAATCCAGGCAATGGAGGGAGCTGCCGTCGCTTGTCCCAGCTCCTGCCAACCTAGCAGTTCGAAAGCAAGTAAATGCGAGTAGATAAATAGGGACCACCACGGTGGGAAGATAATGGCATTCCATGTCTAGTCACGCTGGCCACGTGACCACGGAAGATTGTCTTTGGACAAACGCTGGCTCTACGGCTTGGAAACAGGGATGAGCACTGTGCCCTAGAGTCGGACACAATTGGACTAAATGTCAAGGGGAACCTTTACCTTTACCTTTATATATTAAAGTAATAAGTGAATAATTCTTTACAATATTTTTAAATTTGTTATGATTGCCTAGTTCCTGGTGAGCTACTTTGGGTGCCCTATAGAGAGAAAGGTGGCATATAAATAAAATCATCTTTTTCCATGGAAGTTGCTTGGAGAGACTGAAGAAGTTCACCCTCTACGTCTTCCCTCCCATCATCCAAACATTGGCTTAGTTGATGATACCGCCTCAGATATAGTGCTAGGAGACACGTAGTGCTTATTTGGCCTGCACTCCAATCAGGCTTAGCAAGCCAATCTTCATGATCTTATGGGATGCGGTCCATCAGCATCTTCCAGAACATTACCATCTCTGGACTTTCCATATCTGATTGGCTTCACCTTGCTATGTTTTCTGCTGAAGCCAAGATCTCGTGGGGAGACACAGCTGAGGGTTCCCGTTTAAAGTATTCTTTAGAAGCCTGCTTTGAGAGTCCACCTTATTTCAAAGGCTGCGCTCATCTTTCTTTTTGTTTTGGAATTCTTTTAATTGCCAGCAACAAAAGAGAGATTTGGCTGCCTCTATTTTTAGGTTACTGTCAATTGTCTTCTCTCTCCCCCCTCCCCCCAGTGATTTTATTTAAGACGTTATGCCTCTGTTTTAGATAGCACCGCATTGATCCGGTGTCTGAGCAGTGTCTTGAGTCACCAGATCAGTGACATTAAATCCTGGCGAAACAAATAGGATGAAACTGTATAAATACTTTGCAAATTCATTCCTCCCCAGGCAGAAAGTTATTCCCAGTTTGCCTCGCTCAACCCACCAGTTATGTCTAACAAAAAATGATGGCCATTTTGCTAGAGAAATGAACTCCTTCCTAGCAGGCCTGCCCAATGGCAAAGGGGTGTGTGTGTCCAAATGGTGTACAGCCATAGACGGGAGAAGAAACACTGGGATTCCTTTATGAATCCATCATTTTTTAGATAGGGTGGAGTTTAGGACAGGTGGGACTGTTGTTGTTTGTTGTTTAGTCGTTCAGTCATGTCCGACTCTTTGTGACCCCATGGACCAGAGCACGCCAGGCCCTCCTGTCTTCCACTGCTTCCCGGAGTTGGGTCAAATTCATGTTGGTCACTTCGATGACCCTGTCCAACCATCTCATCCTCTGTCGTCCCCTTCTCCTCTTGCCTAAAAACACTTTCCCAACATCAGGGTCTTTTCCAGGGAGTCTTCTTTTCTCACGAGATGGCCAAAGTACTGGAGCCTCAGCTTCAGGATCTGTCCTTCCAGTGAGCACTCAGAGTTGATTTCCTTTAGAATGGATAGGTTTGTTCTCCTTGTAGTCCAGGGGACTCTCAAGAGCCTCCTCCAGCACCACAGTTCAAAGGCATCAGGGACTAGATGGGGGCATTAATTGGCCACAACCGCTAGTGTCCATCTCTACTGGAAGAAGTATTTCATTTGGCGCTTTCCAAGATGCTGTTTTTGCCTCCAGCATCAGCTATATAGAAGATACAGTAACCAGGAAGAGTGGTGGTGGTTATTATTTATTATTATTATTATTAATCATTATCATCATCTTAGAACTTCAGAGCTGGAAGGGATCCTATGGATCATCAAGTCCAGTATTTGTCAAGGAGGGTCATGGGGAATCGAACTCCCAGTTTCTGGCTCCACAGCCAAACCACTGAGCTATACGGTCCTCCAGAGAAAACAGGTCCCCTATATCTGGTGGCCAGAGGTAGCCCACACTTCTCAGAACAATCTATGAGGTTAAAGCTCTTTAATCCTCCCCTGGAATGCCTTGGCTATAGAGAGGAGAAATCAGAGGATATGCTCTTATTACATGGATGGACAGTTTTGGCTGTCTGGAAGTTTCAGGACTACAAATTCCAGCAGCCCTAGCGAGCGTGACGAATGTTGAAGGATCAGAAGAACTTTAGTTCCAGAATGTCACGAGGGCTGAAATGGCCCACTTTTGCTCTCGTTAAATTGAGATGGCCCCGGTTGCCGCTGCCTCCAGGGTGAACCTCACACGTTTTTCGACTGGAGGGCAAGCAATTCATGATGATTTGCCCCAAGTTCAGGAACATACTATCCAAAGCCAGGCAGGACATTTCAAAAACCTTGAACTACAAAGACTCTTTAATAATGATCATGAATTGTCAAGTCAATTCTGACTTGTGGTGACCCATTTCAGGGTTTTCCTGATAGACAATACTCAGAAGTGGCTTACCATTGTCCCCTCTTCTAGGGTGCCCTGGGACGGTGCAGCTGGCCCAAGGCCACCCAGGCTAGCTCTTCTCCCTGGAGGCACACAATGGGGGGATTGAACTCCCCACCTCTGGCTCCACAGCCAGATACAGGAACCTTTGAGCTATCCAGCCAGCTGATGGGCTTATCCACAAGGCGGGAGCAACAAATATCACCACTAAGCATTTGCTTCCCCTTCCTGAACCCAAAATTTGCTGCCTGGAGCAGCAAACTAAGTTTCCTTATGGAAGGATGAGGCCTGCAACTTCCAAGGCCCTCTGAGATAGCACCAACATGGAGTTCCATAAATACAGTGAACCCTCTACTTATGGAATTAATCCGTATTGGAACGGTGGCTGCAAGTCGAAAAATCTGTAGGTCGCATCTCCATTGACCTACAATGCATTGAAAACCGATTAATCCCGTAACTGGCAGTTTTTATTCTATTTTTGTTCCATTTTGGTTTTTTTCTGGTCTGCAAGTCGATTCTCCGGCTGCAAGTCGAATCTAAATTTTGTAGCCAGAGAAGTCTGTAACTCGAAAAGTCTGCAAGTCGAGCCGTCTGTAAGTCGAGGGTCCACTGTAATTGCCCCCATAGATAGAGGAATGTGGTGATACAGTCCAGTTTCATTTGCGCTTTCGTGGACTTAACCCACGCCATCAGAAGCACGGAGCACTAATATTCCAGCTCCAGGGTTCGAGAAGCACTCGTTCTGCGTGCAGGGTAGAACAGCATGAACTAAAGCCACCGAAAACCATGACTCTGTTTCTAACACCAGCCAGGCATTTTCAAAGGGTTGGTGAGCATAAACATTCTGGCAACAGTAGGCTGAGCTACACTATGTGATTACCCTTCGAGTTGTTAAAGCAGTGTTAATGTGCTTACCAGAGAACCTTTGTTTTAGTTAAAGATAGAAGATTTGCTTTGTCTCTTAGTCTCATGGGGGAAAAAAATCATTTAAGTCATACACAGTAGGACAGTAATGCAGAGAAACTTGCAAGGATAAGCTAGTTTATGACTACTGTTGATAATACAATAGTCATTTTATGGTTGCTGTTTCATTCCATCCATCCCACCGCCATAACTAGAAGTAGTGTGCACATATAAAGCCTGGAGATTGACTGTTGTGCTTCATGTATCTGAGGGTGTAGGACAGATCTACAAAAAAAGCACATTTAGATAAAACCCTTAGTCTTACAGGCCCCGTACAAGCCTCTGTGTTGCTTTCTTTGCTTGAAATGTATGAACTCGGTTACCTCCTTGGGAACACAACAGCAAAAAGGACGACACTGTGATTGTGACACTGATTGCACAGCCAGGGTGAAAGCAATGAAGCCTACACTTCATGACTACACTGTTTGGGGACATGGTTGACTGACAGGGTTATCCCCCACCTCTTTTCCCCCAAGCCAATGAAGGTGCAACCTGATAGCTAGAGAGAGAGAGAGAGAGAGAGAGAGGTCTTGCCTTTTAGATTAAGGATGTATGGCTTTGTAATTTAAGAGCGATTGCTGCAGGGAAACTGGTATGTGTGTGTCTCCTCCAGATTATGAATGTGAAGAAAACGTATGCATGTAGGTATGCCCTTGATGACACTGTCTGTCTTGATGCATCAAGGCTGCCTTGTCAAGGAATCACTAAGTCTCTACTAGAATTCGCCAGAGTACTGTAGGCACAAATCAAGAAAAGCCTGGTGTAGGAGTCAAGGATTTGTACAAAATGGCTCTGTGCAAAACTAATGTCTTTCCCCTTGCCCAGTAGGCACAGGACTATCTGATTGTCCACTAAGATATAAATAACCCATCCCATGCTTCAAAACTTTTTTAAAAAAAGGCAACGCAATCGTCATTTTGAACATTTGTGCAATTTGGAACCACTCATTCAAAAACTGTTTTCATAAATGTAACCCCTCTTATTAAGTATAACACAAAACACCACAACCTCTTGCAGGCAAGGAGGGGGGGGGAAGGAAGGGTGCCTTTGCCATTTTTATTTACAAGAATGAGATAAGCAAGCATTTACGTCTCTGTTCTCGTTTGCAGTCCTAATCTGGCCTGCAGGAGAGTCAGGGTGGGGCTGGGAGCCTCTAGAGCAGTGGTGTCCAACCTTGGCCCTCCAGATATTCTTGGACTTCAGCTCCCAGAAGTCTTCACCACCACCTCTGCTGGCCAGGATTTCTGGGAGTTGAAGTCCAAGAACATCTGGAGGGCCAAGGTTGGACACCACTGCTCTAGAGGCTTCCCTGCCATGAACACTGCCCTCTACAGACTGGAGGACTTCATTAATAAACCAAGCTATGTCTTTTCCCCCAATGGATGAGGATTCCAGTAATCTCTGATGGGGGAAGCACCAAAACAACAACAACAACAAAAAAAACACACCATGATGTTTCTAAGGAACCATGCTACTTGCTGGAGTGTCCTTGCTCAAGGTTGTCTACTGTTCTACCGGATCCTCTCAGGCAGCCGCTCCAAAGAAAGCCAGGAAATCATCCACTGGAGGCCAGGCCTTCTTTGTGGTGGCATCAACACTTTGGAAGCAACACCCGGCGGAGCAGTGCCTGGCCCCCTGCCTCCCAATGTTTAGAAGGCTTCTGAGAAAACTGCTTTTCCTGCCTGATTTTATGCCTCACGTTCCGCCTTCTGTTTGAAAACTATGCTTCTTTACTGTCTGGTTGTTTTTATGTACAATGTTATTGCTGTTGGGTTCTATTTTAGCACACCCAGAAGAGTGTGTCACGCTAATGGAGGGGTATAAAAATTAATAATAATATTGGAACTGCCGAGCTGGAAGGGACACAGTGGATCATTGAATCTGGTCAAGGAGGCTCAGTGGGGGAATCAAATTCCTGACCTCTGGCTCCACAGCCAGATGCTTAAACTACTGAGCTATCCAGCAGTTAAAAATTTATATATATATGCACACACATACATACGGTAAATAATAAGGGCCTCACCATTTCCCCATGGACAGATAAGCTCCCATCTCACTGGGCTCATAGATGGGGGTTGAATCCTAGAGGAAATACAGTTTTGTTTATTTTTCTAAAACTTGTTTAACATCTTCTGTTCTTATTTTATGCACCGGTGACGTTGATCATCCAACCAGAGAAAGTGGTAGCTCTAAATAATCTTTGTACTGAAAACAGAAAAGGAAAAAGAAAAAGAAAGGGGGAAAAAATATCAGACAAGCATTTTAGAAGTAGGGAGAAATAAATGCCAGAAACATGTTCAGGACTGTGAATAAAATCGGTACAGTAGCTTCAGCTCTAGCCTCTCTGACAATCTTGTACCACTCCAGAGGATGTCAATTGTTAAAAATTTTAATGGCACTGCAGCTTGCAAAAAAATAAAAATATATAAAAAAATCTGTGCTCCCCTCCTTTTCCAAAGAGTCGTTTTGTTATTCTCCTTTGGAATCTAATGCACTTGACTCTCCCCTCTTGCTGAGAGAGACATTTAGCAAAATAGAGAGAGCGGCAGAAACATCGCCTGCAAAACAAAACGCAGTCAGAGGGGTCTAATTAGGCCAAGATTGAAACCGCTCCACCTCATTATATTGAAGAAGAGCCCGCCTTATCTGGATGCGTACAGGAGCTGAAAATTTTATGCGCATCTCTGGAGAAGAGCAGGGGCTTCAAACAGACATGAGACAATGGGAGAAGAAGCACGGCATACATCTTTGGTTTTGATCCTGTGATAGTAGACGGCCCACGTTTGCTGATGATTCATCCAAGGATATGCCAAATTCTTGCAAGAGATGACTGGATTTTGAATGTGCAATGAACGCAACTATGCCTTGCTTGAGTTGTCTAAAGACACACACCCATACGTCCATGAAAGCTCTACGGAGGAGAGTCGGCTATGGATGAAAGCAGCTGAGATGTGGTGGAAGTCCTACTGGAAAAAAAGGGAGAAGCACTAGGTTGTCGCCCACTGGTTGCAACAGATGGGGAGATGAGATGATGAGGTTTCCTCCAACCAGAACTGCTTTCTCTTGTAGCTCTTCCAGCTAATTCTGGCAGGAGGAGGAGTGAAGGAGCAATAAAGATCTCTGGAAGTTGAGTCATGGTGACTGGACTTCTTTCTTCTTAGGTTGAAACGTTTTGTTCCTCATCCAAGCAGCTTCTTCAGTCTGACGAGAGTGGGTCGGAGATCCCTGAGAGATCCTCCATGTTGGCTTCATGTCCCCCTGGTCTGAATCGGCTGTCGTGAATAACCAACATGGAGGAGATATCGGGGACCTCTTAGTCTCCTCAGAACTGAAGAAGCTGCTTGGATGAGGAACGAAATGTTTCAACTTAATAAGGAAGAAGTCCAGTTGCCATGACTCCAACTTCCAGGTATCTTTATTGCTCATTCACTCCTCCTCCTGCTGGAATCACTTGGAAGATTCTTGTGTTTTTTGAAACCCTACCACCTAGAAGACTACTGGATTTGTTCCGGCTAGAATTCTGGGGTTTTTAGGTCAAACAACAAAAAGCCCTCTTAGGTACTTGATGTAAGTTACATTCAGCATTATGAGACTGCAAAGCATTAGGGGTATTGTAGTCTTCCAGTCTGTTCGGCTCCATACAAGCTGCTTCTCAGGAAATCCCATTTCAAGTAAGTAAGGCCACATGAGCTGGCCCAAAACCCTCTGGCTTCTCACCCAAACCAATATTCCCTAAGTTTCCATCTGGAATGGCTCCAACCTTGGAAGCCTTCAAGAGAAAATTGGACCACCGTCTGTCAGATCTGCTTCCATTTGGATTCCTGCCTTGAACACGAGATTGGACTCCATGGCTTTAGAGGCCTCTTCCAACTCCATGATTTTCTGATTCTGTGAGCTGGTCATGACATGCTGTCATCCTAAGAGCCCAGCATGGCTAACGGCCAACTGAGAGGACACAAGACCAGCCAAAGCTGTTCTGTAACCTCCAACCCAAAGGACGATGGAAATTACTCAGGCCTGCTCTTGACCGAACCTCACTTCACACCAGCATTGCAACAGTTCTCCTGAGAAAGAGGAAGCGGGACCTAGCATGACTGACCTCCATCTCCACCCCACTATTTTGTGTCTCTCCCCCACCTCCCCTGTTCTACCACTGCCAGGAATGAGTTGGCAGATCTCTGAGACCAGTTATGGGGAGGTGAGGGTTCTGGTGGCAGAAGGACCCTTCTACTGGCAGAAGAGGTTTGCAAAGGTCAAGGTTCCCCTTGACATTTTGTCCAGTCGTGTTCGACAGGTGCTCATCCCCGTCTCCAAGCCATAGAGCCAGCGCTTGTCCATAGACAATTTCCGTGGTCACATGGCCAGCGCGACTAGACATGGAACGCTGTTACCTTCCCACCGTGACGGTCCCTATTTATCTGCTCACATTTTTACATGCTTTCGAACTGCTAGGTTGGCGGAAGCTGGGACAAGCGACGGGAGCTCACTCCGTCGTGTGGATTCGATCTTAGGACTGCAGGTCTTCTGACCTTGCAGCACAGAGGCTTCTGCGGTTTAACCCACAGCGCCACCATGTCCCTATGTTTTCAGACAACCACCATGTTTGTATTCTCCTGAAATTTTGGAGTTCTTTTCTTGGTCCTACTCACTGGCTCCCACCTTTCCAATTGTTTGAGGCCATGGCTCAGAGGTGTGTCGCCAAGGTATGGGCTGAGTCCATTCCATAAGCTTTGGAACGTCCATTAAGACTATTTCATTTTCACATCATTAAAAGAACCCTCTCAACATATGCGCTGAAGTAAGCACAGTAGAACCCCCTTATCCGCGGGATCAGTATCTGCTGATTCATTTATCCGTCGCCTGGAAATGCTAAATTAAAAAATTCCAGAAATAAATACAGTACATATTCCTAGGGTGTATTTAACAGACCTAGCCACTGGATGGATCGAGATACCATGCAGTGCATAGCAGCTGATATTTCCACATTTTTCGCTATCCCCTGGGAAGCTGGGAACTGATGCATCTAGGAGAAGACGCATCTAGGAGAAGATGCATCTAGGAGAAGACGCATCTAGGAGAAGATGCATCTAGGAGAAGATGCATCTAGTCAAATGCATCTAGGCTAGATGCATCTAGGAGAAGATGCATCTAGGAGAAGACGCATCTAGGAGAAGACGCATTAGGAGAAGATGCATCTAGAAGACGCATCTAGTCAAATGCATCTAGGCTAGATTCATCTAGGAGAAAATGTATCTAGTCAAATGCATCTAGGCTAGATGCATCTAGGAAAAGATGCATCTGGTCAAATGCATCTTCTCCTTCAATATATGTATTGCAATCAGTTTTATCCATCTAAGTCAGCTGCATTTTTGTTCTCTTGAGAAAAAAAGAAATCCTTCCTCACTTTGCTTCTGCTCTGAAAAATCAGCACAGCCCATTCTCTGCAAACCAGACCTGCTGGGCAAGCTGCACAGTCCCAAGAGAACCCCAGAAAAAGGGAAGGGGGGACCACTTCTGGGTGTTATCCCCAGAAAACCCTAAAAAGGGCCACCATGTGTCAGAGGCGACTTAACGGCATATAGTGATGACTACCAGTAGTCAAAATGATTCTAAAGCCCCTTCAAGGGTCACAAGCTCAGCGCTGGTCCCCAGAGTTCTTCCGACCAATACCAGATCACCCCAAAAGTCACAAAAGTGGCCGTCATGTGCCGCCGGACCGGCTGGAGGGCTCCGATCCCATCAGGGGGGTGAAATTAAGTGGCTTCTTGACCCTCGCTATTCTAATTTTAGCAGCCTAACCATAGTTGTCTCTCCCTCCCATGATGGGGAGTCAAAGGGGGGGGTCCAAATTCCTTCCCTTCTTCTTTTCAATATTGGAAAAGCCATTACCGCCCTCGACTCCCTTCTTAATCATCCTTTCCCCCCATACTCGGCGTTTCCATTCTTTGCCTGCCTCCCGTGACCCGTCATCACACATTCCAGATGCTTTATTGTCTGCGTGGCTCTTCCCCGATCTGTTCGGCATCATTAATATATTTGAATATATTTATTCCCCCCCCGCCTGCTGCCACCCTCCTTAAAGCCCGTGGAAGGGAGGAAAGTGTCATTATCCCCGTTTTCTTTTATTACAGCATGCTTCATTTATTGAGAGGAGCAATGTCTCAAAGCATTTGGATAATGAGATGTTTGGATAAACAGGCGTGCCTTTGACAAAGGCTGGCATCTTCAGGAGGCTACCTAGGAAGAGCAAACAACTCGGGGTGGGGGGGTGGGGGAAAAAAAGGATTTTGCAAACAGTCCCAGAGGTGGTCAAGATGTACCTGGGGGTTTGCATGCTGGATCATGCCCTCACTGGACTTCCTCACCGCCCACGGAGGCTGGGATTTCTAGCATGCCAAGGAAAGTAAATCCGCTGTGGGTTTTTGCCTGAAATTTAAAAGGGCTTTCCAAAATATTGCACCCATCTGAGTTTTTCTTTCTTTCTTCAGGATTCAGGGCCTTCATCCATGGTACCTATTCATCTACTCACATTTTTACATGCTTTCGAACGGCTAGGTTGGCAGGAGCTGGGACAAGCGACGGGAGCTCACTCCGTCGTGTGGGTTCGATCTTACGACGGCTGGTCTTCTGACCTTGCAGCACAGAGGCTTCTGCAGCTTAACCTGCAGTGCCACCACTTCCCCAAGGCAGCTTGGGGCCTATCAATTTGGATTTAAACTCATTTGTCCTCCCTACTACCCACAGAGGCCGGGGTCTCTAGCATGAATGAATGAATCTGCTGATGGATCCACTGTGGGTTTTTGTCTGAAATTTAAAAGGGCTAACTAAGGCATTGCGCCTGTTTGCGTGGTGGTGGTTTAGGATTCAGGGTTTATTTTATTATATTTTATTCTAATAATTTACTTACATATTTAATTTCTATTTTGCCTTCCTCCCTATCGAGGGAAGGGCTCAAGGCAGAGCTTAGTGCCTATAAATCTGGATTAGAACTCGGTGCAGATTCAGAGTCCCACAGCCTCAATGTCCATCCCCCCCCCAGCTTTCTCCAGAAAAAGCCTTGACAACAGCCAGCTGGTATGCCAGGAAGGAGGCTGGGCCAGAACCAAAGTCTTAAGCTGTCCATCAACTGAATGCTGAATGCTTGATGCTTAGCATTATCATCCTGCAGCCTCTCATCCCTTGGGAGAAACCTGGCACAGGTTAAAAAAAACATACACCTGTCCTCTCTATAGTGTGGTTTTCCTTCACAGGGCCCCCCTCCCTTCGGCTAAGAAATCAAAAGGGGAAAAAATGGCAAGAGTTCTCCCATATTCTGGGGCCATTCTTTCCTGGAGACAGACATTTCTCCTGCGGTTATTCTAACTCCTGTGCAAAGCGGCATCTTTCCCGCCCAAGATTTCCTGGAAAGGGCAATGCAGAAACCGGCTGTTATTCACAGCAAAGGAACCGGTGAAATGGAAGCTTAAAATAAGTAGGATTTCAGGAAACCTCGTTTGCACCTGAGAAACCTCGGAGAGCTGTTTTGGCTTAGCAAGACTCAGAAAAACCACCAACTATGAGAAATTAGAGAGCTGGCTACCTCCTTAACACATTGGCCATTGCTGACCTTTTCCGAATTCCTGAGAAATATTTCATGAAGCTTGGAATGCCGCTGTGCAGCTGTCTCGTTTTCGGATGCCGGAAGAGCCACGGACCGCAGGTATTGTGCAGACATTGTATGAATATGGTCCATAGGCCAATCCTGAGTGAAATGCTGAATCACTCAGAGGTTTATGTCTCTGACCAGAGGTTGGGAATTTGATCCCCCACTGAGACTGACAGATCCTGGACTCGATAATCCATAGGATCCCTTTTGTTAAGAGTTATTACAACCTTGTATGCCGCCTTTGATAGGTTTGGCCGGGAGGGACCTTTCTGAGTTGGGTGACTGTCAATCAATCCAGTAGTAACCAATTGTTCCTTCCCTGCTGCTGAATTCAAAGAGAGCCCCGCCTCTCTGCTTAAGTGTCTTTTTCCCCTCCCTTTTTAAAGTCTTGCTGGCAGTTAGTATGCAGCTAGTGCAGTTACAATGTAGTCTCCAGGAGTCTGCTGGAAGCAGGCTGGGAGTCTGTTGGGGCCGACTACTATAAGCAGTCATTTTTATACAGTATGCTGTTTTATGATGTATTCACGACTGTAAGTAAATGACACCCTTTAATTCTTTCTCTTATCAACGTGTTATTAAGTTATTGAGACTGCAAGTGCCAGTTGATGAGAGAAAAGAGGTGGTCTGCTCTGGGAACACTTGAAGCTAATTCTGCTCTGGTAGTCCCTTCACTTCTGCTGCACAGCTAGAGGTTTGAGCTAAATTTCAAACTCCGCAACACCTTCCAGCTTGGCAGTTCTCTGTTTATTGTCGTTTAGGACAGTGGTGGGGAAACATGGTATAGAAACGGCCGTTTCAGACCATTTAAAAGAAAAATGTAAAGAGGAAGTCTCAAGGTATACATTTTTTAAAAAAAAACAGGGGGCAAGGTGGGTTTATAGGACCTTTCGATTAAAAAATATGATGATTCTGGATGTGTGCAGGAATCGGAATGGTGGGATGGTGGTATTTCCAGTAATTTTTTTATTTTTGAAAAGGGAGAGTCTGGGGGGGGGGAGGGTTGAGGACCACAAAAATGTAGATTCTAGCATCTGCTCAAAGTAAATAATTTAGTTACTTTTAAGACACAGGAACACAAAGATTTTTTAAAGATTTGTAACTCTGTTGGTAGCTAACTTTTGGTCACATATCTCGAAATGATACCACTAACCCATTACTTTGTTCAGTGCTTTGTCTAAATGCTACATTCCCTCACGATAATAGAGGCGAGTCCAAGGGAGCTCCCTGTTTGTGATCTGAGGTCATCTGTAGAAACCCAACCTCATCTATTATGAGTGTCCAGTCCAGTTCTGGCATGCTAGATCCGTGTGCTTCTCTTTCATCATCTCGCTTGGCAACAGAAGAACCAGACTGGAAGGAGCAGGCACCAAACCCCCTTTCAAACGTAGCCAGCCAAATTTGGAAAGGCGAGCGGGATGGATGATGAAAGGAGCAATGCGAACATTTGTATAGCAAGAAAAGCAAGACACTGAATCAGTGCCTGGACACGCCTTCCACATTATTTGGCCTCAGGACTAAATTTAAAAATCCAGGATAAACACTCAGCCTGGCAAAATAACATTCATAATGTTAGTAGTCAGAGTGGTGCATAAAATGCCGGCAATGAATGGAAATGAATAAGCCGGAGATGACAGAGCTGAGATGTGCTTTATAAGCTTTCCCTGTTTCTCGTTGAACTTTCAAAGCCCTGTGGGGGAGGCCAGGAATGCTGGCTTACAAGCCTACAATCAAGGCCCCTTTGTTGTCCAAGAACCTGAGGTACTATGGAATCACAGGGAGCATCAATGGTCCCATGGTTGGACTTTAGTGCCGGCTCCACCATCAGGCAGAGTGTCGGAAGAACATCAAGAGGCAGATGTTGGGGGAGAGCGACCTCCTCAAACTGTTCTTCTGGAGCCCTCTGAGCATTTTCTTCTCTTGCACTACTGTGTGGGTTAGACAGTGTGTGCCACATCCTTGAAAGCAGCGGTTCCCAACCTTGGGTCCCCAGGCATTCTTGAACTAAAGCTCCCTGGAGTATTCACCACTAGTTATGCTGGCTAAGATTTCTGGGAGTTGTAGTTCAAGAACATCAGGGGGCCCCAAGGTTGGGAACCACTGCTTTAAACAATCCCGTTGCCCTCAAGTGGAGGGGAGGACCCTACACCTTGTTCCCAGAGTTGAAGCAATGTTCAACACTGCTAGTCCTTCCTTGGGAAAAGACCTCCTCTTGTCCATTGACTCAGGCAGCAAAGTGTCTTGGGATATCTCTCTGTGATGTTTGCTCGGACTCCTGCCAATTGGGAGTGGACATTTGTCTAGAAATGGCATATTGATTATCTAGTGAGAGAGATACCGACCAATCAAGAGACTGTCTTTTGCTTACCAATATTAAATCTAGATTGTTTTAGTGGCCCCCAGATGTCCGAGGTGTTTCGGACTTCAACTCCCAGAAGCCCAAGTAGCTTAGCCGTTCATCAAGCATTTTGAGAGTTGATACCCAAAACATCTGGAGGACTTAAGATTGGGAACCACTGCACTAGAGAACACACTCTCTCCCCTTTTGTATCTTCACACAACACCCAACATTAAGAAGGTGTCCATGGGCTCTGTTTTATAGTCCTCTCTTTAAAGAGCTGGCAGAGACAGATGTTTCTTTGACACCTCTTCTGTTTGAAACATTGTCAAGTCAAGATACCTTAAGAAGGGACAGAAGGACCCTCAAAATTGCCTATCAAGAGTTCTGGCCAAAAGATTTAGCAGCAGACACATATAGGGCATCCAGTAACAGCTTTTTCTACTACGGTGAGATGTATTCACACTAAACTTTAAATTACAGCAATTATTTCAAATTATGCATTCATCCCTCTAAAAAAGCATGAATAAATTTGAGATAAATGTGTGTCCTCCTCCATCCTCTGTTTTGGATGACTATATTTCTACTTTTGGACCTCTTGTGCAACAGTTTGTGAGAGCAGTGAATCTCCAACCAATGTTGGAGATAAGATTCAGCACCTTGGAGAGCTATTGTAGATTTTAAATTAAAATGAGGAGCCCATTCACGGTTCCTGTGGAACTGGAGTCACCAGCCTTAACTGTCAAGGAATGGCAGGAACTGTTGCTGAACAACATCTGGAACAGCACGAAGTTAAACCTCGGCTCTGGTTGAAGACCACTGGCAATGAGGAAACATCCAGAATTGATCAACCAGCTAGCTCTGGAAATCCTCTAGAACTATCTCCATTGCTTTGTGGGGATATTCTCTGTCCACCCGGAAAACTGCCTTCATTATTTTAGACGGTGTCTTGAACCTACCCAGATATAAAAGGATTTCCAAAGCTGATGCCAACCCTGGACATGTGGATGGCAATGGGAACAGGGTGGGTGCAAACATGGGTATCTCAACATCTTCCCTTCAAGGACTGATTCTACATCAGGGGGGTGAACCTCAGTGCAATATTGGGGAGGGGAGAGACTTCTAGTGTGTGTGTGTGTGGGGGGATGCATTTACTCCAAGCTAAAACACTGTGAAATGTAGGATTAAGTATGAGCACAAATTTGGACATCCTGATTTCTAGCCAGAATGTTCTTCCTGAGGTTGGACCAGATTTGCAAACAGAAAGTTTTGCTTGCAAGAGTTGAGCTGGCTTCCCAGCCTTTACTACAGTCATCTTCATTTATCTCTGGGACTCAGCAAATACACGTCCCACTTTATGCCCTTTATTTATCTTTGTTATTTCTCTCCCTCCCTCCCTCCCTTTCTTTTTTTTGCAGGAGGCATCTTCACCGCTAGACTACAAAAGGCCAGCTCTTAATTATCCCTGAGTCCAAAGCTGTGGAAGCAAGGGCGCAACCTCCTTAAGCGAGGATGGACCTCTGCTAGGGGGTAAGTTTAACAACGCTGACCGAGCACGGCTAGAATAGGCTCCCTTATATTTCTTTTAAGAAGATAGAAAGAAGTCCCTCAACAATATCTCAGAGGCAGCTAATGAAAGCTAATAATAAATTACGTCCCCAGCGTCCACCCTTGAACCAGATGTCGGTGAGGGCATCTCTTGGAAGGTCTCGCCCCTGATTTTGGCACACCTTGCATATAATGAGAAGGAAGGAACTCATCCAAGATGCTGGAATTGCTGATGGAACCTTGAAGGATAAATGAGAGGTGGGCTGACCTTGGATTGAACAGAAAACTTAGGAAGGGGGGAGGATCAAAACACTCCTGTGTTTCCCAGTGCCTCAAAATTATTGAGTTACTAGCTATACAGTTATATCAACTAGTTATTTTTGGGAGCAACAAGAACACACGGCCAAGGCACGCTCTGGAAACAACCTGAACAGTAGACCCGACATAAATTTGTCTATGTAACAAGTAATGTTTTCTAGTTGATTTCGAATGCTAAGTTTAAAAGGCCTTATTAGGCCCATTTGGAGAAGCTTTCCCCATATTTTAGGCTACGTTCTTCTGGAACCTAAGTTTATTTTTCTTATGAAAACATATAGGCTGAAATCCTATTGCTTTGCCTAGTAAGTCCCAGCAAGAGTAGGCCCCACTGAATCAGTGTGGAGTCAACTCCTGCGTTAAGTTCAGTTGATTCAGTGGGCCTACTCTAGTTGCAACCTCAAGCCACAGGATTTCAACTAATGGAAAATTGATGAGCAAATAATGTAATGAACTGGGTTTTAAAAAAAAGATAACAGCAATGGATTATTTATCCATCCTTGCAACAAGTAGCAAGAACAAGAGAACAATTTACTTTTAAATACTATCTTCCCAAGCTCTGTTAATTTCTCTGGATTGCCTTCCCTGAACATATGTTCAGCTACAGCGCCGACCACTCTCAGCCAATATGACCAAGAAGGTTGACTTGAGAACCTTCTTAATTCTAGTTCTTTCACCAGTTCCGTGTCCTAGGTGATTTTACCTATAGCCTTACCTTGTTTTTACCTGGCATCAAATCAGAACTGATTTACAGTGACTCTAATAGGATCTTCAATGAGTGAAGTATTAAAGGACTGGCGTTACTAGTTCCACGTCCCAGTGAATTGAACTCAGGTCTCCTGAATCCTAGTCTACCATTCTTCCCACTACGTCACCCTGAGCATCCATAACCTTACTTTACATAATAGAGATGCGTAACAGAAGCACCATTCTTTGAAGAAAGCCAATCCCCGCTCCCTGGTTTTCTATGTTACTGAGATGGTTAGCTGCAAAGGATAAGATACGTATCTCTCCCTTGGTCCCAATATAGAAGCTGCTTAGATGGGTACTGGAAATGTATTCCAGTCCTGGCAGTGAGTGAACATCCTGCGCCACCCCCAAACGAGTGAGGGAACACAAAGTAGAAAGCAAAGGAAGAGCCAGAGAAAGGAGAAAAGCAGGAAGCAACAAGGAAAGTTTACAAAGGAAGATGTTTGCGGACTCCAACGCCCAGAGTGGCCACCTTCAGCGTGGCCGCCAACCCCACTGGATGTTGGAGGTCCTTGGTTCGACAAGCCCACCTCAATGAGCCTCCATTCCGTTGAGTCAATTTGGGTTGGCCTAAGAACTAGAATGTCCACTAGGGACGTGGTGGCGCTGCGGGTTAAACCGCAGAAGCCTCTGTGCTGCAAGGTCAGAAGACCAGCCATCGTAAGATCAAATCCAGGCAACGGAGGGAGCTCCTGTTGCTTGTCCCAGCTCCTGCCAACCTAGCAGTTCGAAAGCATGCAAAAATGTGAGCAGATAAATAGGTACCACCTCGGTGGGAAGGTAACAGTGTCCCGTGTCTAGTCCTGCTGGCCACGTGACCACGGAAGATTGTCTTTGGACAAACGCTGGCTCTATGGCTTGGAAACGGGGATGAGCACCGCCCCCGAGAGTTGGACATGACTGGACTAATGTCAAGGGGAATCTTTAACCTCTCCCTAAGAACTAGAAACAGCTCCAGGTGTGCAGAGGACAAGATTCCGATTCCTCCATCTGATGAAT
Source organism: Pogona vitticeps (assembly GCF_051106095.1). Classification (NCBI taxonomy): domain Eukaryota; kingdom Metazoa; phylum Chordata; class Lepidosauria; order Squamata; family Agamidae; genus Pogona; species Pogona vitticeps. Next base: position 4,698,811 of record NC_135794.1, on the reverse strand, counting down.
CCTACATTATTGGGGCCCCTGAAACTTGAAATGTTATGGAGGCTCTCTGTAACCAGCAACGAGAGGTGAAGACTCCAGGTTTACAAAGGAATGTTTAACCAGCATTTCAGTTGTGAATGGATTTGCGTCTTAAGGCTTTGGGCTAAATATTCCCTGTGTCTACATGCAGAGTGGCAAAGCAGAAGAGAAAAGTTTTAATTTCTAAGCAGGTGAATGCCTGTTTGCTTTCTCCGAAAGATGCACTTTTTCATGGAGGAATCTCTTGACATCTAAGCAGAGCCAGCTAATGAAGACCCGTGGACCCGCAGCACACGTGGGCATTATGTTAGAGCTCAGAAACACAACATTTCGAGATTACAACTCCCAGAATCCCCCTCCCAGGCTGATCACAACAAGGATCCTAGGAACTGGAGGCGCAGGAAATGATAAACCTGGTTTTCAGAGCTCAAGATCCCCGAGCCTTATTCAGTCATTACAGCTCTGAGCACTGCCAGCATGGCTAAGAGGAGACTTAGGGACCGGGATAATGGGAGTGTGACTTGCAAAATCCAAAAGGATCCCCTGGCCACGGGCCATCACTAGGGATTGTGATGGGTCACTTTCTCCACATGAGCAATGACGAATCTGAAGAGGAGAGCCTAATGTTTGTAAACAAGAACCCAGGAAAATCTGGGTTTCTGCTTTCAACCTGACCCTACACATGAGTAGGAGCCTCTGCTGTTCAGGACCATGATTGCTTAGGTGCAGAAGGCGATGGCTAGAGGGGGTCACCTAGGTTGGTTAGAGGGGAGCTTCTAGTGACCCCCTCTAACCACCTCTGTCTTGCATCACCTTCTGCACCTAAGCAAGGATGGTACTGAGCACAACAGGCTCCTACTCATGTGTGGATAGCTCTGTGGCTTAGGCATCGAGCTGTGGAGCCAGAAGTTGGGAGTTCAATTCCCCCGTGGTGCCTCCTTGACAGGAGATGGACTCCATGGCCCATGGGTCTCCTTAGAGCTCTGAAGTTCTAAGCTGATGCTGATGATGACGGCGTTAAGGTTCAGTAGCTACTGAATAGGGCTCCTGTCCCTGCCAATGTGTCACTGAATGTGCCCAGTGAACAGACAGATTGGTTGGGTAGCCAAGCCTCCTGCTTTACAGGGCTAGTCCTCTTTTGGACGGACTCTCTCCAGTGTGGCACCTTGAGAAGGGAGAACAGGTGTGACCAAGCTGTCCACCAACATTTAATACCTGCCGAGAAGCTTCCAGCAGCTGCTCAAGCACCCGCTGCTCGCCCTCTTTCCCTCTGCAGGGAGCAGTATTGAATTTCGACTCAAAATATAGCAGCTATTTCTGGACAAGGGGAAAAGTTACTTGGGCTCCAGCTCTTAGCCCCTAAAGTAACTTTTCTAATCTCTGAGGATATTTAAAAGTGGACTTCTACCTGTAAATTAACCTAGGCAGCCATTATGGTCATAACCAATTAAAGGCACTTGAGCAGTCGGCATGGATGCCAAAAGCATATAATCCCTTTGATTTTTTCCCCAAAGTGATTAGCATATGCAAATGAGCACCAGCTCTTTGTGGGAATATGGGAATCCCTGCCCTTATCTACTTTATTTGCTTTTCCCAGGCATTTCGCCTGTTGTTGTTTAAGATGCACGCTCTCCATTACTGTGGAAAAACGGCGCCTTACTTAACCCTCAGCACTCTCAGAAATCTTCCTCATTTTATTGGAAAAACATTGGGCTTTTTCCCACATTCCTCCCCTGTTTTGTCTGAGAAGAAAGCCTGTAATTGGCTTCAAGTTTTACTTTAGGCAAAATAAACTCTGGTGCCAACTTTAACAAAAAGAAATGCACGCGCACACACATTGCAAATAGCTCTACCCCTGTTGCTCTTTCAGTGGCAGCCGGATCAGCTGTCTGAGGTGGTTTGCTTCCCTCTTGCCTCATGGAAGGGCCGGCTCTGGAGAGAGTATAGAAAAGAATGTTTCCTATTCACCACTCTAGGGCTTCAACCCCAGTGTCTTGTGACTTAGGCCCTGGCCAGATGAGGGACATGTTCTTTAGTTCTCCTGATACCTCCCATACCTCTGATGTACTGAATCGTGATGACATGGGATGAATGTCCCAAGAACTTTCAGCAATACCAAATTATTTCCTCCTATCTGAGGTACACCAGTTTACAGTGGTGCCTCACTTAACAACAATAATCCGTTCCAGGAAAATCGCCGTTAAGCGAAAACATCATAAAGCGAAAATAAAAACCCCATTGAAAAGCATTGAAACCCATTCAATGCGTTCCTATGGGGTAAAAAAGATTGTCATAAAGTGGATTCGTCGTAATGCGGGGCAATCGTTAAGCGAGGCACCACTGTATTTTTTTCTCTTGCTTCAAGGGGGCAATTGAGCCCCTTGAGATATACCCTCTAAGGTGAGCGGCTGAGCAAATGCATGTGACTCCACCACCCCTCTCTGAAGCTTTCCCCCTCCCTGTGACCCACAGCGATCATTTCTGACCCCTTTTGTTCTGGTTGCAATGGAACCCTGTGTTTTGGGGGGGCAGGACTCACATGCGTGCATAGTGGGGCTTAAACATTAGAGGGAATGTTGATCAGGAAGGGGTTTCCTGTTTAGGAAAGTATCCTCTGTTGCACCGGCTGCTCCTGTAGAAACGCACCGCACACCACGAGGATGGGATATGCGTGTGGCAATACTGGCGATCACCCCCTCCCCCAATGACATTGGCATATCAATGGTTCAATGCATCTTCTCATAGATTTTTTAAAAAATCCTGCCAGTAATGTAATGGCGCTCCCCTCCCCCCTTGACATACTTTTACCAACATATCGATGTATTGAGTAAAGTACATGCAAGAAGCAGTAATGGTGGCCATCCTCCTGGCTTTGATTCTGAAAAGAAGCAGGGCGGGGGTGTGCACACAGGCAATCCCGGTAGAGAATTCACTGGTACAACAAAGGTCCAAAATAACACCACCCTCCTGGTGATGGGGAAATGTCGTCCAGTTGCTCCGCTGGCCGAGAAAATGTCTTGATCTTGATTTTGTGTCATGTGAAAGGCAACAAACCAGCTGGGGGATCGCTAGAGAACATTTCCCTCGTGTGACCAAGACCTTTAATGGTTTTGATTTCCTGCTCTCCGTCACACCAGCGGAGGAATGGCAAGGCAGTCTGATCAAGAACACTGGACAAGACAGGCCAAAATCTTCCTGATCCGGAAATTCTGTGGTCCTGCGAATTTCCCCCACTCCCCAGGATACCATGGCCAGTATGGGAGTTCAGGGAATTGTAGTTCTGGGAGTTGTAGTTCTGGAAGTTGTGGTTCTGGGAGTTGCAGTAGGAGAAAGGGAAATTTGCTTGGGAAGCCCATCGGGCGTCATCATATAAGCCAGCATCCTTACCGATGCTTGCATAAGGCTTGCAGACCTTGCCGCAGCTAATTGCAGCTAACTGACACGATGCCAGTGAGAATCTTGCTTTCACGATTGGGGGCCTGGCCAGGCACACCGCCAAGCCATGCCCCAGCACCTCAACAATTAGTTGTAATTAGCTACAACAAGTGGCACAAACGTTAAGGGTTCACCTGTAGCATACTGGCTGAAATTTCCAAAATCTATAAGGTTATCTCTCTTTATCAACTGATGCCCAAGGCTGTTGTCCTCCTTTTGGGCTGACCCATGCTCTATTCTAAAGACTGATGTTCACAGTCCTTCTCCTCCGCACATCACGACTGTTTTATCAAAAGAAAATGTCAACCCCTCTGAAATGACTGGATATGAACTTCCAACCTCTGGCTCTGAGCTATCCAGCCAGCCAATGCATTGTCTGAGGAGGGATCACCCTGAGAGAGAAACGGAAAAACAGCACAGAAAATACTTTTTTTTGCTGTATTGATGCTCTGACCTTTGCTAGAACAGCGGTGCTAAACTTGTGTTATCCTAGTCTGTATGTACGTAAAAGGGCAGGCTTTTTTTAAAAAAAAGAAAGAAAAAGAATGGAAAGAAAAATGGGAGGAAAAGAAGCCGAATAAGGAGAGCAGCAGAAATATTTCAGAGCAAAAACTGTGTATGTAGAGAGAAAAAAGACACGTGCAAGAGAGAAATCCTTCAAATGCATTCTCTCTCTCTCTTTTCCCTTATCTCTAGTTCTGTGCACTGCAGTTTTAAGATGGAACACACACAATAAAGATGACGAGGCTTCAAGGCTGAATCCTGCGATGGAAGGTTCAGGGAACGGACAATCGTTAACTGGGAACAGAGATAAATTAAGAAGCAGCGCGAGAACCATCTTCTGATCTCTGAGGGGAATGCTGCATTGGCCTTCCAATCTGAGGTAAGGCAGTCTGGGCAGGCCTGTGGCCCTTCTTGTTGCTGAGTTTTTGAATTTCTGGTTAAATTCCTCTAGCTGCACAGTAGAAGTGCAGGAATTCATAGAACAGAATAGCTTCATTTTACCCAGATATGTCCACCTCCATTTTCTCATCAACTGGCACTTACAGTCTCAATAACTCATTCATCCATTTGTAAGAAAAAAATAATAAAGTCATTATTTACAGCGGAGGAGATTAAACTGGGAGATAGGATGCGTAGTCTTACAGAGGAGGGGCAGGATCTGTTCTTGATCATTCCAGAGTGCAGGACCGTGTAGTAATGGACTCAAGTACAGGAAAGTCAGATTTGGGCTGAATATCGGGAAAAACGTCTTAACTGTTAGAGCAGTACGACAATGGAACTCATGAGCTTGGCAGGGGATGCGCTTTCCAACACTGGAGGCATTCAAGAGAAAATTGGGCAACCCTCTGTCCGATCTGCTTTGATTGGGATTCCTGTCTTGGACTCAATGGCCCTATAGGCCCCCCCTCCAACTCCATTATTCTATGATTCTGTGGAAGCACAGAAATTCTCGAATGTTTACGCTGGTGCCCAGAGACCTAGTAACTTTAGTTACAATCCAGTTACATCCAGTCAACCTCACTTTCACAGCCCCTCCCATTGGTTCCTAAGCAGACCTATGGATTTAGCTTCTTATTCTATGTATATATTAATTCTCAGTCTGTGAAAAACAAGTATTCCTCTTCGCTGTGAATTATTTCCTTGTATGAAGGATTTGAAGGGAGCAGAATTTCTAGGAAAGCTTTTGTCGGAAAATGCTTTCAACACATTTGCCTTTCCTTCCTCTGTGTTTTAATCAAATGTTTATGTTGCGTGTATGTCCTGTTCAATCGACAGCCATCTCTGCCCTTTGCTCATCAGTTCTACCCCTTGATAGGGACCAGTTGCGATTCAGTCTGCATTTCTCGTTTTGCAATCCTGACTTACATCTGTCAGTGTTCTGCTGAATAGGTAAGGAAGAGAATGTAAATAAATAATTAACCCTGAAGGCCAAACAAAGCAGGGTGGCTGTTTCGGGGCTCAATGAGACAATGCCTGAAATGTGTAAATGCATTTCATGTCTCTCTTGCTTTATGACACCTCTTTGTCTCTGCGTTTTGGCTGTACAGCAATCCAACCCGTCAAGAATTTAGCTTCCTTTACAAACCAAATAAACAAACCAGCCAGATAAACCCTGCGAGGAACAGGATTCAAATCAACAACAACAGTCAGTGCATTTATAATGTTGATTGACAGTGTTTTTGAACCATCATCATCTTAGAACTGCAAAGCTGGAAGGGGGCCTGTAGATCAAGGCAGCCCTGTGGGGGGATCGAACTCCCAACCTTCAGCTCCACACCCCAAATACAGCGATGGAGATGTGGGTACTCGTATGGGTAAGAGGGGAAGTCAGGATTGAGTCTCAGGGACTCCAAAAAGAAGGATTTTTAAGCCTCTCTCTTGAGTTGCTGCTCACGTCGCAAGTGGCCGGATGGTTCACTACTTGATTCTCAGGTCAAATGGTTGGTCTCTCTGTGTGTTTGTGTACATATGAAAAATACAGCACTGGGTTTGGGCCATTAAAATTTGCTTTAACTCCTTCCTGTTCCACCCACACAGGCCTGATCTCACCCACACTCCCCAGGGACTGCTATTTAATTACAATAAAATAAAATAAATGGCAGGGCTGCATCCAGGTACCCCACCTGTCTTGGCACTGAAAGCGTCATCCATTCTGTAAGGCAGCCCAGACAGGTGGGGCTTCGACCCTCACCTCCGTGCAAAGCTCCCCCCTCCCTCTCCCCACAACCCGCCCCTTCCCTCTTAAGATGGCTCCTGCCCTTCCACCTTGAGCACGATTTTCTCATGCTCCGCTTGCGCGCAGTCATCAGCGACCCTCCGACAGAATACGTTCTGTGAAATGATCAATAAGTAATTGTGAAGGCAGCTGAGCGCCGGCTGCGGTTCAAAGCCCTAGAGAAAGGTGGGGGGGCAGAAGTGGGAGAGAAATCAATCTTAAAGCAGGGAAAGAAAGCTTGGAGTCCTTGACTGTCACCCTTTGGCCCCCAACACTCCCCTCGTCCGTAAGACCAAAGGGATCCTTTCTCAGACCCTGTAAAGATTCTTGTTGGCTCTGTCGTTTCCATCGCAAGCAAGCGTTTTCAGAGGATGTGGTATTTCCCTCCCCACCCAGTCTGCAAAAGGCAGAAAACAGGGAAACCGAGGCACTCCCACCTCCCTTTGAGGATTCACACAAGGGCCATCAGTTGAGGCACGTGGCTTGAAATTACGTTAGACTGGAGAGTGGAGACGGATTTTTAGAAAGAGAGAACTAGAGTGGGGATGCTTATTTATGGTGGAGGAAGAGGAATCAGAACTTGGCAAGCCAGCGCGATCAACACAAGACAGGGCCCTCTGTGATGACAGCTTTGAAAAGATAGTTTTTTTGGGGGAAACCTCAACTCCTCAGGGTGTCCACCAGCCATGCAGGATGGGTGGATTCTGTGAGTTAGAATACACTCTTTTTAGAATAGACTCTTTTTCCAAAGAGTCCTTGGAAAAAACCCTGATGTTAGGAAGGTGTGACGGCAAGAGGAGAAGGGGACGACCGAGGATGAGATGGCTGGACAGTGTCTGCGAAGCAACCAACATGAACCTGACACAACTCCGGGAGGCAGTAGAAGACAGGAGGGCCTGGCGTGCTCTGGTCCATGGGGTCACGAAGAGTCGGACACGACTAAACGACTAAACACACACACAGAATACAGCAAAGTAATTTTTCGAAGCTGTGCCTGTTGTGAGGCCAAGCATCTCAGCCAAGCCCAAGCTCCAACATCCAGTGCTCCTTCTTCACCCAGCGTTCCTGGAGATGATTGTTAATGGCTGTAGAGAATGGTGGATCAGGAGCTGCCCGCTGCTTTAGAGGCAGACAGTTCCAGCATGAATCCTCACCAATTACAGTTTTAAGAAACGATTGAGCAGAAGATGTTGGGCAAGATGGAGTTGCGTAGATCGGTGTCGTTGGATCACGACTCCCAGAAGTCGTGGCTGTGTGGGGAATTTGGGAAGCTGTGGTCCAAAACCACCAATCTGCATGACTCTAGACAAGACACCTGGGCCTAAATCCAAGTAGGCAACCTAAATCAAAGCCACTCAATCACTTCCCAAAGGCTAAATCAACATTAATTCTAATTGGAACTAACAATTGGATTTAGGATTTGGGGGAACCATTGACAGTTACAACGTGGAACCTTTGACCCTTCAGATATTTTGCTCTATGATGCCCATCAGATGTCACCACCAAGGTCACTGGTTAACAGATTATGGGAGATGCACCCCAAAACATCTGGAAGGCTCTTGTGTTAGACAATGCTGGACCGGCTGGAGGAAGTTATGAGTGGCAGATTCCCGTCCCTCACAAAATAGCAAAGAGGACCATATTGGTTAGTCCGCATCTAGAGTACTGTGTCCAGTTCTGGACATCATACTTTAAGAAGCATGCCAACAAACTGGAGCCAGTTCAAAGAAAGGCAACTGGAAACCAAGCCCTTCGAGGAAAGACTGAAAGCTTTCTCATGCTCAGCCTTGAGAAAAGACGACTGAGGGGAGATAGGGTAGCACTTTTCAAAATACTTGAAAGGCTTTCATTCAGAGGAGGGGCAGGATCTGTTCTTGATCATCCCAGACTGCAGGACAGAAAATAATAGGCTCAAGCCTCCGTACTGTTTTCTCTACCAGTATTTCCTTCCCTCACTGGTTCTAGCAGCAATTTCAGAGATTGGGATGAGAGATATTATGGCCATTGTAAGGCGAGGAATGATTAACCAGTCCTTTCATGTTCTGTACACCGTTAGGAGTGCATTGGCCCTATTATGGGTCAAAATGAGGCAGTTACCTCATGCTTCAGATGTTGGGACGGGTGAGAGCAGCTGGAACATTTTGGATGATAGTTTTGCGGGTGTGGTCTGCAGATTAATCATCATCCCCAAAGCAGCTTGCTACCTCAGATGGGGCACATGCTTTCTCATCACCAGTGCGGAAGCAAGATAGAATGGTATTTGTTTTTTTATGCATGGATTTTAATCTTTTTTTTGGGGGGGGGGGGGAGAGAATATTATTTGATATGTTAACCGAGACAGAAAAGTATTTTGGGGCCACTCTGTAGAGGGCCACACACTGGACAGCAGGAGGAGGAAGAATCGCCATGGAAGTCGGCGGCCATTTTGGGAGACGGCAAGAATGAATTCCTGCTTGCATCCAGGGAAATATATGTGATGAACTCTTTTGAGCTGGAGGAGACACTGTTAGATTTTCTTAACTGATCCACTATGAAGGGGTTTTGGGGCTGGGTAAAGAATGCTATTCTCTACTAAAAAGAGCAACCCAGTACCAACCCTCACAGAATTATTCTGGGAAACCAAATATGGGAGCCACACCAGCATGACTGAGGAGATGGTTGTTGTGGGTTTTTGGGCTCTTTGGCCATGTTCTGAAGGTTGTTGTTCCTGATGTTTCACCAGTCTCTGTGGCCGGCATCTTCAGAGAAACAGGAGCAGGAACTCTGTCCATGCTCTGTTGCTGTTTGTTGGATAGTTGAGTATTTATAGCTGTGGGAACAGCTTTTTGTCCTTTTCATGACAGGAGACTTTGAGGTTTAGGTAGGTGGGTGGAATCCCTCTCTCCATATCTGTCGGAATCATCCTCTAGTTATTTTGGGAAGTCTAATATGGCTTGACTCCTTAAAGGAAACCACAAGCAAGAGCTGAGCAGGGCTGTTGAGGATGGGACATTTTGGAGATCGCTCTTCCATAGGGTTGCCATGAGTTTGAGATGCCTTGACAGCACGCAACAATGACAAGGATCTACCCGCTGTGAGATCCATGTAGCTTCAAAAGCCACCGCAAATTTCAGACTTGACCCTCTCCTTGAAACTGGCAGCCTGTCACCCACATGGAGGGTGGAGGAGGGGACCCAGAGTCCTCCCCCTCTGATTCAAGATAAACTTAACCTTGCCTAGCTCTACCAAGAAGACAGGAGGGCCTGGCGTGCTCTGGTCCATGGGGTCACGAAGAGTCGGACACAACTAAACGACTAAACAACAAAGCTCTACCAACAGAGAGAGCCATGGATTATTGGGGTGCAATCTCGTCACTGCAAAAATGGAGAGTTCAGCTCAGAAGAACAGACAGTCCATGCTTCGCTGAGATCTATCTCTTCCTGTAGAGTGCAAACTAATCCTCTCTTGTAGCGAGATTGTAAGAATGTATGTATTTTGAAAAACAGGCAAAAGCCCAAGGGGGTCTCCTGAGATGGAGTAGATTATACAGGTCAAACAAAAGCTTGACCGGAGAATTTCTCCTGATTGTTGCCCAGACTCTTCCGTGATACTGCACAGACATTCTTTCTTTGTTCACCTAGTCCAAAGAACGACAGAGTCCCAGCCTAGAGTCCCTTTCATGCTTGCAGCTCACCTAAGCTAGATAACCATCAGTGTACAAAGCTGGCCGAAGAAAATGCCGGTCCCCCCACCTTGCTTTGATCCGTGCGTGGGCGTATCAGCCACTCTCTACTCCAAGGGTAGGATTAAGCCTCCTGGGCTCGTGTTTGGCTGATAAAACTAGTCACGGCGTCCCTTTTCAGCGGATACATTCAGAAGATGCAAGCAGGAACATTCTTTTAGTATGGTGGCATTTTGATTTTGCAGGCAAAGTGGGGTGGTGGTATGTTTGAAATGCACGCAAATAAAAGCAAGTAGGCACACAACACAACAAAAACAAAAGTTTCCTTGCATTCAGAAAAGCAGAGGCTCTCTCCTCAGCTTTTCCCTTCGTTTTAGACACAGAAGCAACAATACTGGCCCATTGTATAGGGTTAATATACACGATGCATGCCGAACCCTTTCAAGTCCCGCGTTCATGCACAGTGTTACTCCCAATTACTGTGCATTATTATTGTTATTATTCCATGGCAACCAGGAGGTTAATTATTCCAAGGCAATCCAGAACTAGCTATTTAGAAGCTCATTTAGGCCTTTGGTGGGCAGCCTTGGAAGCCATTTACACCCACGTCCGATAGCTCAGAATGTGTTTTGCAACCTCCGAAGAGATTCCGGCTGCGGAAATTTCAGCAGCCTTCTCTACCACTCCGTAATCTGGAAGAGCAGAAACAGGAAGTCCGTGGCGCCAAGTCTCACCAGCAGCTTTGCACTGAGCAGAAAAGGTGATGAAGCCTATCTGGTTCTGAATGTGCCTGAGGAGAAATCCACGACTGCCTTGCTCAGGAGGAAGTCCACCCCTTGCCAATGGAGCAATCTGGGTCATGAGGCAGGAAACGCAAGGTGACATGGAGTGATGCAGGAGAATATTCTGCCCTGTGCACATTCAACAACATTCCAGCTGCAGGCTGTATCCTGAATCACATTCAAGGGCATGTAACGCAGTGAACGCACACAGACGTCTGTGCACCTCATAATGCTTACTAACAAAAAGCCAGCAGTAGCTACCAATGCTGCTTGAACCAGAAGGGCCAATCTGTTGATGAACCGGGTGCTGAGATTTGCAAAACCTTTGAGTTAAGCGCAAATGAGGGACAGATCTATGAAATCTGGAAGTATGCAATTGTTTGGGGAAAGAGCGAGACCCCAGAACAAGGCTGGGAAACAATCCGGGATGATGCTGATCTGGAGACCTTGTATACACTTTTTCTCACCTTAATCTATGCCATAAGGCTATTGTGAGAATAACGTGGGGCAGAGGTGGGAAGCCATGTGAGCCCTTATGATCTCCTTGGATGGAGGGTGTGGATGTACATGTAAAGATGCTGACTCTAGTTTAGCTTCTGAACTCTAAGTTCTGCATCTCTTACAGGAGAGTCGATGTCTGCTTTTGCTTTCTGCCCTCTCTGTCTCCATGCATTCCTGCCTCCGTGGTATAAATGTCTCTGGAGACTCAGAGACAATTATCAACTATACTTTGTCAAATCTGATATCATGCCAAGTCACTGCTGGCATACAAAGAGTGACTTCCTGTTCAGCTTCGCCAGCTGATAGCAAACCACACTTTCTTTATTCAGCCGTCACAATAAGCCATGGTTGTTCCAGAACCATGATTTAGCGTGTTGGCTAAATGATGGCTGATCATTTGTGGTGCAACGTGGATTGACAGCCAATCTGTCTCATTGTTGGGACCCAGACTTGTACACAAGACCACCCCCAACCCCCAGGCCCTTTTTATATGAGTGAGTACTTTGTGGAGTGACTTTTATGGCTGCAAGCCTGCAAGGACAGAACAGATATCAACATATAGACCATTGACTGGGATATCTAAAGCAGTGGTCCCCAACCTTGGACCTCCAGATGTTGTTGGACTTCAACTCCCAGAAATCCTGGCCAGCAGAGGTGATGGTGAAAGCTTCTGGGAGTTGTAGTCTAAGAACATCTGGAGGCCCAAGGTTGGTGATCACTGATCTAAAGGATATTTTCTAGAAGCACATGTGCATGTGTTTGCCTTATCTTTGGTTGCCCACCCACAGGAAATGTCTCCTTTATAGATGAAATAAGTTTTTGCTAGTAACAGAGTTTTCTTGCTTTCAGCTCCGGATTTGTGGAATGCTTTCCCATGGAATATTCACTAATTGCTTTTGTTTTTCTCCAGACTCATTAACTGTTGTTAGTTTATACACATAAATAAATATGAAGGTAAAAAAATAGTAGACCTATGTACAAGATTCAGAAATCAAAGGTCCACCACCTTGACTACGAAGCGGGAACAACCGATATCCAGATACTTTAACTCTGATCATCATGGACTACCTGACTTGACTTTGGTTGGATGAGAGATACCATCAAATCCAAACACGTTAGAAAAAAAGAGAGGAAAACATCTGGATTTACAGACTGGCTACCGTAACATCTCATGGGCTGAACCTAAAGAACAAACACAACATCATCTATCTGCTTTGGAATAACCAGTCCTTTCTTGCTCTTAAGCGCCATGTGGGAAACCTTTGCCAGAGCAGCCCAAGAAAGCAGAAGCAGAAATAGTTTGCTTAAATACTTCTGTTTGTTAGGCACTCTTATAAATAGGCACTCTTATAAATATAAATGGAATGTTCTTTTTTTAAGGAAGGAAAATCACCACCACCAGTGGAATGGAGCATGCACAGGGAATGAGGGGATCCAGTTAAACGAAAATTAATCCCTCAAACGAAAATCTAATTTCTTTGCAAAGAAACCAAGAAATAAAGTCGTGATGTGAGATGAAATCTGGAATAAAGTGAAGGTTGCATGAGCTGCTAAATGTATCCTAGGGAGGAGGAAAACACAGGGGAAATGCCCACTGCGGGTATTGATATATGGATTTCTTAGGTCTCTTAAAATGAAGCAGAGGTAGCTATGTATCTAGGCAGGGCAGAGCTTTGAAAAATTATTTTCTCAGCATCTAAATCCCAGGATCCCCTCGAGAGCATGGCCAATGAAAGATTCTGGGACTTGCCATCTAAAAATAATGTTTCCAACCTTGACGCAGCACTAAGACGAGGGTAAAGGGTCAGAGGGGAAGAATCAAGAGTTATCACCTGGACGAGCAAGGCCATTAATTTTACTGAGAGCCGCTACCTATTAGTTATGTTGAATTCAGAGTGGGAAGGATTCTAGCAGACAACATTTGTATTCTCATGGCATATCCCCTAAAATAACCTCCTAATTAATGTGACGCCATTTTAATTATGCAAAGGGCTGGTGTCGTATCCGTCTTACTGCAGCCCGGGAGTGGGAACGTGCAAGTAATAATGCATGACGGAGCAAGTCCTCCACGAATCGCCCCGTCCTATCAGTGGTTTATCTGAAGCCAGCATCCTTAAGCCACGGTTATCATTGAGCGTGCTTCAGACAGTTAGAACATCGTGGCAGCGATAACGGGGCTCGGTTGATAACTCGTGGCCACCCAAGGTGTGCTCGGCCAAGGGGGCTATAATGCCGACAATGACAGGTGGCACTGATATGGCTTGATTAACTTGGAGCCGTAAGTACAGCCAGATTATCGGCAGCGTGGAGAAGTCTTAAAGTCATCTCGATAACATTGTTGTGTGTGTCACCAGGCAAAGATGGATGCTGCCGAGGTACCAAGATTAGAGGTGCTGCAGGGGATGCGAAGAAGGGGTAGGAAAACACAAACCCAAGGAGGAAACAGCAAGTAGTGAATGGGATTGGTAGACAGCCATGTAGACATGACTAGGTAAAGATAAAGGTTCCCCTTGACAAATTTTGTCCAGGCGTGTTCGACTCTAGGGGGCAGTGCTCATCCCCGTTTCCAAGCCATAGAGCCAGCGTTTGTCCGAAGACAATCTTCCGTGGTCACGTGGCCAGTGCGACTTAGACACGGAACGCTGTTACCTTCCCACCGAGGTGGTCCCTATTGATCTACTTGCATTTGCATGCTTTCGAACCGCTAGGTTGGCGGGAGCTGGGACAAGTGACGGGCGCTCACTCCGTCGCGTGGATTTGATCATACCCGAAAACCGGTAGGCCAGTTTAAGAATGCAGGGCAAGGCATACGACAAATGCAGCTCTCCCCTCAAGACAGAGGAACACACTATATAAGCATGGGGGGGGGGGACCTTGGGTGCTGCTGTTGCTGCTACTCCCCAGCACCTGTCAAAGGATGTGGTGGCCTCACTCTGCCTAATGGTAGGGCTGGCCCCCCACATTCAGGATTACTGACAAGGAACTTGCTGCCTGTAAGCCACAGCCTTCGGCCCATAAGCTCCGGGCTTGTGACTCTGATGCACATAATACATTCCTAGTCCAAACCCGAGCCTCTTGGGAACAAGACACAACATAAGAAACACAATGTCATAGCAACAAGGATGATTAGGCTGAGATTTTGGACAGGCCAAATTATTGCTGCTGTACGATGACAGCATAATCGACCATGACAGAATGACAACATATGCTCCCACTCTCTCGCTCCCTGTCTACCAAGGGCGATGCCAGTTTCCCTACATGACAGTCCTTACTTTACCTTTCAGAGTCGCCTGTTCGGAATGTTTCTGATTTTTTCACATGCACGGCGACAATCCAGTCCCCCAGCTTTCAGTCCCCTTCCCTGACCCCTTAGAGATGTTAAATATCAGAAAGGTGAAACAGGTGATGTCGTACATGATTCTAGTGCATGCAGGTTGATGATGAGGAGGATGTGTTGTTCTAGCTGATGCTGGACCTTGAGCCACCCTGAACGTAAATCTTTCTCTCCAGTTTGGAAGCTAAGCAGGTTTTGTCCTGGTTAGCTCTTGGATGGAAGATCAACATAGAAGGGAAGTCTTCCCTTGATTGGCCGTTTGCTGCTAATCTGGGGTCAAAATCCTATTGCATGCATCTGCTGGCACTGGAGATATGGAGGCAGGAGCAGTAATTAAAGAGTCTTGTGTTGTACATGGCTGTGTCTCACTGCATGGGAGTTGTGTACAATCAGAAATTGGCACAGGGACTCTCTAATTGATAGCAGTGTCATTCCCATTATGCTGGCAGAGCTATGCAACAGAATACTGGCCAGAGGTGACAATGCTGGACCAGGTGGACCAACAACACAACACAGTACAGGGCAGCTTCTATTTCTAACTTCCATCAGTCCCAGGCAATACGGCAAACAGTCAAGGAGGAAGGGAGTTGTCTCAAACCACCATTTGGACCTCCAACAATTCCTCATCACTGGTGTTAGCGCATGGGCTGTGACTCAAGACCCAATGAGTTTAGAACCAGAAGTCCTTGGCTCCTGCATAACTCAGTAGCTTAGGTCTCTGGTTGCAGAGCCAGAGGTTGGAAGTTCAATTCCCCCCATGGTGCTTCCTTGACAGGGGCTGGACTAGATGACCCATAGGGTCCCTTCCAGCTCTGCAGTTCTAAGATTATATTATTATATATACACCTGCTCCAAGGAGTTGAATCCATAGGGTTAATGGCTGGAGAATCTCCAATGAGGGATTCAATTTATTTGGTGGTTCTACCCACTTAGGACAGCAAAAAAATTATTAAGGTTCTTGCTCTGTATAGCTATATTTTCCCCTGCTCCTTCGCATGTTAAGAAGATAGGAAGCTGCCAGATACAGTGATGCCTCGCTTAACAACAATAATCCGTTCCAGGAAAATAGCTGTTAAGCGAAAACATCGTAAAGCAAAATTAAAAACCCCACTGAAACACATTGAAACCCGTTCAATGCATTCCAATAGAGTAAAATCTCACCGTCCAGCGAAGATCCTCCATATGGCGGCCATTTTCGCTGTCTGTATAGCGAGGAATCCATCCCTCAACACAGCAGGGAGCCATTTTAAGCACCCGGCGACCATTTTGAAAACCCGACGATCAGCTATTTTCGATCGTAAAGCGAAAATCGGTTCCCAAAGTGAGGAACCGATCATCGCTAAACGAAATCCCCCCATTTAGACCATCATTTTGCAATCGCCGTAAAGCAGATTTGTCGTAATGCGGAGCAATAATTAAGCAGGGCACGACTGTACTAAGGGAAATACTGGATCTTGCAGGAAAGGGTTGGCTCGCTGGGTGCTATCTTTAAAGTGACTCCTTAAAGCAAACCTTCCGTGGACATGTGATCCAGACCTGATTGCTCTACTCCAGCTCCAAAAAGGGGGTATCCCTGGCAATGGATCCAAAAGATCTGGATTGGCCACAAAGCAAGCTTGGGCTGGTTTGTGCTCTTTTGTACATCATGTGGTCACCAGAGAATAGACAGAACCAGACAGTGGCCCTAAAAGCGAGCTAAATCACCATCTAATTGAACCCTCTGCCATGCTCTTAGTTCATTTAACCCAATACTGCTGACATAGGTTGGCAGCAGCCCTCTGAGTTTTTCCTTTAGCCCCACCTGCACAATCCGGACGTTGAACCCGAGCCCTTTTGCATGTAAAGCAAAACAACACCAGCTCTTGCGACACGGCGAAGCCTTACAGGTTTTGTTTCACGCAAGCCGTCATGGATTAAAATCCACTTTGAGTCACGCCATCAGAGGCATGCCTCCGAGAAAGTGAATCTTAATCCATGAAAGCCCACACTAAAATCAATCTGTTCGTTTTAAAGGTATCACAAGGCCCTTTGGTCTCTTGCTGGAACCGGCAAACACGGCTGTTCTTTTGGAAATGCACCCAAAGCAAATGCTCCACCGTGGAGCTCCAGGTATTCCTGGCCATGTTTCAGTCAAATCCTGAACCACCGACTAAACCAGCCTGCTTTGGACCAATCTGTATAAGAAGTGGAATATTCTGAGTCAGTTCTGGGATGAAAGAAACCGAAATGTTCTTAAAGTAACCTTGTACATGGACCCCTGAAGCTTTGCGTTTGAAATTTGCGGCTTTGTTCCCCCTTTTAGGTCCCATTGTGTCTCCAAATTTCATAGCCATCAAAGTGAAAACAAGAAAGTCCCAGCCGTTTTGATTTTTCCACTGCAAGTCAACGTGATCCGAATTTGCAAGTTAATTTGTCTCCTGGGTGCAAACTAAATGGGTTGGGAGCACACTCTGGATCAAATCAGGAGTCATTCCAAAGCCCCTAGTTGGCCTCTGAACCACATCAGGGGATCTGAGCAAGCCTTGGCTTCAGCCTCATCCCTTCGATCCCTGGGCTAGACCAACCTAAAGCTTCTGGGCCCTGGAGTGACCCATAACTCAGACATGACACCAATATACCATCCCTCAGTCATTCTGGCTGGTCTAAGCTTGGGTCCCGTGACATTGGCAGACACGAGGAAAGGATGGAGGGATAGAGGGGAGACACTAGATTGGTTTTGTGCTAAGTTGTGCCTATTTTGAGGCTGGAGGCACTGTTATATAGACTTGAAAAGGGTGGTTTGTGGCTTTCTAAGAGCAAAATATGGTGCCTTCTAAATTTACGTCCCCCAAATCGAAGCTCCTAAATTACCCCACCCTAGTTCAGGCCCTGCCTGTCATCCCTGTCAGCTCCTTACTCACCCCCTGGAAAAGGATTTTTGCCACATACATTACTGCTGTGGTGGAAGGAATACAGAGGTATTCTCTCTTACAGAGAATAAATCGCTCTGTATGGGGGAAATGCTTCACCCTGTATCTTCTCCCACCTCCAGGATTTTCCCCTCCAGCAGAACAACGTAAGACAAATTACTGCCCTGAAGACCCAAGTCCGAGTCTTTGATACCAAGTCCCAAGTCTGAGTCTTTGATATCAAGTCCCAAGTCCCAAGTCCGAGTCTTTGATACCAAGTCCCAAGTCCAAGTCTTTGATATCAAGTCCCAAGTCCCAAGTCCGAGTCTTTGATATCAAGTCCCAAGTCCCAAGTCCGAGTCTTTGATACCAAGTCCCAAGTCCAAGTCTTTGATATCAAGTCCCAAGTCCCAAGTCTGAGTCTTTGATATCAAGTCCCAAGTCCCAAGTCCGAGTCTTTGATACCAAGTCCCAAGTCCCAAGTCCGAGTCTTTGATATCAAGTCCCAAGTCCAAGTCTTTGATACCAAGTCCCAAGTCCGAGTCTTTGATATAATAATAATAATAATAATAATAATAATAATAATAATAATAATAATAATAATAATAATAATAATAATAATAATAATAATAATAATAATAATAATAATAATAATAATTTATTGTCATTGTAAGTATATACACATACAACGAAATTCACAGACACCCAGAGACCAGACACATGCATACACATAAAATTCCCCAAACACTCCCCACCCACTAAAAGTCCCCCACTAAAAATACAAACATCTACACCACAGGTATATCAAGTCCCAAGTCCCAAGTCCAAATCTTTGATACCAAGTCCCAAGTCTGAGTCTTTGATACCAAGTCCCAAGTCCCAAGTCCAAGTCTTTGATACCAAGTTCCAAGTTCGAGTTCCTATTAAAAACAACCTTTTTTCTCGGGAGTCCTGGTCATTAGAAAAAAAGAGAATAGAGTGAACTCATCGGTGCAACAAGTCTGACTTGACAGTGAGTCACGACTCGAGTCTTGATCCCTCTGTGTGTGTGTGTGTGTGTGTAAAATTAACACATATATAGAAAGGGAGATAGAGAAAGGGAGGCTTCACATTAAAATCTCCCTGTGTACCGTTTTCATTGCTGCACCATGGCTTACAGGAGATTTTAATGTAAAAACCTTCTACAACGCTAGAGAATAATTCCTGTAAACATGTGTCATTACAAAGTGTAAACTGGTTTCCAAGTATGCTGCTAGACCTTAACATTCTGAATCCACGAGGCGACGTCTGGCCAAGTGGTGTGTTTTCCTCTGCTCTTTACAAATAGTGTGGTTTCTATTTTTAAATCCTGTGTTTTCCTACTCCTCAAGAGGGCAGATAAATATATAAAATGAATAGATAAAAAGAAATATGTACTACACAGTGCAGCAGCCTGGCGAGCGCATCTCCCACCTCTCTTAGCTGCACTCTCAAATTTTATTTGTAAAAACAAAACAAAGACATTTATACTTTCAGCATCGCAATCATTTGCATGCTTACCTGGAAGCAAGCTCTATTAAACAAAATGGATCTTCTATCTGAGCAATCCTGCAAAGGATAACTCGGAGCATTTCATAAATATGCCAAACAGCACAGTTTTATGGGCTAAGTTATAAATGATGCATTTTATGTTGTTAAAGCAGTAAAAAATACATTTAGGCGTCAGAAGTAAGTTAAGTACTGCCTACATTCCAAAGAGCACCCTTGCTTCAGATTTTACAAAATGCTGGGGGATGCACGAGGCAAGAACCCACCGATCAGGCGCCTCAGCCATGCGCGTGGTGCATCAGGACAGCCACCGCCTGTCAACGCATGGATCCTCCAGCTCTGCAATGAGGGTATTCTATGTGTCATACCAATGCCACGAGTGTGGCAGTTCAGTGACACCCAGTCAAAGTAATCCGGGCTCCGTCTACGTAGACGAGGCACTTGTGCCTTTCTGGAAAGGCCTCTCAGGAAGCGCATGCTGTGACACATGCTCAGTTATGTCACCAGCCCACTTAAGGCAGGCAGGAGAGCATGTCCTGAAACGGTTCCCCAACGGTTTCAATTTGGAGAGCAAGTCCCTACTTTGGAAAAATGATCGTTTGCATGTAGGAAATTAAGGCTCAGGGGAGGATCCTTACCGAACCATTTTAACCACACACTGTTTTTCCTGTGCACTGGCTGGATTTGGGGTTTGTTCATATGATACACAGGGACACACACAAACACCCACACACACACACACAGAGAGAGAGAGAGAGAGAGAGAGAGAGAGAGAGAGAGAGAGAGAGAGAGAATCGTACATCCTCCAGCGTTTCGTAGTTTCAAATTCGGCCAGGTACAGTTTTTAGAATCCCTTGGCCAGCCTGACCCAGCTCTAAGAAGTAAGGATGAAGAGAGAGAGTTTGCAATATGGAATCTCACCCTCTCAGTGCAACTTATGGTGACCGTTCCCAGGAGTTTCTAAGTGTAAACTTTCTAAGTTTGAAACTTCTGGGGCAGGGAGAACCCTGAGGTGGCTTTTCTCCCAGGAGGCACAAAGTGGGGCATTGAACGTTTGACTCCTGTCATGAGTACATCTGAAGACCTGGACCCAGAAGGGTTAACTGAGGCTGAAGAGAATGCTGAGAGATCGGAAACACCTGAACCACCTCCAGATTCTCCTTCCACAGCAGACAAGCTTCGGGCCAGGCTTTGGGAAAAACTTAGAACAAGAAGATCAGAGGAGCGCTCAAAGGCTGTCCACAGAAACCTACGCCCATCTAGTCCTGAGTATTAACAGGATAGAAAGCTTTCCAGCAGCTCAAGGAGCTGTTTTACTATAAAACAGCTCCCAGTGAAGCCAGAAATTCTGTGGAAGCAAAGAGTTAAAACTTTGGCTTGCATCCACGCTTCTTGAACCGTGTTCCTGACTCTGGACTCTGCCCTTGGACTACGCTGGTATTGGACTTCGGACTCTGACCCTGGACTATGCTGTGTATCGGACTCTGGACTTTGACGATGGACTTCATTCTGCGAGTTGATTTATGGACATTGGCTTTGCATTCTTGGTATTCTTGACCCTGGACTGGCTTATCGGACTTCAGCTGTTGTAACCCCCAGGAACGTGAAAACTCCTGACTCTGGTGCTCCAACCTACGGAGCTGTCTCAACTACATTTCAATGAGGCTGTTGGAAAAGAAAGCTCAGGGGTGGGGCAGGGACACAACAGGTCAGCCTATATAGGATCAGAAATCAATAGCACATTTACCCATCCAGACACATAAATCCTCTTAAAGTTCCATGCCTGGCCAATCACAATTGAAGATTTAGAACCTGCTGAGGTACAGAAGTATCCCAATAAGATGAACTGATAGTCTTTGTTTCTTAAGGCAGTCACGCTTCGAAGAATGTGCCCACTACTATTGCCTAATATGACCCCATGCATAGATTTTGGTGTGGAAAGATTTACAAGCTGGGTGCCAGCCACAACATATCTGAGCTCAGCATAAGCTCGGAGACGCCGGGTCTCTTAATGTTCAGCATCCACCCAAGTAACCATGTTGCACCCAACACTTGACTGATGGCCCCCCAAATTCAAGGGGAAAGGCATAGTTGATCTGTAGTGCAGGAAGCCTGCCCGCCCTGGTAGGTGACAGGTGACATTGCCCAAGAATTCTGTTTCTGTGTGACTATTCATGTTCATGCCAACCTAGCAGTTCAAAAGCATGTAAAAATGCGAGTAGATAAATAGGTACCACCACGGTGGGAAGGTAATGGCGTTTTGCATCTAGTCGCGCTGGCCACGTGACCACGGAAACTGTCTACGGACAAACGTTGGCTCTATGGCTTGGAAAACGGGGATGAGCACCGTCCCCTACAGTCAGATATGACTAGACTAAATGTCAAGGGGAACCTTTACCTTTACCTATTCATGTTTGAGGGTTAGGGTTAGGGTTAGGGTTAGGGTTAGGGTCTATTCACCTGGCCAAAAAAAAGTATAATAATCTAATATGCATTGGTGGCAGAAACTAGCAAACTGGAGTGTTTGGAGCAGTGAGTGAGGAGTGCCTTGTGTTGCCAATGCCCACATCATCATCATCATCATCATCATCATCATCATCATCATCATCATCATCATCATCATCATCATCATCAATCAATCAATCAATCATTCCTGTCAGTTCCACAAAGCTAATCCTTCTTTATTGCATGCCACTGGAGGATCTGCACAATCTCCCTCCCCCTGCAGCCATCCAGGGCCCAGACCAGCTAAGCAATCACTTTGCTTGGGAAATAAATGGGCCAGTTGGGGGGAAAAAGCAGTGATATGGAACCCTGGTTTTGAAGGTGACCCTGTCGGAGGAGGAGACGCAAAGAGAGGAATGGAGAAAGCTTTTCTCCGTGATTCTCTCTCCTCCCTTTATTGGCAGAGCTTTCTCCCTGTCAGCCAGCTTCCCGTCACTCCTAAGGTTATTGTCAACTTGCACCTAAGAACAGCAACTAAAATGAAATAAAATACAAAAAATGGCCCCGGGAACATCTGGAGAAAAGGCTGAACAGGGAGGGAGAGAGACAGAGGTGGGAGGAAGAGAGGACGAAAGATAACGCTGAGTCCCATCATGGCAGCTTCCTGTCTCTAGGCCGATTTTGCACCCGTAGAAATATCAACACACATCCCCTGCGTCCCCTGTCTTTCGTGCTTGGTTTGTTTCTATGTTATTTATGGTCTTGTCTACGTTGGCTGTCATTGTTTCATTCAACTGGAGGAAAGATGAGATAAAAGCCATCCGTGCTCAGCCACTGTTGCCTTTGCTTGTTCTTGGGAGGACTTGGAGCAGAAAGCAAACACACCTGGAGCAAGATGGGGGGCGGGGAAGGGGAATCAGGCTTTGGAGGAGCAGCCCAACAGGTTTTGCTGCCTGAGGCCAAGAAAATAAAAATAAAAAGTAGTACCTCTGCCCCTCCCCATCCCCAGTTTTGCAATGGTTCCCAAAAAGGAATGAAATTATTTTGGCACCACGAGGGAGAAAAATCCCGTAAACTCCCTGCTCTGTTCTGGGACGTAAATGCACAATAGCTACAAAATAAATAACAATTTATTGCCTTTCCATCATGCCCACCTTTTCTTCTAATAATAAAGTTTATTGCGATCATATGACCCAGACAAATACCAATCAATACAGAAGAGAGAGGAAAAAAAATCAAGGTCCCAGCTTCTGCTAACTGAGACAGCTGCCTCGCTTTGCCTAATGGTAGGGCATCTCTGATCTATTGTGCTCTTCATACTCAAGTGTATTGGTCAGAGCTGTACTATCTTCATGAACCCAGCAAACAAAGACTGGCATGAATGATTCCATCTCTCCTGTGCTATTGCTAAAATTCATCTCTAAATCTGCTCTGTTTTTCCTTGAGTGAGAAACAGGCTTTAAAAAAAAATAGACAGTTGTTAGCACACAACCATTGAGATACAGTCGTGCCCCGCTTTACAATTACCCCGTTTAATGATGAATCCGCTTGACGGTGAGGTTTTTGCGATCGCTTTTGCGATCGCAAAACGATGTTTCCAATGGGTTTTTGTTCATTTAACGATGATCGGTTCCCTGCTTCAGGAACCAATTTTCGCTTTATGACGATCAAAAACAGTTGATCGTCGGGTTTCAAAATGGCTGCCAGCTGAAGAAAATGCCCCCCCACTGTGCTTAGGGACGGATTCCTTGCTGCACAGGCATGGAAAATGGCCACCCCTATGGAGGATCTTCGCTGGACAGTGAGTTTTCAGCCCATTGGAATGCACTGAACGGTTTTCGATGCATTTCAATGGGCTTCTTTATTTCGCTTTACAACGTTTTCGCTCTACAGTGATTTCGCTGGAACGAATTAACGTCGTTAAGCGAGGCACCACTGTAGTTGTTAGCACAGAAGATTACTGAAATCTAGCACCCTGGAGAGCTCCTGTAAATTCAGATTAGACCTTGGTGCAGATTCACCATCCCTGCAAAACTGGAGCCACCAGTCTCCACTATTCTACCCTTTCTTAGCAGTGTTACCATTTCATATACCTTAATGAACACCAGGAAGTTATGACTGGTGCTGTCTAGACTCTTCTGCTAAGCTCCGGTGCTCATCCAATTGTCGGTCACAACTTGAAGGTTTCAAATATTGGTTCTGGCTTTCTCACACCAGAAGACCCAAACAACATCTCAAGAAAGAAGAGGCTGTATCAAAAATACTTCCAGCCCCTACTGCAAGAATTTCCCGTCAGAGGCTAATCCAATTAAGGTGGTGGTTATGGAATTAACAATAATTGCACGAGAGAAAGGGAGAGAGAGAGGGTGTTTTGCATTTTGATGAAGAACGCAAAGTGGAAAGATAGAGAGGCCTTCAGAGAGGCATGGAAAACAAAATACACAAAGCAAATGAACAGAGACAAGAAAAGAAGGGGGAGAACTTAGGGTTTCTAGGTCTCAGGGCACCCAATAAAAATTCAGAAAATTCCTACATTTTCCCAAAACACAGAGAGCATAGGGTGGGTGGTTTGTCTGATTTGTATGATGTGTCATGATTTCAGTGCCTAAATACCTACTTCCAACTGTCACCAGGGCTTCTTCGTTGAATGTGGTGGTATTTTTAAGTGTGTTACACGCACGATGTTTGCTTAGCAAGTAGTTCAAAAAAATCTACATTATCCTGTCACTTTTTCATGTACAGGATGGCTGTGTTGATGGATTTATTCAAGTACAAGTTCATTTCAGAGTTTCTACATAAGGGCCCACCTCCTATAACATCTGATGGGCCCGTGGCTCTGTCCTCCAAGGTCTGATTTGGGTCTTGAAATGTCAGTGACCGGGATGCTCCTAGATGAAGGAGCCAGAGTTGGTCCAGAAAAGCAGCAGAAGACATGCAGGAATGCGGAGTTAGAATCCTGCGATGGCAAACGTAGGTCTTTTCAGAGATGCTCTGCTCATTTTTATCATCTTGATGCGAGTATTGTTGGTATTGTGAACATATCTCGGGGATAAGCGATGCCCAAGGATGTTGGGGGCCATTTTCCATAGCTTGGATCTTAGAGGGTCACCTTCTAATCTGCCGACATGTGCCTTGGGGCTTCAGAGTTTTAAACCCCATGCTGTTGGGCAATGGTTCCCAACCTTGGGAAACCCAGATGTTCTTGGACGGCACTTCTGAGAAGCCTTCACCCAGATGCTGTGCTGGCTGAGGTTTCT
The DNA here is from genome assembly GCF_051106095.1 of Pogona vitticeps. Lineage (NCBI taxonomy): Eukaryota > Metazoa > Chordata > Lepidosauria > Squamata > Agamidae > Pogona > Pogona vitticeps. The sequence goes on along the minus strand of NC_135794.1, from coordinate 4,674,244 downwards.
GGAACTTGCAGTCCAAGAACATCTGGATTACTCAAGGTTGGGAGCCACTGCTGTTGGGGCATTTAGGGACACAATGCTCATAATTCTCTCCCGTGTCACATGTGGGGCCTTAAAGCCCTTGGGGTTGTTGTTTTTTAAGAAAGAGGATGTGACTGTCTCCACCACTGCATAGCATGCTCTGTGGAATGGTGTGCATCTCATATAGTTTACTGCAAGTAGAAATGTAGCACACCATAGCATAGGCATCCTTCAGTCTCGAGAGACTATGGTAACATGCTCTGAATCGAGGAGTGTCCTCTCCAGAGCATGAAGCCCGGGTAAGGTAATATGGAGGATAGGCTGTTACCCAAGCAGCAGATCCCCCCTCTCCACATTGCTGAAATGGTCCAATGAAAAGGCAAGAGCCAATACAACTGGTTCCAGCGATGTCGCAGGAGTTGGCAGAACGACACATGCTGCCTTCGGGACTCCAGCTCCGGATTTTGCCTCGAGGTTAACTCCTGAAGCCTTTTCCATGAGTGGATATAGCCACAAGGCAGTGGAGGTTTGAAATTGGAGTTTTCCTTCTCCTTGCAGTAAACATATAGTTTACTGCAAGTAGAAATGTAGCACACCAAGGAAAGGATAATGGTAGAAACTTTCTTTCACCATCATTGATCTTTTTTTAAAATTGCCTCCGGTGAGTTTTGAATGAGAGCTATGAGGCCTATTTCTTTTTTGAACAGAAGGGAGACTTCAAATAGGCAACTCTCAACTTGTTGGCTGAAAGGGCACCGCCCGTTCTGTCACCCGAGGACCAAGGACTTCTTGTTTTGCTGAATGCAAGCATATGTACGGCCTTTTGGCTCTAAACCGCAAAAGAAACTCTGGTGGTGCAACTGGCAGTTTTTAAAAACGAAGGCGACAGGGAGGGAGAAAAAGGTTGAAAGGAGAAGAAAGATACAGAAGGGACCATCTTTAGCAAATATCTCTTGCAAATGAAGCCAAACGTCTTTAAAGGGCAAATTTACAATGCCCAGAAGTGCAAAAAGATATTTATAACTATGGCCAGAAACATCTGCATGGCACAGAGCTAGCGCAGTTGTCAAATCTGAATCTCCAACATCCAGCCTGCAGCGCTAGACTCACTTACCTGCGAGTCAGGGGCACTGAAAGATGCAAGTTACTTGGGAGAAGTTACACACTTCCTAAAGAAAATCCTAAACACCCTCATGAGGTGGTCCTCGTATGTCCTCACTTCCGAATGAGCATCAGCTTATTCAGTTCATTCATAAATAATAATCTAGTAAAGAGGGAGAGGATTCTCAGTGTGGTGTAGTAGTGGATAGAGTGACAGACCAAGACCCTGGAGAACAGGGTTCAAATCCCAAAAAACTCACTGGGGGAGTGGAACGGGTAAAACTGCTCCTTAAATATCTCATCACTTACCTTGAAAGCCATATTAGGGTCGCTCTAAATCGGTTCTGACTTTACAGAACAGAACACACACACACCCAGATCGGGAGAAGGTTTTCTGCCTCGCAGTACTAGAAACGGTTATGCCTCCATTGAAACTCAAGGGTGCTACGAAGAGTTGGAGACGACTTGACGACATCTAAAAAAAGATAGCTGCCCCCCAGTAGATGGTTGGCTTAGGAAGATCAAACAGATCGGGCTAGACCCGGACACCCTTGGGTCTCTTCCGTTCCAGTCTGCCCTACGAACTGTCAAACAAAGGTTGGCTAACATCAACTCACAAGACTTATTAAGAGCCGCTAACAGATCTTGTTCACCTCTGTTCTGGAATCTCCCCTTGGCAGTAGGTAGGCCACCGATTTACATCTCCATACTGTACAACCTCGAAATCAGAAGGGCGATTTCTTTGGCCCGCTGTAATTCAATCCCTTCGGCGGTGCTAATGGGCCGATTTAACAATATTCCTTTCAACAACAGACTTTGTCCTTGCGTGCTGAATGTTGTAGAGACGTTACCCCACATCCTTTTCCATTGCCCATTCCACTCGGCCACGAGGGATAAATTTTTTGCCTCTCTACCACAACGAAAGCCCTGGCTCACCGATAAAGCCTATCTTAGTTCTATTCTACAGCGGACAGATGAGAATTCTCTGAATGCCCTTGGTAAATTTCTGTTGGACATAATCAAAACTAACACAGCTCGTGAATCCAACTTGAAGTCTTAGTCTTTTAGGAGTCGTTTCCACAAGCTGTATTTTGCACTTTTGTATGTTTGTATGTGGGTATTATGCCAATAAAGGTATTTAAGTAAGAAACTCAAGGGTACAAAAGTTGGGGAAGATGAAATGAAGTACTTCTTCACCAACCGTGTAGTTAAACGGCAACATTCATTGCCATAATGTGTAGTGACGGTTGCTAATTGAACACCTTAGAAAGGGGATTGGACAGATTTCTGGGGGTTAGAGTGTGTGACAGGTAGCAGGTGAGGTGGCTATACGATATACCACCTATAGCTGTCTCCCCTACTACCTATCAAGAACCCTAACTTCTATCCGTGGTAGCCTCTCAAAAGTCAACTGGTTGGTCATTCTGTGAGCAGAACGTTGGACTAGCTATGCTCTTGGTTCCATCCAGCTGAGGGTCTTATGTCCTTAGCTGCAGGATAACGCCATGACCCTTGAGAAAAAGAATTGGAAAAGGCAGACTACACAAAAGAAAGCAAGACAACAATGGCTTAGGATGGCTGGGTATCCTCTGTCTCAGTGATTCTCCACCTTTGATCCTCTAGAGTCTAGACCAGTGGTTCTCAACCTTGGGTAACCCAGATGTTCTGGGAGTACAACGCCCAGAAATCTTGGCCAGCCCAGTGAGTGATAAAGTCTTCTATGAGTTTTAATCCAAGAACATCTGGGGACCTAAGATCGGGGACCATTGCTCCAGATGTTTTGAACTGAATCTCTCAGAAGGCAAGAATGGCCAATGATCAGAGATTCAAGGAGGTACTGGGGTCTAAAACATCAGGGGCATGTGCGTGCACAGGAAAGAAACATTGAAAGAATTTTTTATTTGAAGGGTACTGTAGTACAAGCTAGGTTTAATGATGAAGAACGCTATGAAGGCACAGCAGATGATTTAAGCCTAGCATCAACAATAAGAGATAGAGGATGATGCAGGCACATAGCTCAGCTTCTCATAGTCTGCTCCCATGTTCTAGCCCGATTCAGGCATTAGGAAAGGAGCAGAATATTCATGTGTAGATGGATGTGTTTCCGTCTTATAATGTTTCAGTGCAACTTCTCTTTTTACATTTGGGCTACTGCATATGAAAACTGTCATATTTTTAATTATGAATATTTTAACGGTGGCTCTTTGATTGCTGGCTAGATAGTTCAATGGTTCAGGTCTCTGGCTGTGGAACCAGAGGTTGGGAGTTTGATTCCCTATTGCACCTCCAGGGAGAAGAGCCAGCCGGGGTAGCCCTGGGCCAGCTGCGCAGTCCCAGGGATCCCCCCCCACCAAGAACAAAGGAAGGGATAACCATTTCTGAGTATTCTCTACCTGGGAAACCCTGAAAAGGTTTGCCATAAGTCAGAGTTGATGGCACATGAGTATTATTTATTATTTGATTGCACTTATTAATTCATTTTTTCTAAACGTTGCTTTTATTTTGGTTCCCTTGTGTTGCCTCTTTCAGTTCCTAATCATTATTCGCTTTGTATTTAAAAAGTGAGGTGTATATATTTCAACTAAAATCAACTACGAAAGAGTCAAAAAAGGATGCTCCTAGATAGGAGGGGAGGCAGTGTCCCCCGCCATCCCGGAGCGAGATGGCCCAAGGCTTGTAGGTGTCCAGAATGAAGAGATAAGAAGAAAATACGCTTGCAATTTTGCTTTGTTTTCCAAAGAAGCTTCCTAAACAGCCAAGTTGAGTTGCAGATGGCAAATGCAAAGATCTGGCCCCAAGCACTCCCAAGGATAGGATTTTCTTGCAAAAAAAGAAAAGGTGAAAGGTGAACACCTCTGCTTTTGATCTTCTCTTCTTGCCATCCATGCCGGTGGGTCCAGTCGGCATGAGACGCCATTCATCCTGCCCTTGTCAGTGATGGATGGCACTCTGCATTTCTCAGCAGCGCTAAAGAGAAGACTGCCGCCTTTGTGGCATTTATTAGCATTTATTCAATTACCTGGGTCAAGAAGACAATTAAGGCTAGCCTGCCTGGATGCATATCCTTGCTTTTCTCTCCATCTTTCACAGAGAACCAGAGCAAGCTGTCTGGGGTGGTGGAGGCCAAGGCTGGGGTGAAACCTGGCACCAATAGTCAAAACAACGTTTTGATCGCCAGGGACACACACACACACCCGGGGCAAGCTGAATTTCTGCTCTGGTAAAACAGGGGAAATAGAAGACTGAACTGGGGTCTTTGGCATGGCTAGATAGCGATAGCTCAGTGGTTTAGGTCTCTGGCTATGGAGCCAGAGGTCAGGAGTTCGCAGTGCCTCCTCGAGAGGGGCTGACTTGATGTCCCTTCCAGCTCTGTAGTTCAAAGTTTATTTATTTATTCAACATCAATTCTCAGGTTGGAAAGGCAAGGGTAGGTGACACCTCTCTCAGACCAACGGTGCCAAAAAATAAATGCTAGCTTTTGGCCCATATGGGCCTTCACCAAGTGGGGCAACATTTATCTGTGGATGTTGCAAAAAAAGGAGAATTTTTTTTTTACAAGTGCGGTGCCCTACGTGGTGCCTCACCTGGTGAAGGTCTATATGGCTGAAAGCCAGCATTTGTTTGCAAATTATTTAGTGGTCCATCCATCCATCTGTCCGTCTGTCCGTCTGTCCGTCCGTCCGTCCGTCCGTCCTCCCCCCCTCTCTGTCTATCTATCTATCTGTCTATCTATCTGTCTGTCTGTCTATCTGTCTGTCTGTCTATCTGTCTGTCTGTCTGTCTATCTGTCTGTCTGTCTGTCTATCTGTCTATCTATCTATCTATCTATCTATCTATCTATCTATCTATCTATCTATCTATCTATCTATCTATCTATCTATCTATCTATCTATCTATCTATCTATCTATCTATCTATCTATCTATCTATCTATCTATCTATCTATCTATCTAACTTATATGCCGGCCACACTACCCAAAGGTCTCTGGGCAGCCTACATATTGCAGTGTTTCGGATTTCTAGTAAAATTCCTTGTACTATGCAGCAGAAGTACAGAGACTCACAGAAGAGAATAGCTACAAGTTCCCCAGATAGTCCACCCCTTTCTCATAAACTGGCACTTAAGGTCTCAAGAACTCTCTCTGAGACATTTGTAAGAATTTTTTTAAAAAAATCATTACTTGCAGCTGCATGAAATTACAAACTTGTATATACTGCTTTCTTTACTGCACATATATTTAGCAACCAACTGAAGAAATCAACAGCAAACAAACAACTGCCTCTTGACAGGTTAAAGAAAGGGAAAGAACACTTTGTAGAGAGGTGGGCCTCTCTTTGAATTCAGAGGTGGGAAGAAACGATTGGTTCGTGCTGGATCGATTGACAGTCACCCCAGCCCAGAAAGGTATGCAAGCAGCATACGAGGTTGTAAAAAAAAAATTCCAACATTACCCATGTCTTTGCAATGTGTCCATACATTTCTCCCTTTGCCTTGGATTTTTCAGAGATTGCTCTAAATAGAACGTCTTAGGCATTCCAAAACAGGGACCCGATTTCCTCAAGCTCAGATGTCTATACTGACCTGTTCCCTTGCGGCCATTCACGGCTGAGATCTACACCCACGGCCCACAGTGTTTTATACCCACTAGATCACACGGTGGATGGGATTTCTTTCCCACTTTTACTGTGACCTGTTTTGATCCACATGTCCCTGTAGGGCGTCTGGCTGGCCAAGGATGAAGGAAAGAAAGAAACTGCAACATGGAGGCCGTCCAAGAAAAATAGACAGCTCAAGCCCCCTTGGTTTATAGACTGTTTAAAACAAAATATAAGCAAGGAAACAAAGGCAAGCTTAAAGACCAGGGGACAGAAATGACCCCGATGGACCTCTGGTATAGACACCGTGTGGCGCTTAGCATCACCCCCTCACCCACCTCTGCATGAATTTTCACACCCCTGTCACGTCTCTCTGCACAGTGCTAGCCAGGTACTTCGGTGCAAGGAGAGGGCAAGACGGCCAGCTACCCACTGCTGGGAAATTAGCGACGTGTACAGGTACTGCCCGTTGTTGCATTTGTATTTTGTAATGGCCACACGGCTCCCCCGCCCTCTTTTATTTCAATGCTGGGAAATTGCTATTTCTCCCTGTGCTCTCTGCTTGCACTTTCCAAGCAGAGAGAGAGAGAGAGGAGTCAGATCCAAAGAAAATTGAGGTCACCACTGTTCTTTTGCTTTACTTACTTACTTACTTACTTACTTACTTACTTACTTACTTACTTAACCCCCCCCCCAACTCTGTGCCTTGTCAGGCTGAGTTAAGAACTTGCCACTTTCAACCCTGCCTGCTGTTTTCAGCTCCCCATGGGCTTTGTTGGCAATTTTCCACTGGTCCTACTGCCGTTTCCTCCTCCCTCCCTCCCTCTCTGGCATCAGCTGTGCCCTGAAATGAATCTCTTGGTCCCTCTGCTTCTCCGGGCTTATCAGATGAGGGAGGGGAGAAATGCTGAATCGGCAAACTAGATCTCTTTTTTTTTTAAAGGGAGAGGAATGTTCGCAAATACACCCTGGGTGGCTCGCCCTTCCCCCTCTTCCTTTGGCTGGTGCTGAAACTGGAGCCGAGTGTCCTTGTGCGTTACGCATTGCAATCTCAGGCGGGCGCAACAGGGGCGCCCGGGCGGGCTCGGTTGAGCAGCTGCAAGCCAGCTGAGAATAGCATGAGAAAAAACAGAAGGCTTTCCCCGGGGTCCTCTCCTGATCATAGCTTAGGAAAGTTTGGCTACGGTTTCCAGCATTTTCCTGCCGGCTGCAGGATTTTGGGATCATAGGAAGAAGGACATCGTAGAATCAGGGAATTGAAAGGGGCCTATAAAACCCCTTGCTTAGTGCAGGGACCCAAGTTAAAGTATGTCACCCCAGAGTGCAGAACATGTAGTAATAGGGTCAAGCGATAGCAAGCCAGATTTAGGCTGAATATCAGGGAAACACCTCTTAATTGTTAGAGCAGTATGACAATGGAACCCATTATCTCGGGAGGTGGTGAGCCCTCTGACGCTGGAGGCATTCCAGAGAAAACTGGACAACTATCTGTCAGATCTGCTTGGATTTCTGTTCCTGCACTGAACAGGAGGTTGGACCTGATGGCCTTATAGGCTCCTTCCAACTCTGTGATTCTATGATTTTACATGTGACGGATGGCTGTCTAGTTTTCTTTCGAATGCCTCCAGTGTTGGCCCACTCACCACCTCCCGAGGAGCTGGTTCTGTCATCATACTGTTCTAACACTTCGGAAGCTGCTTTGTCCTTCACCTTGCTCAGTCTCAGGCGCTGAATGAAGTCTGAAGGGCTGATATGCCCTTCCCTTAGTCTCTAGATGGGGAGATGAGTGGTTCAGCATGACAGGGATGAGCATGGGTCAGATGCCATCGGACTGCATCCATCTCCATGGCCATGGTAGCTGCCCACTTCCATCACTGCCCAGATGGAGGTCCCTTGGCCACCACTGTCCACTTGCCCAGCCTTCTCTTTTTCCCTGCGCCTCTTCTGTACCCCTTTCCTGAGGGAGAGAGAAATAGAGGGAGGGAGGGGGATACAGTGGCTTTATCTCATCCCTGTTGTCATTCTTTGTACGTACAGAGAAGTGAACAGGGGGTGGCCATGGGGAGGACAGTTCAGAGGATATCAGGAGGTCATTGGTGGGCTCCATGCTGTAGCGTCATAGAGATCAGCAGCTGCCTGGCCTTAAAGATCAGCCGCACAGCTACCCCCTCAATCAACTATCTCACTTTGGGTAAGAAAGCTCCGATACTAAGGTTGGCATCTTGAGCTAGTGTCTATCCATCATCATCACCACCACTACCACTAGCGGTACAAGACAGGTGAGAACCAGCATCAGCAACATCACCAGTATAGCACAGAGGAGAGCTCAAAAAAGTTACTTTTTTTTCAGATTAATCTTCCCATCATCCCACAGTCAGCATAACCCCTGAGGTCCCAACAAGTTTTTTTTTTAAAGCACTGCTACAGAAATGAGAAACATGTGGCCCTCTAGATCCCGCTTGGCTACAAATCCCATCACCCCCCTTGGCTATGCTCTCTGTTAAGGCTGACAGGAGCTGCAGTGTTTTAGAATATCTGGCTGCACAGCCAGAGGTTGGGAGTTCGATCCCCCCGTTCCTCCTTGAGAGTGTCCGGACTCGCATGATCCATGGGATCCTTTGAGCTCTACAGTTCTATGATGAGGATGATGTCCTGGAAGACTACATGCTCTCACCCCTCCCCCCCGCACCTTCCGCCAAACAGAGCACTTATCATAGCATTCTATTATCAAATTCAGGACTGGACAACAGGCAGCTCTTCGGACATCGTGAGATTACAAAATCCATCAGACCTGGCCGGAAGGTGAGGGATTCTGGGAACCTGCACTTTTAAATAGGTAGGTAGGTAGGTAGGTAGGTAGGTGTAGAGAGAGAGAGAGAGAGAGAGAGAGAGAGAGAGAGAGAAAGAAACAGACAGACAGACAGACAGAGAGACAGATAGAGAAAGGGGTGGACTATCTGGGGAACTTGTAGCTATTCTCTTCTGTGAGTCTCTGTACTTCTGCTGCATAGTACAAGGAATTTTACTAGAAATCCAAAACACTGCAGTATGTAGGCTGCCCAGAGACCTTTGTGTAGTGTGGCCGGCATATAAGTTAGTTAGTTAGTTAGTTAGTTAGTTAGTTAGTTAGTTAGTTAGTTAGTTAGTTAGATAGATAGATAGATAGATAGATAGATAGATAGATAGATAGATAGATAGATAGATAGATAGATAGATAGATAGATAGATAGATAGATAGATAGATAGATAGATAGATAGATAGATAGATAGATAGATAGATAGATAGATAGATAGATAGATAATCTTAGGACTGCAGAGCTGGAAGGGACCCTATGGATCATCGAGTCCAGCCCCTGCCAGGGTGGAATCGAACTCCCAACCTCTGGCTGCGTAGCCAGAGACTTAAATCACGGAGTCAATGTGACAACCCCAGACCTACTGGGATATGCCACAGTTTCACTAAGCTGCCACCAACCATTCCCTGTAAGGAGTCACACAGACCAGGAATGGATTTTTAACAAACAAAGGAATAAGGTTTATTTAAATCACACACAGGGAAAATAAAATGATCAAGTGAATAAGATACAGTAACGTGGCTTAGTCTCAATCATACATACACCAGTTTGGTTCACACAGAACACCTTTAAATAAAGCACAGACCCTGAACCTATCAGTTCTGGCTAACCCTACAGACACCTGAACCTATCAGGTTGGTACTGACTGACACACAGTAGTACCCTGTCTGACACACAGACTCCCACACCAGCTTCTTCTCTCAGCTCTCCTTCCAGCTCTCCTAACTTCTCCACACAAATTCCACATATATATACAGTACAGCCCCTCCTCCTGATGTCCCGCCTTCCACTCCCCATAGGTTGGAACTTTCCCTCCAAACCCATGACAGACAGGTAACATCAGTGCTGTATGTAACACCATCCAGCACATACATTTGTGACCACAGATCTAGATCTTCTCCTTATAACAGTCTTGCAAGATGAACCCATATGATCCCTGCAAGGCATGGAAGGGGCGGACTCAGGGAGAGAAGAAGGAACGTGTCAAAAGCTGCCTGGGAGAAGTCCAGAGCGGAGGAGAAATTTGAACCCTCATCCATGGCTCATGTTGCAACTTTTTGCCGATTCACCAGGACAGCCACTGGTCTCAATGGGGTTTCTCAGCACATGCTTGTGGAGGATTCCACTGGCAGTCCCTGAGCCACTAGGTCCCACTACCTCCCTTTCTGTCGTTATCATGACTATTATACTCACAGAAGACTCATATAATATTTTAATAGCATAGCTCTGTCGTCGGAAAGCAGAAGGCTTACAAATCTTGCTAAAGACAAGCTGCTAAGGGGATCCATTCTGAGCCCTCTCAAGCTGCTTTGGCAAAACTTATTGAGATAGATTAGAGTTTGTGAAAAAGAAATAAAAGTATACGTGCATGTTTGAGCCTTTACAAATCGCAACACATTTCCGATTGTGTTTTTAAGCAGAATTAAACGCTGTTTTAACGTGGCGCTGTGGCTGAGCGTGCAGAACCAAAGGCAGACTTGACTGACTGTTTGATGGCACATGTATATCACTTCATTTTACAAACGTTCAAAACAGTTACAAAAGGATAAAGAGAGATTAGAAAGAATTCCTAGTCAAAGCTTGGAAGTAATTAGTTACCAGTAAGTTTTAAATTTTAGGTAATGAGCAATGTGACAAGTAGTTACAAAGGTACTTTTTAGGGTTAACAAGTGGCATTTCAATTACTTAAGTATAGTTGATCATTCCTAGTTAGTTTAAATAGCTGTTTTTAAAGAGCCTGCTTAGATGTATTTTGTCAAGATTTGTAAATGTTTTCTACAATTCTGTTATCAATCCTAAATGGCTCAAGAGATGTATTCGTCACATTGTGTTTTTCATTTTTATGAATATTAGCAAGATACAACATCAGAACTGGACACTAGGGGGAACCAGAGTTCCGTCCCCCATGTTTTTTATGAGTACTCACTAAAAGCAATGCGACATTTTAATATCACTCAATAGAATTAAGCATTTGTGCCTTTGATATCTGCAAAGGCTGCGGAAAAGTAATGAGTAAATGTATCAAGTTCATTTTAAATTCAATGTTCCAAGAAATAATTCTAGTCAGGATGAGTGTATATGATCTCCCGCACCAAAGCCCTTTTCTGCTCAGATGGGTGCTGTTGCACTCTATCCCTTCTTGCAAGGTTTTTGGGGTCATCTGCTTTTGATTCTGTGGGAACAGTGAGAATGCTTGTCCATATAGACTTAGGGTCTGGAGGGATGTTATGTCTCAGAGCTTTGGCTAAAGTCTCTGGAGATTGCTATGCTGGCTGAGCATGAAAGTGTTTGTGTGTCTGATGCAAGGCACGGCATGATGTGTCAAAACACATTCACTCAGTGGCTCTTTCTGTAGTCATTTCTTCCTGATCCTGATCCTGGTTCTTTGGCACACTGCCACTGGCCACACTGGGCCATTTGGAACAAGGCAAGGAGTGGAGAACCAGCATCGCAACTCATGAGCCTTCTTGTTGCACAAGCTCTGGCATCAGTGACCCTCTGCATGGTCCTGAAATGTTAGGGCGCAGATGCTGCTGAGCTGGCTGCCTTACGGTCCAGCATGATTCCCCTTGTGTTCCTTTGTTATGTTCTTACACAGGATTGTTAGAAAGTCATAAAGAACCCATAGAAATGTAACAACAAAAGAATGGAGCAAGTAGGATCCTTTCATCCTTCGTCATGAGAAGTCTAAGAGGTGAGAGGTTATATCGGTTGATAGGTAGGGCATGACAAGAATAGCTCTTCAACAGAGTTCTGGTTCTATCTGTTCTCCTTGATTCCTTCCAGGACAGCAATGTTCCTTAAGAGCTGGAAAGTGTGAAGGTATCAAAAGGCACACCTCAGGTGGAATAACTGGAGACTCAACTTCAGAATCTCTATAATCAGGTGGTTCTGAATAAACTTTATTTCTTCACTTAGGACAAGACAGCTCCTCGGTAGGCTTGGTGGCACTTGAGAAGGGAAGCCACCATTGATAAACCAGCCAAGAAGTGGTTAAGGGAGACCATAAAAAGACAGTGCCAAAACTGAACTCTTTTGGAAGATGACAGCCAACGTGACCAACAGTCACGCTAACTCTCGGATTCTGGAAGCTCTAATTCCCAATAATAATGGTTCTGTATCTGGATCCTATGGAGACGTGTACTTTTTATCTTCCTGGCAAAAGGAAGGCAACAGGACGGCTCCTCTTGATAAGAAGAAGGAGGCACACTTGATTTTGAATAATCCAATAATTTTGAACCTTTGTAGTTCAAAATGGAGCAAACCCCCCAAACAGGGATGCTAGGTGGGCAGCATCAGCTCTCTGACCTACCTCCAAGAGGTTTCCCATCTTCCACACATCTACGAGAGGCGTTGCAAGACTATCTTCTCCCCTGGGAACAACTGTGCCTATAGACTTCAGCCAGTGCAGGGTTTGTGTGTGTGTGAAAAATGAATTCATCTCGATTTGGTTTTCAACAAATTATCAAAATTCTCCAGCCACATATTCATGATTTGGGGTAATGAGCTTTTGAGGATTTCCCCCCCTAAAATGCCAAACCAGAAGGAAATGAAACTGGTCAATTTCCCTATCCTGATTCTGATAACAGTACAAGGATCTGTCCGCATTTGCTGTTTAATACAGAGGGGTAGGATAACTTTTCTTAGATAGGAATGAAAGCAAGCAAACAAACGATAGGCTGTTCCAGATAAAGTAGTCCAGATTTTCAAAGATGAAGGAATAATGTCCTAAAATGTCACATGCCACTGACCTATTCTTTAAAAACTGCCACTCGACACTAATGCATCACATAGTTGGAAGGAAACAGTGGCACCACTGGCGTGCGTTTGTCTCCATCTACGTTGGTGAATATCCAAGGCAACAGGGATTTTCACAAGCTAGGCTCTTGGCAAATGTAGCACTAAGCTTGTAAAATGCCATTACTTTCTACTGTATTGCCCATAGCTTCTTCAAGGATCTTGTCTTCCTTGACAGAATCCTGCTTGGGCTGAAGTTGCTCAAAATAGAATTCAAGGATTCAGTGACATGAATCTGACTGCCAGAGATGGTTGCTTAGAACTGGTGGGGATGGTTGGCTGGGAGCTGTCATCTCCATGAAATATTTGTGAGTTTTCCAAAAGCATTTAGAGGTCCACAGTGGGAATGATGAGATGGGATACGGGTCCGATCCAGCAAGATTTGTCTTAATTCAACAACAGGGGTTGACACTTTAGGCCCTGTAGACGTGTCCGGTCCTCTTGGGGTCTCATTCTAGTTCTGTGACATTTCCTAGATAGCCATGCGTTGAGTCCCAGACAACCATCCTTTGGGTCATTTCTCAACTTGATTTTAAATTACTGAAGAGTTGAAATGTTTCTCCTAAGATTTCAATATCAACACTAAGAACTGTGAGCCAAAATATGCTGGTGTTTTTGGCATCATGCCTTCCCCTTTGGATTTGCCCACTGCTGGAATGATGCTCTTAAGAACATCTTTGAAATGGAATTTATTCCTTCATTTATCTCTTGAAAGAGGTTGCCCGCCTCTGTTTTGCGAGGACACAATGGATGCAGTAGAAACATCTGGACACTCATACTCCATGGGATGTGTTCAACCTCGTGAATTCCTAAAACCCATCAAGCCATTGCAGGTGGCACCACAATGGAGCACTACCAGCCCCTGCAGCCTATGCAAAATTCGAGGTCACAGTACTAGACACTTCTTAAACTGGCAACATCCCTCTATAAGTCTTGTAAAGGAGACAAAACCATTAATGGATCTCAAAGCGAAAGACTTACTCTTGCCTTATCATCTAGTGCTTAGCATGTAATCTTTGGAATGATCTCTGATACAGTGGTGCCTCGCATTATGATGTTAATTCGTTCCAGCGAAATCACTGTAGAACAAAAACATTGCAAAGCGAAATTAAAAAGCCCACAGAAATGCATTAAAACCCGATTAATGCGTTCCTATGGGCTTGAAACTCACCGTCAGGGGAAGATCCTCCATAGCGTGGCCATTTTCGCTGCCCGTGCAGCGAGGAATCCATCCCAGAAAACAGCGGGTGGCCATTTTTTTTACCCGGCGGTCATTTTGAAACTGCCGATCAGCTATAGGAAAATCATCGTTTTGCGAGAATCGGTTCCTGAAGCAGGGAACCGATCATCGCAGAGCAAAAAAAAACCCATAGGAAACATCGTTTTGTGATCGCTTTTGCGATTGCAAAAACTTCATCGTTATGCGATTTCATCGTAAAACGGAGCGCTCATCTTGCCAGGCACCACTGTATTTGCATAGAGATGTAATGTGATTCCACCATAGTGTATAATCTTTGATCCTCCCTCTTTTCCCATGTATACATTTAGCTATAAATCTTCGCTTTTCCCAGTTTAGCTTCAATTTCTTTCCTTTCTATAATCATAGCACCGGAGAGCAGGAACACTCCTTGAGTACATCTAGTTCAAAACCTTGCTCAGAAATCACCAGAGAACAGCATCTGCAAGAATAATGGCTTTCAGATTGTTAAACTACAACTCCCATGAATTCCACCCAGCAAGGCGAATGATGAAGAGTTACAGGAGGTTTAGTCCAAAATACCTCAAGATTTACAGCAGTGGTTCCCAACCTTGGGTGACCAAGATGTTCTTAGACTGCAAATTGGACAAACCCTGGTCAACACAGCTGGTGGCAAAGGCTTCTGGGAATTGCAGTTCAAGAGCACCTGGGTTACCCAAGGTTGAGAACCACTGAGCTACAGCATCACTTATAGATGGTTATCTAGCATCTGCTGATAAGTGACCAGTGGAGGAGACTTTTTTCCCCTTCCAATTTTAGATCAGTGGCTCTCAACCTTCACCCTACCAGGGTGGACTACAAATCCCAGAAGCCTTAGACACAATGGACCATATTCTAGGACCTTAAGAGCAGAGGTCCAAAAATATCTGAACAGCCAGTGGTTGAGAACTGACAGCCTGAATACAAGGCTTGTGTCACTTCTAAATTGTGTAGAACATCTACCAATTTTAGCTACCATCATCATGCTAATTAAACGAAGGGGGGAAAAAAAGAATCAAATGAACTGGGTTGTAGTTGTCAAAAGCATAACAGTAAACCTGTGAGTCTTTAAGGTGCCCTACTACGAGCCTTGGTTGGTCTGATTGCTATTTGAATGGCTACAAAAGTAGCATCAAATTCCCAGAACATGGAAGTAAATGAAATGAAAGGGCATCAGCACACAACTTTGCATGTAGTCAAATATGCCTGACAAGGCACAGTTTGGAGGTGAATATTCAGAGATGTAGCAGAGCATGATTTCAAAAGCAATGAAGTAATGTGGTCAAAACTAAGTATATACCATCCTTTCAGATCATGCCATGTGGTTGTAAACAGAGATATCAGAACAAAAAAAAAATGCACTGCAGGTACAGAGGAAGAAAGATCATAAATGCAACCTAATCAGTAATGGAAGTGACTATTTCTGGTAAAGGGGATACAGTCCTACATGCTGCAGCTGGAGTCTCTAGCACACTGGGAAAAAAACAAGTTGTTCTTACTGGTGGGTAAGAACATCCCGAGCCTGACAGATAACACCCTGTCCTAGTTTACATCGTGTCTTATGGGTCCAGCAGTGATGAGATTTACACCTGGAGACTAAGGAGCAGGTGGAGGAGACATGTAGCTAGGTCCCACCCCAGAGCCCGCCAGACTGACTGTGTGCTGGAGTAAACTGGGCAACAGACATCTCTTGGCTGCTTAGACTCAACTTTGCTGTCCAGATAGCCTCCCTGCAGGCAACAACTTTGTCAACTTCTGCTCCTGGCAGACAAACTGGGACGGGCTGCCTTTCTCCTTGATCTCCACAATCTTGGGACCTGGTGCTCCAGCAGGTACTTCGGGAATGGCAATGAAACACCCTTAGCTTCAGGCTAGATTAGCAACTTCAGGTCAAGGATCTGGCCCTTTTAAGTCTTTGAGGAAGGGGGAGAGCCTGGAGGGAGAAGCCATGGATCACAAGGGGCTTTAGTTCCATGCAAGCTCCCATTGGAGCAAGGAGTATTTTGGGAGCTCTCCATGGTGCTGCATGTTCTCACTGGTCCAGAAAGAACAGTCGTTCATGCAGAACATAAAGCTATTGTTTCCCTCTGCATCAGCAGTGGTCAATGAGTGGCCCTCCAGATGCTGTTGGACTACAAGTCCCATTGGTCCTATCAAGCACAATCAAATCAATGTGGAGGATAATGGGAATTACAGTAAAACCATGTTCATGTTTACCCTGGTCCAACTTCAGAACATAAAGACATATTCCAGTAGGCATCCTTCAGTCTCGAGAGACTATGGCAATGTGTTCTGTATGGAGGTCTTGGAACAGCATCTAGTGTGGCTGAGAAGGCCAATTTGAGAGTGACAATCCCTTCCGCACTGAAGACAAAGGCCATTCCTAAGGCCTTCAGATCCCGCATGCTGATACCCTTGTATTGCAGCTGTGGTCTCCCTCTGGGGTGATTTCCCTGCACTAATTCTACATACAGGAGATCTTTTGGAATCTGTCCATCAGCCATTCTCACGTCATGCCCATGTCTTCCCAAAGACATATAGCCCAATATGTCAAGATCACATAACTTATAACATTTTGCTACCTGAGGCAGAGCTCAAACATTCATTCATTCATTCATTCATTCATTCATTCATTCATTCATTCATTCATTCATTCATTCATTCATTCCCCACCTTTCTATAGCTTGGAATATTTACTGTTGAGATACTGTAGTTCCCAGCACCCCCTAGCTAGTATACTCATTTGTCCTCCTAACAGGGGGATTCTGGGAATTGTAATCCAAAATTATTCCAAGTTCTGAATCTGACTTTGCTAGTTTGGGTGGATCAGTGTCCTTCACCATACTGTTTGGTAGGAGGCTGGCTTCCGGGGTGCGTGGCAAACTGCCTGAAACACACAGGTCTGTCCTGCAAAACTAGGTTATAAGACAAGGGCATGGGTTGTACGCGGTACACATTAATGATAAACAGAACTTGTTGGACCCTACTATTGTCAAGTTGAAGCCCCTTTCAACTTACGATGACCTTAATAGGTTTTCTGACGGATGTGATATATTTAAGGATTGGCTTTACCACTGCAACCCTCCCACAGTTTTCCATGGCCTAACAGGGATTTGACCCCAGGGTTCCTTCTGATAGGTTCCTATCCACGACACCACACTCATTCTGGTTAGGCTTCAATTAGTCCTTAAGGTGTTTGTGGTTCTTCCTGATGGAACAGCTTCAGCCCCTGAAAGGGATTTTTCTTAGCTGGGTGAAGATGGCATCAAAGGTTTGTTCCTCCAACTAATCACAAAAATGCAAGAAGGAAGGAAGGAAGGAAGGAAGGAAGGAAGGAAGGAAGGAAGGAAGGAAGGAAGGAAGGAAGGAAGGAAGGAAGGAAGGAAGGAAGGAAGAGGACAGACTTTACAGGGGGGCTGTTGCAATGAGGTTGGCCCCGTATAATAAACCCTCCAGCTCTGGAAATCCACTGCTGAACATTTCCTGGCCACCTGCAGACCTGAGCTGAGAAAATGGAGGTGAGACCAGCAGCAGGGCGACCGAGCTTTTTTGTGTTTTCTGCAAAGACTCCCTGAGGGAAGCTTTCAGCTAAGCAGGTTAGTGCCAAGTGCAGGAGGGCATCTAATAGAGGGGAAGCGGGTAGGTTGGGGGGGGCGCAAAGCAGAAAGACTTCAAAGTCCAATCAATTTGCCCCACTTACATAAAAAAAAGCAGAGCGTTTGCTGGCATCACATCTTCCATAATGGCCTTACACAAGGAAAAAAATCCGGCGTAATCTGATCTGAAAACCCTTTTCTGGAGACAACGTGCTTTGGGACGCCTCTGCTCTCTAAAGAGCCAACCCCTTGCCTTGTTGGACTACAACTCCCAGACTCCTCCAGCCAGCAATCTGGGGATTGTAGTCCAAATGTAAGATGCCCGAGCCCTGGCTTCCACAGCATAGGGGAAAAGAAGATTACAAGGGAAATTCCTTGAAGTGTCGCGGTGGCAAAGTGCTGGCAGTGCTCCTGGCCACAAGCCCAGTTACAAGACTGAGCACATGGCCGGGAATGCAACCACCGCCCTGTTAATGCCTGGCAACTCGCCACAGCATCTGTGATTGCTCTTAGGCAAATATAAATTGCCAATAGTATTCTGGCTAAGATTACAACTCTCAGAATCTTCTAGGTAGTATTGCTAGTCTGGGGCCGGCCAGGGGATTCTGGAAGGTGTAGTCCGAAAGGAAGGAACTTTTCTCCAGCCAGTGATAACACAATTGCCAATGTTTGACATTTTGTTCTTCCCTTTCTTGGATCGTGACAGCAGTGCAACAGGGAAGGTTTGACCAAACAATTTGCCTTAAGAAATAATGAAGTTTGGGGTTCAGGTTTCCCTACGATGCTGGTTGATGCAACAGGACACTGGTCTTTGCTTCTTTAGACTTCCTAAATGAAATATGAGTGCTATATTTATAAAAAATGATACTCATTGCTTTGGGTGCAATATTTAAAACTGGGCTCGGCCTCTTTTTCCACCGGGCCTCTTTTGAAATCTATTCAACATTGACTCATAATTCCATATACTGTACAGGCTTTATTGGGAATTATCAGCTACATAGAAATGCCAGGAAACCACCCAACGATGGTGCCTTGGGAAATGGGGCATGGCTATAGGGAACCCGAAAAGATCTGATTGGAGCTCTGTCCGGGGTGGATTTGGCCCCAGGGCCTAAGACTTATAGGGGGAAAAACAAGCAAACTAGTTCTCTAAGGGACTCTCGCTGCAGCACAGATAAACTTTTCTGGGACTGATTCACTGCCAAGGCAAATGATACTTTGTCTAGTTGTTCCCGGGACTGTTTCTGATGATTGTGGTTGGAAACAGAAAGGAAGCTTAAAACAGCAACAGGGAGTAATTCTAAACCTCTCCCCAGAGAATGAAAAGCTAGGGGGTAAAGCATCTCCCCACCTCTTTGCAGTGTGTGGAGGTATCATCTTATCCAATCCTCACCCCACCCCCTGGCCCATGTTCCTCTATAAACTAATACCGAGTGATTTCTCCATTTATAGGCATTTCTGAAGAGCTGGTTACTGCATTCCCAACAGAAAACTGGCACATGGATGCAGCCAGCTGTACTGGAGAAGCAGAGGGAGGAAAAAAAACACCTTATGCACCATAATTCCTTTGTCAGCAACAGTCTGGGAGAAAAAAATCAGGGTAAAACAAGTGGAGGATTTACGATCCATAGGAATGTAGGAATCTGCCTTACCCACGGCCCAAATCCTGATGCGTACCCTAGTAAATTGCACTAGAGTTAGGCCCACTCAATCAGTGAGGATTTAGCAAATCAAGTCCTCTGACAGTTCAACTGAATCAAATAGGGCTACTCTAACTGCAACTTATTCTGCTAAAGTAAGTCACAAGGAGCAGGCCCCTTTGAATCAACAGAACTTACAGAAGAGCTGACTGGCCTAACTCTAGTGCAATGCACTATAAGCTAAGCAACAGGATTCGGGCCAAGGAGTCAGAACATTGGCCTATCCGATCCAATATTGACAGCTCGGACTGATGATATAGTTTCTCTTGGATGCCTGCTTCCCAACGTTTGGGTCCCCAGATGTTCTTGGACTACATCTCCCAGAAATCCTGGCCAGCACAGTGAGAGGTGAAGGCTTCTGGGAGTTGTAGTCCAAGAACATCTGGGAGCCCAAGGTTGGGAACCAAGATTCTAGCCCTTCCTTGAGATCCCTGGTTATTCCCTGGTGATCACCAAGTGATAACCAGGTCTGAGTCTGCCGAGATCCCCAAATCTAATAAGATCAGGCATATTCAGAGTGGCTTAATGACACTGTTGTTTTGACCTCTTACAAATCAAGGTGGAGGAGATTATGAGAACTGCCAGCCAAAACATCTGGGTCCCAAATACCTGTCACTTAGCACATCTGTTTCCCAGCAGCTGGATTAAATCCTTCCTTTTCATGGCACTGCACTCTTTCTGTTCTGGATTTACACAGCTTTTAAATAATTTTAACGCGCTGCTTAGTTTTAACACAACAACTGGTTTGAACTGCTGGATAGCTCAGTGGCTGAGGTCTCTCAAACCGCTCAGACATCGGCAGGGCTAGAGGTCGGGAGTTCGATTCCCCGCTGTGCCTCTTTGACAGGGGCAGGACGCGAGGATCCGCAGGGTCCCTTCCAGCCCGGCAGTATTAAGATAATTATTCTTGACGATGCTTCAGTATTGCAGCGTTCAATGCCTAGCGTTCTTTCTGGGTTTGCCCGGACCGTGAGTTGCCTTGCACAAATGAAATGGAAGGAGAAAGGCCAGCCGAGTAATCCGAATATCAGACAGTTGATATTTTCCCCCCTCCTGCCTAATCTAGAAAAGGATTTGCAACTGATACGCCGTGTCTGCTATCAAGGTTTTGGTTTGGGATTATACAATCAGTCATCATCTTCTCCTTCTTTTAAGGGATTTCGTGTAGTAACCACAGAGGGGGGTCAGAGAGAAAGCACAGTGGGATCCACTGTGATTTGTGGTGTGTAGGAAGCAGGACATTTGGCTGGTTTCACTCCTTACGGCAGAGTAGGACGGTGGTGATCAAAAGCCGCACGAGTCAAACCACCACCCCCTGCACACACACACACACACAAAAACAACCCTCCTACACAACCATTCAAGGCAACGTTTCTATCCTTCGGTTGCATCTAGTTATACATTTCTTACTCACTTTCGAAATGTTTGTGCTCGGGTGGGCGAGAATCTGCTTCTAACTGTGAATGGTGGGCTGGGGTTGTTTGGATAAATATAATTTCGATCCCACCTTAACTGGCTGAAGGAACACGACACACGGCGATCGTGCTGAAAATAAGCAGGCCAAGCTCTGGGGGGAGCCTCCAGGAGCCAGGTTGGCAGGCGGGGGAAAAGGCTTGATGAGGAGATCCGGGTTTGAAATCCACCAGGTGACCCAGTGAGAGCTGCACGGTCTTAGTCTGAGTCACCTCACAGGGCTGTTGTTAAGGTCAACGCGGAGAGAAAGGCAACTGCTGTGTCCTCCTCATGAGGCACATAGCAGAAAGGCAGGATGGAAATTCACCCAATAAACAAATAGCCACCTTTGGTAGATCCCTGATTCTTACCAGTTGTACTTCCTTTACACAAGAGTAAACCAAGAGCAGGGGCTTGGACCCCATGGCCTTATAGGCCCCTTCCAACTCCATGATTCTATCTAAGGGCATGCTTGTCTAAAATATACCTTTTTATTTAAACACGATGCTTTCATTTAAAAGCTAGAGTTGGAATTCTGTCAGGGTTTGCATAAGGTCTATGAAAACCGTTGCAGCTAATTGTAGCTAATTGTCAAGGTGCTGGGATCCATCCTGGCCATGCCCTTGTGTGTTTGACTGGACACATGGCTGAGACATGACCCACATCTCACCAATCACCTGCAATGGACTGTGGGAAAGTATGCAAACGTCATGCAAATGCCAGTACGATTCCGCCTACATTTGGCAGGTGTGTTCTACCCATTTTAATGCTTGCTCTTGTATATATAATCTCTCTTTAAAAAAAAAAAGTTCAACATAATCCTAATCCTGAGAATTGTAGCACCAGGTACAGAAGGCAGCTGTTTCTGCTAAGCGTGAAGTTTCTAACATGTACGAGAGTCCCTTTTCCTTAAACGTCCAGGACATCCACATTTTTCTGTAGCTGTTCCCTTAAATATAATCTTCTAGTCCTCATGAAGCTGCTCTCACCAACCTTAAAAACATGACGGCAAAATACGATAGGAAAGAAACTAGGCAGAAAATAAGAGGTGAGGGAAAATATCTACTTTTCCTGCATTATTTAGAAACAATGATTTTGCCACTGGAAAAGGCCACTGCAACACACACTGCATCCATGTTTACGGACATACAGTGTACAGAAACCACATGTAATGGGAACAACAACTTTATTATGAGGCTATGTTTTCTTTGTGATGGCCACATCCCAGCCATTATGCAGGTTTCACTGAAGCCGTATCTATTTAATCTATGTTCTTTTCTCGGAAACATTTTTTATCCTGAGCCATGCCCCTTAACAAAAATGTAACTTACAAGCTCTGTACCATCGAATCATTGATTCATGGAATAATTCAGCTGGAAGGGTTCTATAAAGCCATTGAGTCCAACCATCTTATTAGAATGCAAGAACCAAGTCAAAGTGAATTCGACACAGAGTTGTCCAATTTTCTCTTGAAGGCCTCCAATGTGCACTCGTCACTTCCTGAGGTTATTAGTTCCATTGTCGTACTGCTCTAACAGTTAAGAAGTTTTTTTCTGATACTAAGCCAAAAGCTGGATTCCTGTAGCTCGAGCCCATTTTTCCAAGTCCTGCACTCTGGGATGATCGAGAACAGACCCTGCCTCTCCTTTCTGTAACTACCTTTCACATATTTGAAAAGTGCTATCCTCTCTCCCCATTGTCTTCTTTTCTCAAGGCTAAACATGTCCAGTTCTTTCAGTCTTTCCCTTCCACCTTTGCTAGGACTTCGCAGTTCTTAACCACCAAACTCTCTATCCCACCAGAAAAACGGAAGAGTTCACAGTAGCATATGAATCAACCTCCCTGTACCTCCTGATTAGGAAGAAATGGCAATCTGAAATGCCAGCCTTGAAAAATCTAGTGCAGCTGATACATTGAGTGGGACTAAGTGAGATGTACTTCTTTTTTTTTTTTTTTTAAATATGCATGGGAGTTCGGTTACAACGCTGCTGTTCCAGGCAGTCATACTCAAAGGTAAATCAATCCATAATGGATATGCTTGCCAAAAGAAAAAAGAAAAAAACTTTGGGTATTGCAGAAGATTCCTGGTAGATTTCAAAATGCTAAGAACAGTAAAGACCATAGCGTCACTCACTGCAAACTGAGACTATCTCAATTCATCAAAACCGTGATTTCCACCACCACATGCCACAACAGTTCAACCATGGTTTGACGTTCCAGAAGCAAAGGAGAAATCCTGCCTTACTGCTTCTGGCCTGTGTTTCAATCCCAGATCCATTATATCCCACTTCTTAGATACAGTGATCTCTGGACAAAGGACGGCATCTGCTACTACGGTTGTTGATTCAGAAACGAGGCTAAACCACAGTTAAGACAAACCATGGTTTGCAACTCAACTTTGAACAAGCACTTTTGGAATCCTGGTTTACCACTCCAAGCTTCCTTAGCCAGGGCCTGGTGTAAGGGATACAAGACCCACAGTAGACAGGCTCATAAGATAGTTGGATCCATTAATATTATAATAATGAAAATACAATACACAGTCTTTGGGTGGTATTATATAACTGATAACAAGTTTTAACGAAAACTCTTAAGTATCAGTTAAATATCAATGTAATATGTATGCTGTTCCTCATATGGGCATTTTTTGCAGCTCTGATGATGCTATTTCAGAGATCTACAGGTTATTATTGTTATTATTTGCAAGCTGAAGCTAGCTGCAAAATGTGGTGGAAGAACCAGTTGCCTGTTACCCCACAAAAGCCACACATGGGGTTACAATCTCCATATACATCTACTAAGCAGCTTTTCAGCTGTTAACAGAACAAGGTTGAACACCCAACTGACCTGGTGAGTTTGAACAAGACCTAATAAAAGTCAACCCGTTAGCTGCAATCTTTTGATGTAAAGCAAGCAGAGTAAGGCTAGCAGCAGAAGACGTCAACCTCAACAACAAGAACAACAACAAATAGACCACCTGCTTCAGTTTCTAAGGAATACCAATGAAGGTTATTGAAATCGGGTGTAAAGGCCCATTTTAGAGATAGAGCAAACCGAGGCTGCCCACAATCTGGGCAAGTAAACATTCCGGTGCCACCCACTTATATTTATCTCTAGATGGGTCTCCTTTTCTTTTTTTAACCTTCGGGAAACAAAATCAGAGTCAGAAACCCCATGCCAGTTAACTGCCAGTTATCCTGCAATGTATTGTAACTCTATTGTCTTCTATTGTATTAATTTAATTTAAATTATAGGCTGCCGTTCTCCCCATAGAGGACCCAAGGCGGCTTACCACAGATAAAAATATAAAACAAGCACAGTTTGAAAATACTCCATAAATACCGTCCTCAAAACAATTAAACCTATATTAAGAGTAAACGCCAAGATGAGAAACAATTTAATGACATTTAAAAATCTGTCAATTAAAAACCACTATTCCCGAGACGACTTATTGGTTAATAGCCTGCTTGAAGAGGAAGGTCTTCTCCTGATGATGGAAAGACCAGAGAGAGGGAGGCCAGCCTGCCTTCTCTGGGCAGGGCATTCCAAAGCCTGGGGGCCACCACCAAGAAGCCTCTTTCTTGTGTCCTCGCCAAGGGGGTGGGACTGAGAGGAGAGCCTCCCTTTAAGTCCTTAAAAGCCAAGAATGGGCTGAGATGATCCTTCTTTGCACTCCTAGATTCTGATCTGTTTTCTACCCATCCCATCTTGGAAGGAGATCTTAGGCAAGTTACTGTTTTTCGTGGCTGCAAGATATGGGGAACTATGCTTCCAACCTCCCCCCCCCCAAAAAAAGTAATTATTTCCAATTTGGCCTGGAATACATCCAGGATTCCCCCGTGGCTACCCAGTACAGAGAGAGAACAGTCATAATGGCAGGTGTTCTGTCTTTCAGCCGCCCTTCTCTCGGAGCATCCTCTAGTAAGTTTCCATGGAATCCAGCGGGGTTTTGCACAAGACGGTCTGGAAAAATCTGTTATATCCTGTAGGAGCATCTGCGATGGTTGGCATGCAACAGTACTCCATCTTGACGCACAACGGTCTCTATTCTATTGTATAATCTTTGATGGAGAACATGCAATGCCATCTGGCATCTGAAAAATGTCCCAGCAATGGTGTGTAGTACTTGACGGTTGACAGCTTATACGATTTCCTGTGGGATGTCTGCCAATATGGAATCTACCTACAGACTAAAGCAGGGACATTTCAAGCAAAGCCAGTCCCATTTCTAGCATCCCTTGTTTATCCGCTAACGGCTAAATCTGGGAAAATTTGTCGAATGGCCTTTTTTGGCTCTCCTTGGCCGAGACACTAGAGGATTTCTTTCCCTCTCTGTCATGAGCTCAGAATCTTGAGCCCCAGTGAAGCCTCTCTTTCTTAGGATCTGAAGTATGGGGGTACTGACACTGGCCTACCTTATAGGACCGTTGTTGCCCAGATAACGTAGGCAGAGGGCTTGGTTCAAAAGGGCCACGCTGGAGGAAGGGGCAGAGAAACACAATGCCCGTCAGTCCTCACCAGCATAGTAAAGGATGATGGGGACTGTAGTCCCCAACATAGCTGGAAGGCCACCTATTTTCCGTCTTTGGAAAACAGAGAAATGCACCAGCCACACTCAAGGCCTTTCAGGTCTCATTTATTTTCAGCTGAAATGCATTCTTCTTCATTCAGATCACCACTTTGTTTTAGGCTGGGTTGCACCATAAGATATTTTCTGCAACATTCTTTCGCTGGACTTCTTTGGGGAGGGGGGTCGTTGTTGTGGCCTGAAAGAGGGAGGCTTCCATGCTCTGAACAAGAAATCCATGTGCTCTCTTCTAAACATTTGGGTTCAATCACGTGCTAGAATCTCCACATCCGCCTGATTCATAGTCTACCCACCCGAGTTTTTCTGTCGGCAGGGGTTTCTAAGCCTTGTTCGCAAGAACTAGCTACTGACAAGCAGACACCTTAGGGCAGTGTAACTGACTCCTTTTTGTGTGGTCTGCCATGCCACGGACCTCAGGAGCAAATGACGTGAAACCAGGGTGAGGATCCTTTCGGAACGAGCTGACTCTGGAATGGGCAAGCTTTCAGAATGCAAAGGCCTCCTTCCCCTTGGCAAGAGATCCTGTCGGTAAACCGAGGCCCGTTCTGTACCACTGATCTATCTAGATCTGATTAGAGGCTCAGCAGGAGAGCGGGCGCTATGTACCAGGCCAATTATCTGCCATCCTCCTTCCTAAAAAGGATTACATCAATAGGGGCTCAGGAAAAACTCTGCCTTGGGCCGCGGGGAGTCCCTGGCAGCAAGACGGGGCAGCGTCTAGCAAAGCTGGTTCAGAGGCTCACAGGCTGGCTGGATCTCTCCCTCCCTCCCTGCTCCTGCCTTCTGCTCCTGGAAACGTGAGTTTGCAATCCCAGGAATGGGCTAAAAAGTGGCCAGGAGTGGCAAACCAGGATGGAGCTACTACACGTGTGTAAAATGACTCCCCATCCCCACCCCCCCCAGGTATGAAAATCAGTCCACAGGCATCTGTGATTAGGAGGTGGAAGAGCAAGTGAGGGGAGGGGTCATTTATGGAGAGAAGAAAAATTGAAAGAATTCTTATGGGCCAAACCAAAGTCCCATCTTCCTGCTTCCACAGGGGCCAGCCAGTTGCCTCTTGGACGCCTGCCAGCAGAACAGACTGCACCCTCCGTCTTACTGAACTTTTGAGACAAAGACGTCGGACTTCAAGGGAATGTTTTCTGCTTAAGTCCCAGCGTCCAGTCATAAAACAGAGTCAACTCGTTTGAAAATTACATGAGATGAGAAAAGTTCCTGCTGTGCACTCAGATGCTTTCTGCTGTTGAGGAATTCTCTTTTCTAACCACAGGCTCTCTGTAACATCTGTTTCTGCCCTGATACCCAGAGACATTCTAATGCTGGACATATAGTCTTCCCGATTAGAAACTGTTGATGTCTCCAAACTCCAAGAATATCTAATCTTCCCAGATTAGTCCAAATTGGTAGGCGCCATTGTATCATTGTCTCTGTGAATTCCACACTTAAATGAACAGTACAAAGAAGACTTTATCTTCAGTTGCTTTGAGATACCTATCAGCTTCAGTGGATGGCCCGCAGTTCAAAGAGAAGCAGAGGGCCCCAAGTTGAACCCCCAATGGATCAGAGGAGGAATAACCTCTCTCTGCCCGGGATCCTGAAGTTTTGTTGACTGAAATGACACAAGGCTCTGATTTCCAGGTGGCACAAATCTCAGCAACTGCTCTGGAGTCCAGCAAGATGCCAACCAGGCTGGTTTCCTACCCTGACACACTGGGCCCTGCTCCATTAGACAGGGGTCTGGGATCCTCCAGTGATCAACTCAGTAGCTAAGGTGAGTCTTGCCAGATGTCAGAGGCCTTTGTAGCTGATGTAAAGGCTGGGGTACGAAGCCTGTGGTCCTCAAGATGCTCTTGCCAAGCTCCCATTTCCATCCTTCCTCACTACAGACTAAGCAGGCCAGGGCTTTGGGGGCGTTGATGCCCCACACCATTCAGAGGGCTGCCATTGCTTGCTCCTGATGTAAATCCTTGGTGGGCCAGCTGTTCTTCAGCTTCAGCTCCCATCATCTCTCACTGGTGGGCTGGGGCTGATAGGAGAGGCCGACGGATCCCAGCTGGAAAGCTAACCCTTCCACACCCCTCCTGCAAGGTCTGCGGGCGGTTTCTCCCACTGGGATTCAAAGCCATCCTCCACGTTCTGGATCCTTCAACCCGTGAGAGATGTGGGAGGTGACAGTGACAGGTTCTGACATCCCCATTCCCCCCCCCCATAGAGAGGAAAACTGGGGCCACTAAGACAGATCCCTTCCAGCCAGGAATCAGCCTGGCATATTTTGTCAAATAAGTGGTGTGGGTGGGTCGGAAAAAAAACAGGAGGGGGAGAAAACTCCAAAAGGAGGGCACAGCTACCAGAGAGAGAGAAAAAAAATATCCTACAGCTCCTTAGGAATCGGCACCCTTGATTTGTGCAAGCCTCTTTAAACTTGCCCCTTTTCAACGCAACCCATTCCTGCATTAGAAAATTCTTAACACCTATCAGCACCCTTCCTATGAAATCCAGCACTGGTCTACACACACAGGCAGGCACACACACAAACACACACACACACACACAGAGAGAGAGAGAGAGAGAGAGAGAGAGAGAGAGAGAGAGAGAGGACTGGCAGGTCTCCACTGATAGCAGAAATGTCCCTCCGCACACACGCACACACCTCGATATGTTTCCATCCTGGATCTCGCTCTGCATGCACAGAGAGAAGCCAAACCAAAAGGGGCTAAGACAGGGCACATTTATTGCATAAGCCCAGGAATGCACACACATATGTGTGCACACCCTAGACAAAAGACGGGGGGGGGGGGAAATTCTGCAGGAACTCAACACAACATACCCCCGGCCCTTACCAGATCCATCCGTCCAGACAGAGAATCTTTCCCTTTTAAGGACCCCTTTTCCAAATGAAAATAATGCCAGCATCCACCAACACTGAGCCATTTCTCTCTCTCTCTCTCTCTCACACACACACACAGAGGGTGTGTGTTTGTGTGTATTTCTTTTTAAAAGACACCAGGCAATAAACACACGTCTGAATGTCATTCCGGAAACCTCTAGCTGATCCTTCATGGAAGCCAGGGTTGCCCCACCAGCCTCCAAACCACACACATATCCAGATAGGTACACAACACAACCTGGGTAAGGGAGGCCCACAACATTGGGAGCCCAAGTTAATGAAAATCAACGGGGGGGGGGGAGAGAGACCTGCTGGTAAAGAAAAACCTTGGATTGAGGCGAGAGATGATGGTTAGATTTTAAATATTAAGGGTGCTAAAGAGACTGAGCTGGTGCAGATCGCGGCCCCCATACACCCACCTGGTCCTTGACACCAGAGAGCTTCTGCCCCACACCGGAGCCATCTGTTCAATCCGGAGGGCACCCTTCAAAATCCAGAGCCGAGCAGCCCTCCCACAAAATCCGCGCTCCCCATAGCTGGAACAAGCTTTTCCATGGGCTGCGGTCCTTCTCTCCTCCGTCTCTATCTCTCTCTCCCCCCCCCCAGCTTCGCCCAGCGCGTTTGCACCTCTCTGGAACCCCAGATGCAACACCCCCGCCTTTCTCTACGTGCAGCCCCGAGCCCCCGGACCCACTCCCCAAAGCCCTCCCCCCAAAATCCACCCTAAATCCGGAGCGGGTTTCCAAACTGGCGCGGGGGGTCCCCTTCTTTCCTGCCCTTCTTCCCAGCCCCTCTCCGCCCCCCCAACCCAGATTTCCACAACTTCGACTCGGAAGGGCAATGTTTGGGGGGGGGGACAAAGAAAGTGGGGGGGTTACAGGACCTGCTCCGGAACACAGCCTTGTTTATTCCACACCCATACCCAAAAAATTGGGCTCCGGGTTTTTTCCTAGCTGGAAACCAGGCGGATCTGGCTGGAAGGAGGGGGGGGAGCAGACCCACCCTCCGGGCTGCTCAACGGACCCCCCCCTTCCCCTTCCCGCACCCCCAGATCCAGGGCGCCCCATCGCTGCCCACCAAGCCTCCCCCCCCTGCCCGCCACCGCCATCGCCACCGCCCCAGCCCGACGCGTCGCGGCCGCTCACCTGCATCTCCTCTCATTCTCGCCGCCCGCCTCTCTCCGAGCGAAATGGCATCGTCGGCGGCGGCGCCCCTGGACCAGCCGGCGGCGACGACGACCCCCCCTTCCCCCGAGGAATCTCCCCGCGGCCGGGCGTCCCCTTCCTCGGCGGGGTGCCCTCCCCTCCCCGCTTCTCCGGTCGCCGGCGCTGCGCGCAGCTCCGCGGCTCTTAAGCCTCTCCGCGCGCCCCCTCTCCGTCGCCGCCTCCTCCGCTTCCTCCGGAGCCGGCAGAATCGGGCCCACCTCCGCGCCTTGAGGCTCCCCCCCCCCTTCTTCTCTTCCTCCTTGCCAAGGCGGCTCCTCCCGCTCCGGCTCGAAGGGTGCGATCCTGCGGCCGCGGCCGGGGCTGCGCGGCTGCTTTCCAGGCGGCGCTCCTTGCGCTCGCTCGGCTCCTCCCGACGCGTTTCCGAAGGGCAGGTGGGAAGCGCGGAGGGAGGGGGGGTGGAAATCAGAGGGGGGGGAAAGGAGGGTGGGGAAGACGGCGAGGTCGGCCCTGGCAGAGGATGGACCGGTGGGGTGGGGGGGAAGAGAGAGGAGGGGGAAAGGGGGGGCGCTGATTCTCCCCCCCCCTTAAATGCGCCCTTTGGGGAGCTCGCCCTTTGGAAGCCGAGGAGAGCCGTTCAGAGCGGGAGGGAGGGACGGAGAGAGGGAGGGGGCCCCCGAGGAGGAGAGCGGCCCCCTCCCTCCTGACGGGAAGGCTGCGAGAAGCCAATCATGCCTGTTCCCCCCCCCCCCACACGCCGCACCCACCGTATTAAAAGAAAAGGGGGCGATGGGGGAGGACGATGGAGAGCGAAGAAGGTACCCCAAGAAGAAGCGCAAGCGGGGGGGGGAGAGAGGGGGGGAGGCTGAGAGGCCGGAGCGCAGCAGAGAGGGTCCCGGGGAGGATCCCGGGCCAAAGCAAGGGGGGGGAAGATAGGAATCTAGTCAATCTGCTCCTTTTTTCTCTCCAAACCCCCCCCCCCCAATCATCTATGGTGCCAGGCGCAAATGTGGAGGAAGAAAGGAAGAAAGGAAAGAAGGCGGGAGGAGAGGGGAGGGGAGGGAAGGAGAGAGGGAGGGGCAGAGGGGGCGTGAAAAGCGGGGTGTGGAGGGGCTCTTCCCTTTTCCTTTTTTTCTTTTCTCTCTCTTCAGGCAAATGGGAAGGAGCCGGGAATTTCAACTGGTAAGGTTGGGACGTTTCTCCAAGCTTCAGCAGAAGGGACCTGCCTTGGAGAGGAAAAGTCTGGGGATTTTGTCCCCCCCCCCAGTCCTCCCCCTCTGTTGTGAAAGAAGAGGACTGGAAAAAAAGGAGGAGGAAGGGCAGCATCAGAGGGTGTGGAATCCCCCAGGATCCCCTCACCTGCCACTTTTCTCCAGGAACATTGGGGTCCAAGACCCCCTGGGCAGTGGGAGGACTCCCCCCTCTTTGTGTGCCAAAGAATCACACGGATTTAAGCCTGAAGTTCCAGAGCAGGAAAGGCCTGCTGGCTCCTTCTCGCCACCAACAGATCCCCTCCAATCAGGACCCAGGCCAAGGCATTTTGCCACGGGAGGGAAAGAATAAATCGTGGTCTTAATCCATCCGCACAGATGGGAAAGCCTTCTCCACCCCACCAGCAGTGGAGGCTGGTGGATCCCATGTCCGCGAAGCCAGGAATCCATTCCAGGCTTTACGCTGGGCTTTCAAGGCTCCTCCCAAGGTCTTGCTCCCACCCCTTCTTTTTCCAGGACAAAGTTCAGCACCTCGGAGAGCTCAGGACTAAAGTTCGGACGAAACCCACCCTCTCCTTGACAAGGGAGTGGCTGGCAGTCCCACGGTTTTCTAAACCGACTGTTTGATCCAAGGACCTAAAACTAGAGAGACCATCATCAAGGATGTTACTGGTTTGATCCAGAAGGGTGTCCCAAGGGGTTCAAAGGTGTGCGATTTTGTTTTCTTGGCCACTGTTCACTGAGAGAAATCACTAGCGGTCTGGAAACGTGAAGGACCCAGAGAGATAAATATTGTTCTCCAAAAGGTCTGAAAGTTTCTAGACCTTGCCCTATATAAAAAAGGAACTTATGCACATTTCAGCCTTAGCCTCTTGGTTCATTGAACCCACCTAGTGCTGCCCGCTTGCCTACAAAGGCCATCCATGTTCTAACAACTCACTGGACTATATCTCGCAGCATCCCCCAAGCAGCATGGCCACAATGGCTAGAGAATTCTGGGAGCTGTAGTCCAAAGCAGTAACATGTCGAAACTTAGCCATTCCATTTCCCGGTTGCCTTCTCCTCCTAACTGGAAAGGCTCGGACTGAACCAGAATCAATTTTGGACTCTCTACCCGGCCCTTTTCCTAAAGCTGTTCCATCGTTTCGCCCATCATCCTCTCATCTGCCGAGCAGCTTTCCAGCGTCTCAGACAAAAGCTTCTCGTTCCTACCACTGGCCACTTCGTCCTTTTAAATAGACAAATGCGCCACGAATTAAAATGCCCATGGTATGCCCCTGAGCCGTTCTAAACCCCTCCCTGAAGGGTCACTTCCCCGATACTATGATCCTATATCTTTGAATCAAGGAGGAAATAATGCTACAGGGAACAGAACCACGTGTGGCTGAAACAGTGGTGGCAGGGAGGGGACGCCGGGCACCCGGTTTTCTTTCTTTCTTTTTGTTACAGATCACTGCAAAAAGAACACAGTATTCTCAGTACTGATCCGCCGCCATGTGCTGGCTGCTTAAAATACCCAAATCACGGATGACAGGCTCCACATGACAATCCGTTTGTCTGCTTGCCACGTGGCTTCCATTGTGGCACTGCCAAAAATGCCGTCCATTCTCCGCTGGGGAGAGCAGGTGGGTGCTGGCAAAAGGAGATCGCTTCGATCCGCTTTGGGTTTTTGTCCGATGCTTCTGGCAGCATCTTCTTCTCGCAGCTGGCCTAGGCCAGGAGTCAAACCGGACAGGCTCTTTATCCGAATGTTAGCCCTTTCCACACCTGTTTCTATGAGATGTGGGATTGGGACCGTGGCAGAAGCTGCCTCAAGCAACCCAAGACCAAGGCAAGGCCAGGCATTGTTGCTGGTCCCACGGATGCCCGTCCTCCCCATCTGGATTTTGGCCTCAAAGACCCAGGCAAAGCCTGGGTCCGTGGGAGAAATAAAAGGGGGTAAGCAAGCACAATACATGACATCACTCCTCATCACGTGACACTTCGGCCAAGGCACCAGGCTTAATTTCCCATTTCTGGGCTTTACGGCGCTTCTGTCAACCCCAGAAAGCATTAACTGTGGCCTTAAGCTGGGAGGTTTCTTAATAATGCAGTATCTCATTATGCACTCCCATGTTCTCATGCAAAGCTGAATGGGCAATGAAGAGAAAGAGAGAAAGATGCCCATTCAAGAGCAAGCAACGAGTCCTGATAGTTCAACATTTCCCTTGCATCACTGGGCAGGAAGGGCAGATGCCTTCAGAATGTGGATTTGCCACCGTCCTGATCCAGCTTGGCATCCCCATCTTGATTTTCCTGAACCGTCAGAGAAGGTCTGTTCATGGATCAGCACCACGTCTCTAGCTTGGGGCTAAGACAGACACTCCCATGTTCCACCAACTGGAGTCCTCTACAACTTCCTTCGCATTGAGGACATTAGGAAGATCACAGGTATAGAGAGCTGGCCTATTGTACGAATTCCAAGAGGCCCACTATTTATTTAAAATGTTTTAACGCCACCTTTCTCCTTAAAGAGGACGCACAGACAAGGACACTTTCTTCTGCAGTGTGAGACCTGAGAATTTTCCAACTACAGTGGTGCCTCGCTTGACGACGTTAATTTGTTCCAGCGAAATCGCTGTAGAGTGAAAACGTCGTCAAATTAAATAAAAAAACCATTGAAATGCATTAAAAACTGGTTAATGTGTTGCAATGGGCGAAATACCCAATCGTCCAGCAAAGATCCTCCATACGGTGGCCATTTTTGGGTGCCTGTCCTGCGAAAAATGCCTCCTAAAAACAGCGGGGAGCCATTTTGAGCAGCCGGCGTCCATTTTGAAACCCCGACGATCAGCTGTTTTGATCGTCGTAAAGCAAAGAATTGGTTCCCGAAGCAGGGAACCGATCGTCGCAAAGCGAAAAAAAAACCCCATTAAAACATTGCCGTGAAGCGGATGCAAAAACATCATCGTGAAGCGGATTCATCGTTATATGGGGTAATCATTAAACGGGGCACAACTGTAGAGACACCAGCGATAATAACATTTGTGTGCTATCAAGTCAATTCTGACTTTTGGTGGTGACCCTTTTCAGGGAAATACTCAGAACCAGTTTAACATTCCCTTCTTCTGGGGGAACCCTGGGAGTGTGCAGCTTGCCCAAGGCCACCCAGGCTGACTGTTCTCCCAGGAGGCACAGTGGGAATCTGAACTGCCAAACTCTGGCTCCCCAACCAGTTACCAAACTTACTCAGCTATCCAGCTATATTTAATCAGGGATTAAACCCAGTGCTTTTTGATCTCCAGCAGAGGTGCAAATATCTTTTTTTGTTTTTTTTTTACATGAAGTTCGGGCATTTTCCTAAACTTTGTAAACTATAAAGAATAAAGCTCTCAGCCCCTGACACATTTCCCCCCATTGTTCATATCTCTTTTTAACCAATTGTCTTATTTTATGTGTGATCAAATCCCTGGTAGCATCTTAAATCTTGCTGAGATGCTATAGGAAGCATGCCATAACACAAAAACAGGGATTAATGTCTTTTTTTTAAAAAAGAGTAGAGAATCATAGGATCATGAACCATGGAATCGGAAGGGGCCTATAAGGCCATTGAGTCAAACTCCTGCTCAATGCAGGAATTCAAGTCAAAGCAGATTTGACTGGGGATTGTCCAATTTTCTCTTCAATGCCCCTAAAAGTTGGAGCAATCACCACCTCCCAAGTTAATTGGTTCTATTGTTGTACTGCTCTAACAGTTAGGAAGTTTTTCCTGATATTCAGTTTGTTTTCTGTCTGTTACACCAGAACCGAAATCCATAGATATACAGAGAGAAACAGATAGAAGAAACTTATCAGGTACACATTAACAGATGTGGATTTCAGGATTTCAACTGGGTTTTGTTGACAACCTACTGATTTACACTAAAAGTGGGGAAATATCTAGTCTTTCAGATACTTCTGGGTCACAGAATCTGTCAATCCTAGCTAGCAAGTGAGAAATGTTGGGAGCTACAGATCAACTGCTCTGGGATAAAACAATTAAAATGCTGTTCAGAGAGGATTCTCTCTGATTTCTTTGGATGACATGCAGAGCATTTTCTACTAGAAGCAAAAAAGAAATGTTTCCATGTTTAGGAGGGGAGGGGAGGAATCAAGACAGAGAATTGAAAGTGGCCCTGGGCCCATAATCCAATATAGAGTAGAGCCATGAGCATCTGTGTGTTTCCTACAAGAAAAGCGAGGTCCTGTCTTTGCTGTGTTTACAATGGTCGGCACTCATCCTCTAGCTTTACATACATCAGCGCTGCCTGCTGGTTTCCGATAGAGGGTGCCAATGCGGTGTGCACTGAGACCGCAGGAGAATCCTTGCAGGGATGAGAAAGGGGGAATTTAACATCTCACGAGGACTCCCAAGACAGTCACCTGGAGCAAAGCCCGATCCAGCATCAGCAAGAGGCTCTTTCTGTAACTGGCGATAGAAGGGGTTTCCTGGCAGCAGGGCAATCCTGCAGAATCATCCTCAGAGAAGCAGCAGGAAGCAGGGATGGAGGTTGTTCCTGGCCAAGAAATGGTCAGAAGTGGCTAAAACAGTTGGCAGGTCTTGACATCACTTCCCTCCACCCTGTTCTGCATGCAAAGTGTTCCTGGTCAGAGTATATTTGGACTATAACTCCCATCGTTCTTCCACAGCATGGTGAGGGGCAGGCAAGACGTTGGGAGCTGCATCCAGTTCTGGAAGCTGTTGTCTTCAAAAAGTAACTTTCCCAGAGTCAGGCCAAGATTGCTCCCAGTTGTTTGCCTACCAGAGATGAAAGTCACGATGGTGCTCCCGTCTCCTGGCTCATGGAGATGCCAAGAGAAGCCAACATGGCATCCTGATGGGACTGTGTCTCCCATCATGTTTGCAGAGGCAGTGACAGATTTTACCTTGTTGAGCTCCCTGATCACTGCAGACGGTGACAGCAGCCACAGAATCAAAAGACACCTGCTTCTTGGGAGGAAAGCAATGACAAACCTTGACAGCATCTTAAAAAGCAGAGACATCACCTTGCCAACAAAAGTCTGAATAGTCAAAGCTATGGTATTTCCTGTCATGATGTACGGAAGTGAGAGCTGGATCATAAAGAAAGCTGACCGCCGAAGAATTGATGCTTTTAATTGTGGTGCTGGAGGAGACTCTTGAGATTCCCCTGGACTGCAAAGAGAACAAACCTATCCATTTTGAAATCAACCCTCAGTCCTCACTGGAAGGACAGATCCTGAAGCTGAGGCTCCAATACTTTGGCCATCTCATGAGAAGAGAAGACTCCCTGGAAAAGGCCCTGATGTTGGGAAAGTATGAACAAAAGAGGAGAAGGGGACGACAGAGGATGAGATGGTTGGACAGGGTCATTGAAGCTACCAACTTTGGGAAGCAGTGGAAGACAGGAGGGCCTGGCGTGCTCTTGTCCATGGGGTCACAAAGACTCCAACACTACTTAATGACTAAACAACAAAAGAACAACATCCTTTCAGCCAGTGGTTTAAAAACCCATTTGTTGTTCATTCACACCACACCCTGGCAAATGGAACTCAGTCATTCAGCTGATCAGTTACCAAAATGGAGTTTTTCCACGAGTCCGTTCTACTATTTGGTCCTCCTTCCCTCCCTCATTCCATACAATAGATCCGGGCTCGCTTCCATCATTGCAGGCCTAGAGCCCATCGCTTGGTGCCTTTCCAGACAGATCATTGGCAATTTAAATTCATTAATAGTAACAGCAGCACTTTAGCGGAGGAGGGGGAACTGGGGGTGCTTGAGAAGGATAATGAAGAGGGCGTTCAGGGAACGGGTGGAGGGGGAGAGAACAGCAAGATGCCAGAGCATCTGTGTGCATGTTGTCATTTAGAAACATGTTGGAGAGTGAGTGGGAGAAGGGGCCGGGGAAGGGTGTGTGAGCATTAAGGGGGCAGGGGGGTACGAGGGGAGTGGAGGAGTGTTGCAAAGGGAGAGGGGGTTTTAGACTCTGCGTTCTTCTCTGCCCCTATTTGGAGAGGAAAACGGGAACGGAGAATATGAAGCACACCTCCGTTCTAAGACGTTCTCAGAGATCAGAAGGGTTGATTCCTTTCCTGTAAGTGACATTTACTATCGCTCAAGCTGCGGAACAGATTTCTGTAGCCAGTGATAAAAAAGATCAAAGACAAGACGCCAAATGGAGGCACCTGCGCAATCCGGCTGTCTCTGAAATCAATGGGAAGTTTGCCATTTTTAAAAAGGAAGGGAGGGACAGAGGAAGGAAGGAAGGAAATTGTAAAGCAAATCACTGACAAAACCCCTGGGCAATTGGGTAGGGTGGCATTTGGTAAGGAACTCTGCACCTTCCTGGCTTTGTTGCCACGAGGCCAATTCGTAGAGAAGGGCTGCAGTTTTGCAACATAGCAAATGAAGAAGACCCCAAGTGTTCCAAGTACGACTGAGGCTGTTCAGAGAGAGGCTGCCGGCCAGTGGAGACAATAAAGAGGTGAGTGAACCAATGGTCCGCTTCAGTCTAAGGGTACAACTACATTGACAGAAATTTGGGAAATGTTGCAGAAACAGGGTAGTCTGATTCACATTGTCCCCTTGCTGACTGCATGACATACTGTAGAAGCAAATGAGCCGAGAGTCCCCTTAGCGAATCTGTAGTTTTTCCCCTCTGCCATCAGGGTTTCTGCTTTCTTTTGCAAGGGATCCACAAGGGATCCAGGCAAGGTGATTGCTTGAACCAATGCAGAAAAGTGTGATTTTATGTGGACTCTGCTTTGCACCAATCTCTTCCATGCAGAATAATACCATTCTTCCCCTAAAAATAAGTGTTTGGTGCCAGCACTATTGCACTAGGGCAATTAGGCTTTTAAAATTTTTTTAAAAGAGAGATTCAGAGGATTAAATGAAATGAGGAAATTGCCTCTCGGCCCTTCTTTGCAGTTTATTAAGGCAGTTCTCCTGTAGCTGTGCCTCATGCAAATCAGGTGGGCTACAGGAGAGCTACCTTAACAATCTGCAAGCAAGGCTATTTAGTCAATTTCCTCCTCTTTCCCTCTATGTGGCTGCTCAACTCAAATTTAGCCTGGGGAAACACAAATTTCCAGTTGCATCTTCATATAGTCATCTAAGGTTGGGAGTTTGATTCCCCGCTTTGCCTCCTTGATAGGCTGGACTCAAAGATCCATAAGGTCCCTTACAGCTCTGCATTTTTAAGATTTATGATATTATTTTGTTTGCTATGTAGTTGCACCCTAAAACTATGTGCTATGTTCCTTTACAGGAATGGACCAAACATGACAGGTAAACCACACCTGGTCCCTTGTGATTGCAATTTGTTGGTCCAGTGGAAGGAGTTAAAATCAGCTTCCTTGCAAATCTAAATTAAGCCACAGTGCAGTGTGGAATTGTTTTGTTTCATGTCGATTAAACCATATCTGCTTTGAAATTCAGTATGTGATCTTTATGCATTTCAATGTGAAAATGGCCAAAAACATATTGGGCCATTTATAATAATAATTCAAAAAAAAACCTCCATGGCCATGAGGACTAGTAACCTCTTTTTAAGGTTTCTACAAAAATACCGTGTCATGAGGTTCTGTACCTATGGACCTGGGGAAGGCAAAGAGCCCTCAACTCTGGCAGTTCTGGCTCGCTCCTTGCTCTGATGTGGCACGTCTTGCAGAAGCTGACTCTCTTGAAGATCACTGTGACAGTTACCGAAAGGAGCAAATGATCTGTGGAGGAAAGGCTAAACAGAGGGAATTGTGATCCACCCTGCAGCAGGCTACGGTGATTATCATTCCCACCGGGGCCAGCTCGTTTGGATTATGCTGAGGCTGCCGGTGCAGCCGTTACTCTGATTGCCAAGCTGTCAGCGTGAGATGTCAAAGGGGTGAAGCTGGCTGGAAAAAAAGGCCCTGAAGGGAGCTGAACTCCACAGACACGAGTTCAAGACACCTGCGTCTCTCCTGAGCCATTTGGCAGGCGGGGACCGACACAATTGGCTAGTTTTCGTCAGACGACTGGAGGAAGTGCAGTGGAGAGAATAAAAGAAGCCGGCGTGTTTTCCTAAGTTGTAGGGCTTTTTGTGTTGGTGAATGAACTGCGGCGGGACACAACGCTGAAGGTTCGTGAAGAAACATGTTCTGTGCAAAAAAAAAAAAAAAAAGGGGGCTGTGAAAATGCCTCCTCTGTATCAGTTCTGGCTGGATAGTTCAGTGGTTTAAGCATCTGCCTGGGGAGCCAGAGCTTCAGAATTTGATTCCCCCACTGTATGCCTCCAGGGAGAAGATCCAGCCTGGGTGGCCTTGGGCCAGCTGCACAGTCCCAGGGATCCCCCCACCTCACCCCAGAAAGAATGGGAAACCACTCCTGAGTATTATTCTCTACCAAGAAAACCCTAGAAAACAGTCACCATAAGTCAGAATTAACTTGACAAAACATTATTATTATTATTATTATTATTATTATTATTATTATTATTATTATTATTATTATTATTATTATTATTATTATTATTATTATTATTATTATTATTATTATTATTATTATTATTATTATTATTATTATTATTGCTTATATTATTATTATTGCTTTTGCGATCGCAAAATCTTCATCACTACGCGGTTTCGTCGCTAAACGGAGCACCCGTTAAGCGAGGCACCACTGTATTGGTGTAGTACATATGCCGTTAATAATATTTCCGTTTTTGGTAGCTCTGATGATATTATTATTTCTGAAATCTGCATCATCATCATTATTATGCATCAGTTTACCCCATGCCATAGACCTGTATTTGTGGCACCGACAAAACTAAAGAAAAAAGCTCCCCATCCCGTTAGACATAACGGCTTGGATAATTAGTGATCCTATAAACAGTGTGACGAGGTCACAGTACCACACAGCCAATCAGCTCAGGTCTCGTCACCAAATCAAAGTCAGGATTCCTCCTCTCCCACTGAAAATGAAATGTACATGTTCTTTCATCCAATATGCCTGTCACCCACTCTTTGGGCTCATAAGAGACAGCCCAGAGCAGTTTATGTGAGTGATCAGGGATCATATGGTCCAGCTTGTAAGCCAACCCGGCCTTGCCCTATAAGCTGGCCCACTGGCTTCTGGTGTGGTGGACCACACTGTTCCCCCAGCCGTTGTGAAGGACAATCCAACCCCTCGCCCCTCGCCCCTCGCCCTCGCTTCGGCACACGATTTGCTGGGGTGCGTGTGTGTGCCATTTTGTTCTTTACCTCAGGCAGCAAAAGGGGAGGGGGTCAGCCCTGAATGAGCAGGCCAGTGCTCTCACTCCCCATAAGACAGTTTCCTAGGTCCCAATTTAGAAATACATAGATAAGATTATTAAAGAAAATTCCATTCTTACCCTATGAGGTTGCCCTAGACCGCCTGACACAGGGCTGGGGGTGAGTCTGGAGGTGTTTCATTGTGTTTGTCTGGATTTGGAGTGCTCCCCCCCTTTTTTTTGCACTTCCCGATGGGAGGTCCATTAGACACCGGCACACAGAGACACTCGCACCCAAATCCTGCTGCGCTTTGAAGGGGTCTAAGTTAGCAGGCAATGGAGATCCTTTTAATTATTCCCATTATTGTGCTATAATCCTTTCTTCTTTCATATTTTCACACGTTCCTTCTCACCAGCTGAGCTAGAAAGCAAGAGAGAGGGAAGCGGAGAGGGAGGGAAGAAACACTAGGAGATGACAAAGCTCGGATAACATTCTCCACACCTTGAAGCGATGCCAGCTACATCCCTTAGAGCTTGGCTCCCTGAGAAGGTTGTCCCTGTAGATCCCCTCCTTGCCCTCCTCCCAGCGTTGACAGTAGAGTGGTAGGCTGGGTAGAGTGAGTGGAGACTCAAAAAAAAAAAGACTTCTCTCTGTTTACTGGTGTGGGCTACGGGAAGGAGGTGGACACCGCATTACTCAAGGAAAACTCACATTTCTGAGCCAGAAGCCAGCATTGCATGGGCTGGAAAGAACAGTGACTCAACCCGGTGGTGGCACCTCTCTTGGGCACCACCGCTTTGAAAACCACCAATGAACTCGCAATCCTGTCCTTGTTCAGGGTGCAAGGAGTGATGCCAGCTAATAGCAGCGCAAATCATGATTCCAATTGGTTTTCCAGTTCTCATCATCACCAAACTGGGCTGGGAAAGCCTCTGGACCTGGAAAACCACTGTTAAACCAGCAGAGACCTATAGACCAGTTCCCCCCAGTTTAGGTCCCACCGCATGCTTTGCCCTTCAATTCCCATGAGACCAAAAAAAGCATAACCAATAGTGATGGATAATGGGAGCTGGAAACCAAAACTTCCTGAAGATGCTAAGGTGTGGAAGGCTGATGTAGATAGTTCCGGGCTAGGTGGACGAGTGGCCCTCCTTGATAAAAAAAACAGCTTCCTGGTTTCCCTGGGTGACTGAATGGTCTCTTGTTCAAATATCAATGAATCAGCCATCCAACCAATTAATTACCCGCTTAAACAATTTTTGTGCCTCAAAAGTAGGCAATGAGGAGATGTGTTTTGGCCTGACCTTCTCTCTTCTTTCGGCCCACACATGCAAGCATTCAGTCAGATGACAGTTCCTTGGAAGACATCAGTGGTGCTCTCCAGAAACATCTTACCTCCTCATGGTGAGAAGTAAGTCTTGCTCCCATGTGGAGATACCCCAACAGAGCGTGTTGCCCCTGCATTTTTGAATACAGCCCCTGGCATCTTTGAACATGGGTCAAGCTGGATGGACATTATGGTATCTGGAGGGTGAGACATCTGGAAGACGTGAGTTTGTGTAATTCTAATCTAACTGATGAGCAATGGTTGTCCAAGATTTTAGCCAGAGGTCTTCCCCAGATCTCTTTGGAGATGCCGGAGAATTAAGTTGGGACTTTCTCCAGGCAGAACACATGCTCTACCATTGAGTTGTGGCCCTTCTAACAATGGACCTTTAGTTTGACCCAAAAGGTCTTTTCTTGTGCTCCAGAGAACTGTACAGGAATGGCCTGCTGTACATTACACATCTGTTATTCTCACGGCTCATACATCTTCACTACCATCCAAAGGACGGATGTTGCCTCCAAGACTGCAAAGGGAAACTCAGTTGAGACTACTTCCATGGTGGCCAACAGTGATCCTAACTCTCCCCATTTCAAGCACTCATCCATGCTCTACCCCAAGGAACTGACCTTTGATGACAAAGTTTGCTCTGCCAGGACTTATCTA
Source organism: Pogona vitticeps (assembly GCF_051106095.1). Classification (NCBI taxonomy): domain Eukaryota; kingdom Metazoa; phylum Chordata; class Lepidosauria; order Squamata; family Agamidae; genus Pogona; species Pogona vitticeps. The sequence goes on along the minus strand of NC_135794.1, from coordinate 4,632,609 downwards.
CTCAAAAATAGTATCTCCGTAGAAGGGAGGAACTGGCACACACAGCAGACCTCTGCAGTTTGTAGAAGGACAGAAAATAAAAAGCATGTGGCGAGGAGGACAAGACAGGCCTTCTCAGTTAGCTCAGTGGGCACAGAAACGTGACAGAGTTTTGAAGGGAGAAGCGGAATGTTTTCAGGAAGAGTGGAACGGAGTATCTGGGCCCAGGGCAGGGCTGAACAGGAGCACTCCAGAGTAGGGGTGGGTCTCAGGTTGCAGGACTTGGTGTCAAGCAGGCTTAAGTCACACCAGTGACTCGAGTTGGGGTTTCCCCCCAATGACTCGGACTTGACTTGTGACTGGGAGCCCAGATTTTGTTGTTGTTGTTTAGTCATTAAGTCGTGTCCGACTCTTCATGACCCCATGGACCAGAGCACGCCAGGCCCTCCTATCTTCCACTGCCTCCCATAGTTGAGTCAAATTCATGTTGGTTGCTTCAGTGGCCCTGTCCAGCCATCTCGTCCTCTGTCATCCCCTTCTCCTCTTGCCTTCACACTTTCCTAACATCAGCGTCTTTCCCAGGGAATCTTCTCTTCTCATGAGATGGCCAAAGTCTTGGAGCCTCAGCTCCGGGATCTGTCCTTCCAGTGAGCACTCAGGTTTGATTTCCTTTAGAATGGATAGGTTTGTTCTCCTTGCAGTCCAGGGGACTCTCAAGAGCCTCCTCCAGCACCACAATGCAAAAGCTCAGCTACCTCTCCCTTTTTCTGGGGGGGGGGAAGCTTGTTTTTAATGGGGACTCAGATTTGAGACTTGGGACTTGGTACCAAAGACTCAGACGTTGTCAAAGACCTGACAATATCCCTGGTTCATCCTGCATCTTTCTGTTGAAGGTTCTATTATAATATCAAATATTTCTCGTTTATCTGCTTTACTCTAAAGGCAATGCAGTGTAAGATCATTTCCAGGTTGCATTTTACTTCCCGAAGACTGAAAAGCTGGAGTATGTAAGAAGAGGTATATTGACAAACATCCAGATGATCATCTCTGCATAATACTCAGTGACCATTTTTTATCAGTGCGTAAGTCACAACAACAGGGGTGTGTGCCTATTTGCCAGTGTGTGTATTTATGTGCATGTGTTCATGCAGATAAATGGAAGAGGGAGGCAGGTGTAGAAATCAACTTACCTGCTGGAAAATATGGCAAAGTCCATAAGTACACTAATAAGTACAATATCCAGAACCTTTTAAAAAGGTACCAATGAGATTCCAAATGTCCACCTTCAGTGGAAGTCAAAAAATGACATTTCCAGCAATGTGATATTGTTGTGAGCTACCTCCGTTGTAAAGTGAAGTATTTTAAAGTGGCAATTAAAATCTTAATCTTATGGACTGGGATTCACTTGACCTGGGGGCAAATTGCCACTCATGTGCATGTGAAATGGGCAAAACCACTCCTTAAATAGTTGAAATATCTCGAAAAGCTTATTTTAGGGTTGTGATACATCAGATGAGACTTGATGACACATGATAACAAGAACAGCTTTCCAAAAGAGTCCAGGTTGAAATGAAAACTGTTGTAATGAATTCGATGTGGTCCAGTTACATGTATGTTTGGAGACGCCATTCGGATGGGTCTGTGGAAGCTATCATGATGAGTGTCCGTTCTGCAACACACCAGCCACGATATGGTCTGCATGGATTTATCCACAATAAAGCCAGTCATCTTAGTTTCCAAAATCCAGGGAGGAACTCTGACAAAGAAACCCACCGTTCCTTGTAGCCTGGAGTCCCACATTTCCATCTACCAGAGAAGTAGAATATCTTGGGAGGGTTGTTTAAGGCGAGAGGATGAATCAAAATGTCATCTAGACTCCTTTGTTGGTGGTGTTGGTGAGACATGTAGTGTTACTAAGTCAGCACATAACATTTGGTCTCCGAGGATAGTGGGAGTATTCTTGAAGGCTGTGTTGGCTGGAAGGAGCGCACTATCTCTCATGCGCGCTTTGCGCCTCTCACATCTCCAGCCTTATTTGGCTTCCCTGAGAAGGACAGGACTGCTCATGTTTTTTTTTTTTGCCCCGTTTTCAAAGGATGTGTAACTAAACCTCTGTTCCCCCAGATATTGCTCATCGTACACCTCCCCAGTTCACTCCTCCGGCACTAATGATTCCATCGCCCTCTCCACCAACAGTAAGGCTGTGACTTGGAGTGAGTCACATTATTGTCAGAAACACGGTTGCGGAATTAAAGACAAGACCACCCGTTTGTTAGATCTTGGCCATGGGAAGGAGTCCTGCCTGAAGAAAACTCCCTGAGACATATGTCGTCTTGCCACTCCTTGAAGATTCAGCACAAATCAGAAAATAAAATAAAATAGAAGAAAATCAAATATCCACCTCTGTTCACAGGTATGTTATTAACGTACAAAGAGCCCCAATTGGTGGTCTTTCTCAGAAGGTCAACCAGTTAATCCCCATCGTAAGCGGTTCACCCATCTCTCCAAGTGCGAAGCCGAAGGGTTGTCTAGAGAAGTAGCTTTCAGAATCTGAGTTGAAGGATCTTGCTGTGGATTAAACAACTACTCACTAAATTCCTCTTTCTCATCTAATGAGACATTTTAAAGCCCCGTGAGATTCCTTATCCTCACCTGAGAGCGAAACAAAGAAAGCTCCTCCCCAGGCTCTGTACATGGTGTCCAATATTGTGCTATCCTCCTGAAAAGCAAAACACTGACACACAAACACATGCAGGCATGCGTAGGTTGACATAAAGGGCCTGGTTGATGGTTAAGAAAGATGCAAGCAACTCATCCAGTGCTTCCAAATCTGAAATAAAGCAGCTATTGTCCTAGAGTTGGGCAATTCACTCAATGCACGAATTACATACTTTTGCACAAAAACCAATGCGACTTTTCCCAAAGTTTGCTTTCTCTCACTCCCAACTCCAAAATCCTTCTTTTCAACAGCCTTGGGTTAAAACTCCCAGAAACCTTCCCCACTAGCTGTGCTGGCCGGGATTTCTGGGAGTTGTAGTCCACAAACATCTGGGTTGCCCATGGTTGGGAACGAATTCATTCAGGAATAGTAAGCTGCATGCTTTCTTGGTGCCCATCCCCTCTTATCTGGTGCACCAGGCTTTGCCTAAGTATAGCAGGCACACTCTCCACACACCCTTTTACCTGTAATCCCCCCCTGTCTTTATCGTCGCTCTCACAACCAGCCTGAGCCTTCATGCCTGCCATTTGCTCCAACCGCTTGTCACAACTGACTGCCACTTTCCCAGAATGGATTAGAAGCAGGCGGCGAGAAGCATAAAGGCTGGTGTAATTATGTGCAAAGAAGCCCCTTCATAATTTATAAAGAGGGTGAAAATAAATATCACTACGTGTTCTTGAGCATAACTCATCGTCCTGTATCTCCCCCCCCACTCTTTTTTTTTGGGATAATACCCAGAAGGCACACATAATGGGTGCTATCCAGGCGAGTATGCCATGCCTTTAATACCTGCCAGGAATTATTGAAGTTATAAAAGAGGAAAGCAGGTGTCATGTCGTTCCTATAAACATCTCGTTAAGTAAAACTAACGAAAGGGAAGGTTGACAGTTCTCTTAGTTTTCACCCCCTTGCTTGTCACCTTCCACAAAGACGTAGAAGAGTCAGGCTTGAGGCTTGAGTTTCAGGAAAAATGCCAGGGTTTCACATCTTCCTCTCTCCCTCTTTGACACAAACAGACAGAAGCATATAAAATATATTCCCATAGGCCAGTAATTGTATGCATTTCTTATACAGACACCATAGAGGAGATGGAGAGAATTCTCCTGAGGGCCAATTGAGTTCATCCTGTGTGTAGATGTGTGTGTTGTGTAAAAATCAGTGCAACCGACCACTTCAGTAAAGAGTATCATCTATAGTTGCTCCAAAGCAGAGCAGATTCATTGAATCAACACTTATGTTAAAGATGGAGTTGACACATATGTGAACCTCATTCATTAAGTCAGTTAACTCTGGTTGGAAATAACCACTGGATTTATCCAGCTAACTAGCTAGATAGACAGACGGTTGGCCGGATGAACAGGATGGATGGATGGATGGATGGATGGATGGATGGATGGATGGATGGATGGATGGATGGATGGATGGATGGATGGATGGATGGATGGATGGATGGATGGATGGACGGACTGATTGACTGATTGCTTGGTTGCTTGGTTGCTTGGTTGGTTGCTTGGTTGGTTGCTTGGTTGGTTGCTTGGTTGATTAAAGCCCCCCCCTTTGGACAGATATGCAAGTCAGAAGGATTGGATTCTGGAGTGACTCCAGGGTAGACCTAAGAGCTGTTGGTTGCCCATAGAGTGGAGCAACAGTCTCGCAGATTCTTGGTGTTCCATCCAGCACTCATTAGATGGCAAAGTTTTTAACTAAAGATATCCAGCAATTTGACCTGAGGAAAGAGATATCAGAGGAGAAGGTGAATGATTGCATAATCTTGTGATAAAGCCTAAGATCTCCCTTGGAGATTCTGACAACTGAAGTACAAGCAAAGGCTGAGACTGACCTGGCTTTGCATTACAGATCCCCTTGCGGCTCTTCCACCAGGCATTTGACATCATATAGGGTCAAGCAAAAGCTTGGGTCGCCCTGAGCAGCTATGGTTTGTGTTCTAGGACACTGTTTCTTAACCTTGGGTTACTCAGGAGTTTTGGACTGCAACTCCCAGAAGCCTTCACCACCAACTGTGCTGGCTGGGGTTTCTGGGAGTTGCAGTTCAAAAACATCCGAGTAACAAAGGTTAAGAACCACTGTTCTAGGATTTTCTCGTTCCCTTCTTATCTAGCTTAGTTCATTTACTGAAGAGTTGACTCCCAGGACTGAGTATGTGGCTGTGGAGGCATGCCTGTGTTCCAGTCGCAATGGGTTTAGCTAGATAACTTGGTGGAAATCCTAGCAGCCGCTGCCGCTAGACTTTGTGAAACTGCAAGACAACGACCTCATGCAATGCCAGGGAAAGGAGAAAGCAGCAGGAGAAAGTAGAAGACCAAAAATGAGATGGAGTGGCCCATAAAGGAAACCATGTCCTTTGGACGACGGACCTTCCGGAGATCATTGCTTTAGAAGGTCTCCATAAATGGAAAGGGACTTTATGAATCGTAACAACAAAAACAGAAACAATCATGATAAAAACATGCCGTAACTAATCAGAACCCTGCTTAGCTTCTCCCCCCGTAAAATAGAATACCAAATTCATAGTGTCTAAAGTAACTTGCCTAGGATAAAGACATGAAAGCAATGCTGATTTCAGTTTACTCTATGTGTATGTGTGTGTGTCTGTGTAATATGGTGATGCTTCTTAAGTCTCCCTTTGAACAAGTAGGCCAAGGATTAACCATCGTCCCTAGCATCACAATTTAAAACCATCATGCACTCCATTACCAGGGATGTCAATTGTAATTTATCCTCATCCTCATGTGAACCACAAAATCATTCCCCGTGCCCGGGCAGGTGTTCGTGTCCCTCTTCACAAAAGATGACAAGGACAATGACAACGGCAACAACAACAAAAGACTTTTTGTGCTGATGAAACAAAATTCGGCAAATTGCACAAATCATTCCTTTAACACAAATAGTACCGGCTCTGAAAAAAGGATGACAGCGGCTGCTTTTGGGATCTCATGAATTAGAAACACTGAATGGGTTGCTTACATCTTTTTCATCAATCAGTGACTCTTCCTGTGTTGGCCGTTGTGCGAGCCTGGGTGCTTTGCTTCTCAATGGAATTTACAATCATGGAATGACAGGATAATTTGAGTGGGAAGGGGCTCCTAAGGTCATCGAGTCCAACCCCCTGCTCTGTGCAGGAATTCAAATCAAAGCAGACCTGACAAGACGGTTGTCTAATTTCCTCTGGAATGCCTCCAGCTTTGTAGCACTCACCAGCTCCCGAGGTAATGTGTTCCATTGTTGTACTGCTCTAACAGTTAAGACGTTACAGACATCTTGAGCTGGCTGGATAACTCAGTGGTTTAGGTATCTAGCTGCGAAGTGAGAGGTTGGGAGTTCGATTCCCCCATTGTGTGCCTTCTGGGAAAAGAGCCAGCCTGGGTGGCCTTGGGCCAACTGCACAGTCCCAGGGTGCCCCCTAGAGGAAGGGAAGGGTCAAGCACTTCTGAGTCCACTCTACGTGGAAAACCCTGAAACGCATCACCCTGATTCAGAATAGACTTGACGGTGCAATGTTTTTATTATTTACAGAGATCTGGGTGAGGAAAAAAAAAACAGGACCTCTTGTCTCACGGTCCCCTGGCAGTGAGGAATCTTCTGGGGCTTGGCAACCCTCGGCTGAGGTGCTTCATTGAGGCGACACAGCTTCATTCAGTGAGAAAGAAGAATTTTGTGAGTGCATCGGACTTCTCTAGTGCGATAGCCATTAATGTCTCGGGCAACTGACCATAGAAATGGCTAGATAAATTAGGAAGGGAGTCAAGAGAGGCCAGTAAGCTGAAGTACACGTTGTCCCCGTGTCCATTAGAACAAACGTCCTTCTATACAAGCTCCTGGATGGCAGGTGGCAGAAAAATAAAGCTATCACCGAGCGGTGTTTACACTTCCTTTGGGTAATTTGAGAAAACAAAAGAGGACAAACTGAATCGCTGGCACTTCCACCTCTTTGGCCGAACGCTCGGTGGACGAACCACCACCTCCTCTCCGAGTCGTTTGTCCTCTGCTGTTTGCTTAAATAATTCAGCAGCTATGTCAATAACTCTTACTGGCCTCGTCTTGCCAAATCGTCTCTGGCAGGGCCCATTGTACATACCACGTTGGGCATTTGAATACTCCGCGAGGCCGTGAGAAGCCAGATCCTTGTCTTACGGCGCGCATGTAGGCAAGCCGATGGGTAAGAAGGGTGACCGCGTCAAACCATGTCTTCCCAGAATCCCTGGGTGGAACTTGCATTTAGGCTGAGATGCTGCGGCAGTGGCCGGCCCAGTTGGTTTGGTCTCTACTGCCCTATCAATCCCTGGTGCATTCGGACATGATTGCAGCTTATCGGGGCTCAAGAGAAGCAACCGTATGGACTACAAAGTCCAGAATCCCCAGACAGCCTGACCAATCACTATATCGACAAGGAAACTCCAAGCGCTTCAGCCAAAAGGGGAAGTTTTTGCCATGCTTCAGAAAATGGGGGACTAGTTGGATCTCATTTTCTTGAGGAACCCCTAGAGATGAGGGCTTCACAGAGCATTAGAAGACCTGGTCTGTTAATTTCAGGTTCTCCCACCTTTTAATTTCCGAATCCTAAACTGGGTTCACCTTTCACTTTCGATATCTTCTCATCTTCAACTTGGTATGTCTTGAATTTTGAGGTGTGGTTTGTTTTTTTTTGGTAAGGCAAAATTATTTTTGTTATTTCTCTTATTATTATGTGTAACACCCACATTTATGCAAACTGCTCTCACAACACAATGCACTGAGGAATGTTATCATTCACCAACAAGCATGTGTTATGTCCATTTTTCTTCAACTTTGGGAGGGGGGGCGGAAATAGTGCATTTTTACTTGCACCTTCAACTGAAGCTCATATTCTGAGCAAGGGCATTTCTGAAAGATAACAGAATCTCAATGAGCAAAAATACTGATTCAAAAGAAAGAAATCGGGGATCCTTTCCATAAAATGCAAATTAAATGCAAATACAGTGTGAATTATTATGCATACTGCATGGATATTCCCTTACTCCTAACAGCAAATGCCCTGCTTGAAAAACCTGCCACACTGAATTCCCAGGTAGGGTTGTGAAAGATCTCTGTCTGTGCCCCTGGAAAGCCAACTCCATGCAGAGTAGATGATGATGAACTAGATGAGTGGTTCCCAACCTTGGTTCCCAGATATTCTTGGACTAAAACTCCCAGAAGCCTTCACCACTTGCTCTGCTGGCCAGGATTTCTGGGAGTTGTAGTGTGAGAACATCTGGGGAACCAAGGTTGGAAACCACTGGACTAGATGGATCACTAGTTCGATCCATTGTTGAGCAGGGGTGCGGACTCGAGTCGCAGGACTTACTGTCAAAATGGCCTTAAGTCACATTAGTGACTCGACTCAAGGTTTCTTTTAATGATCTGGACTCAACTCATGACTTGGAACCCACCTTCCCTCCCTTTTTTTTCTGGGAAAAAAACCTTATTTTTAATAGGGACTCAGACTTGGGACTTGGTACCAAAGACTTGGACTTGGGACTCGGGACTAAAGACTTGGACTCAGACTTGGGACTTGGGACTAAAGATTTGGACTCAGACTTGGGACTAAAGACTTGGACTCAGACTTGGGACTTGGGACTAAATACTTGGACTCAGACTTGGGACTTGGGACTAAAGACTTGGACTTGGGACTTGGGACTAAAGACTGGGACTCAGACTTGGGACTTGGTACCAAGGACTTGGACTCAGACTTGGGACTTGGTACCAAAGACTTGGACTTGGGACTTGGGACTAAAGACTTGGACTCAGACTTGGGACTTGGGATTAAAGACTGGGACTCAGACTTGGGACTTGGTACCAAGGACTTGGATTCAGACTTGGGACTTGGGACCAAAGACTTGGACTTGGGACTTGGTCCCAAAGACTTGCTAATATCCCTGCGATTGAGTGACTGCCTGTACTTTCAATCCTATGCCTCTGGTAAGGATTTGGTCCTACTGAAAGATCTCTGTGCAGATTTGGCGGCTGCAGCCACCGCTGGAGTTTGAAAGCTGCTCTTCCGTATCTGTACATGGGTAGGCATGCCCATACAAATGCAAAAGAACCCTTTATTAAACTGTGATTAATGAACCATCCGAAATTTCACAGCCTATTAAAGAATCACTGGAGAATATCAGCAGCAGCAACAGCAGCAATGACAACAATCACCATCATGACAAACTCTAGGAAAAAATAATCCCATGCTTGCTTAAAATGGGAGAACAGCAGGATAAATACAGCAGGATTCACCTCATCTGTATCGCCAGGATAAGGCAAAGAGGGAATTCCAGACAGGTGTGTGTTTCTCCCATCAGAAGCTGTGCCTTCTATGTATTCTCTTATTCAACTATTATATTTCTTTGAACCTTTTCAGATCATTAACAAAAAGTGCACTGGTGTTCTTAGGAGTTAGCACAGAAAAAGAAAAAAAATTCTATTAAAAGTTAAAGTTTGTAATACTGTAATGCCGTTGAGAATAAATGTTATTGGGAGCCTATACAGAAAGAAAGGTAATGTAGAAATAGAGTAAAAGAGAAAAAGAAAGAAATACTTCTGCAGTAGTTCTAAAACACAAAGAGAGCAAACAAAAAGGGCAAGTCACATGGGTAGGTATTCTTAGTCCTGGTGATTAAAATCCTGCACCCCATCTATGCTTCTTCCAGGTTGAGGGCCATTGCTCCAGAGCATCCGAGGGCACCAAGTTGGGTTTGCTTAATGGCCCAGAAAAAGTCACATGGTTGTGGCCTCCACAACCTTTTGTTCTACTATTGTTCCCCAGTTAGTGGCTGTTTAAGGAGACAATCTTCTTTTACCCAATGGTAGGGCCGTCTCTGTCTGCTCAGAAATCAGCTATGCCCCAGGCAAATGCAGATTCCTAGAGCTAGCCCAGGAATGTCTTGTGGAGAAGGAGACAAAGCTGAGGCTAGTTCTCACCAATTAATACCGTTTTCTACACAACCTTAACAATGTCCCTTAAATGGTGTATTAAGGTGTGTAGGCTTAACAAAGCGGCACCCTGTGGGTAGGGTTGCTTTCATTTTTCTAATAATTCCCGGTCTTTTGTAGATTAGAAAGAATAGAGGAAATCTCATCCAATCAGTGTCTCTTAACAATCATCCTGCTGGCGATTTCCCACAAAGCCAACGCCATATGCAACAGACGGGAATGGTTTTCGTGAAGCATGCTGGGAAATGCTTTCGTCTTTCTTCTTGCAAACACAGCAGAAAGAAGAGGGAACTGGTGGTGACTCATGGGAAGCTTCTGTTGTAAAATGCTGTCACTCTGTATAACAAAGATGGCCATGGACAGAGGACGTCAGAACGTGAAAGCCATGCTGCGGGCTGTAGGAAGACAGAACCAGGACGTGAGAGTAACAGCATCCTCCATCTCCCATTTCCCACCTACTGATACACAGAGGTACAATGCTCTTTTCCCTGGGTGCTGCAACAGTCCTATTGCTACTTGAGGGTAAATGCTTCCATCATTCAGGGACCACCGAGAGCCCTATCTTCTCCAAATGTGCTGATCCCCTTCTCAAGCATTGCATCTTGTCAGCCATTCCTGGCTCCTGAAGTTTCCAGTTCTCTTTTTATATTTCATGATCATCCACACTCTCATATTTCCATAGGGGTGCGACAGCTGGACTATTAAGAAAGTGGACAGGAAGGAAAAGTCGATTCCTTCGACATGTGGGGCTGGAGGGGAGCTTGGTGGATACCCTAGAGGGTCAGAAAGACCAACACGTGGGTCTAAATCAAATCAAGCCTGGACTTTCTCTAGAGGCAAAAAGGTTGAAAACGAAGCTGTCCTACTTGGGGCACATCATGAAAAGGCAGGATTTTCTGGGAAAGACAATAACGCTGGGAAAGGTGGAAGGCAGCAGGAAAAGAGGGAGACCCAAGACAAGGTGGTTTGACTCCCTAAAGCAGTGGTCCCCAACCTTGGGCCTCCAGATGTTCTTGGACTACAACTCCCAGAAGCCTTCACCACCACCTCTGCTAGCCAGGATTTCTGGGAGTTGAAGTCCAAGAACATCTGGAGGCTAAAGGTTGGGGACCACTGCCCTAAAGGAAGCCAGGAGGTTGTGTTTGCAGGAGCTCAGCAGGGCAGGTGAGGACAGGGGATTTTGGAGATTGCTCATCCATCAAGTCTCCGGGAGCTGGAGGTGACTTGATCGCGCATAACGACAACGAAACTGGGAGACAGCGGGCGGCCAAAGGTCACCCAAGGCCAAGTGAGGATCTGAACTCAGCTCTCTGGAGTCCTAGACTGAAGGTCACACTAGCTGTAGACCAATTGGGGTGGAACACATCCAGACCTAGATCGTGTAGTGAGAAAACTCTGGAGATCTGGGCTGGCAGTAGAAATCCTTGAGTGGAGTAGTCCAGGGCTCCCAGATCAGACAAAATGTGGTTCAAGTGTGACAATATGCTTCCCACTTGTCTCTTCCCAGTGGCCTCTCTCCAGTTTCCCCCCTACCTTCCATCTCTCCTCCAGTCTACTCCTCTGCTGTCTTTAAAAAAAACACACACAAAAAACAGTCATTGGCTATGAGATCCAAACGAGGCTTCCATGCGTGCCTACTTGCATGTGTGTGTGTGTTTGTGTGTGTTATTTTTCCCCCCCTTTGCTTGGCTGGAGGCTTTTTAGTATGTAAATCCCTTCTGAATTAAATCCACCCAAGCAGCAGAGAGTTTTCAGAAGGAAGGCCATTTCCCGGGGCCCTTGAGCATTTTACGGGAGCCATCCCAGCCAGTCGTTCGGTTCATATCTTTATCTCTCTCTCTCTCTGTCCTCAGGAGAATCAATGCCCATTGTACCACTTTCGCTTGTTCCTGTTACCTCGATGGTTCAGACTTCACTGGCTCAGTATAATAGGCCTTCTCTCCCCCTCAGGCAGCTTTTTGCCCCCTTCTAGAAAAAGAAAGAAAGAAAGAAAGAAAGAAAGAAAGAAAAAGAAAGAAAGAAAGAAAGAAAGAAAAGGAAGGAAGGAAGGAAGGAAGGAAGGAAGGAAGGAAGGAAGGAAGGAAGGAAGGAAGGAAGGAAAGTGTTTGTGTGTGTGTGTGTCTGTGTGTGTGTGTGTGTGTGTGTGTCTGTGTGTGTGAAATATGCACTGCTCTCTCACCTTGCCTGCATTTACATAAGAGCACAGACCATCCTACCTGGTCCTTGGTTTTATGTGTTGTCAAGGCACCCCCATGAATAAGCAATCTCCAAAATGTCAACAGCCCTGCTCATCTCTTGCAAACTCAAGCCTGTATTTCCTTTAGGGAGCCCGTCCATCTCGTATTTGGCCTTCCTCTTTTCCTGCTGCCTTTCCACCTTTCCCAGCATGACTGTCTCTTCCAGAGAATCCTGCCTTCTCGTGATGTGCCCAAAGGAGAAGAGCCTCAGCTTTGACATTTTTGCTTTGGCAATGGTTCATGTATTAATTAGCTCCATTTCTATCTCGCTTGTACTCCAGTCAACAGAAGGTAGAGACATAGCTCCCTCCCTCCCAACTTTATCATTGGAACACCCCTGGGAAGTAGATCAGACTGGGTGCGTGTGGCTGATTTAAGGTCCGCCTGGGGAGTTTCATCAGGTCATCCAAGAGGTATTTGAACCCAGATCTTATGAATCCTAATACAGCACTCTTTACCCATTACACCACTCCATCTCAGAATGCTGCTAAACCTTTATTTATTTTTTCTCTTCAGAGACCTGTCAAATTACAGAAAAATGTTTCTAAGAATGTCAATTTCTAAAACCTGCTACGAAATGTGCAGCTCTGACACATTCACATCTGCAAATGATTTGCCAGACTCCAGCCTTGGTGGTCAGGAAATGTGATTTTTCCACTCATTCCTTTGATATTTCTGCAAAAATTAAGATCCCATCCTTCAGGTCAGCTCAGATTTCCAGGCAGAGTAAGTATGTCATCCATCCATCCATCCATCCATCCATCCATCCATCCATCCATCCATCCATCCATCCATCCATCCATCCATCCATCCATCCATCCATCCATCCATCCATCCATCCATCCAAATTTGCATTACAAAAATTAGTAACTAAAAAAGAGTAGTAGACTGAAAATAGTTCTTAAAAGCAGCAACAAAACAGGTGACAGATAAAAAGAAGACTGGCATGGAAAAACTGAAAAGGGCATCAAGTATTTTGCTCCAGAGAAAGAATCTGGCAGATATATCCCCACATCTGAAAAGTTCCCTTCCCTCTTCTACAATGCATGTAGTAACAAATTTGGGATGGGGAAGGGGTAGGCAGTAGGTAAATAGATAGGTATTTTTCCCTTTTGTATTTCTTTTTCAGATCTACATGTAGATTGGTACTTTCAGATCCCCTTCTTCTTTCATACTCATTGAAGTTACAACCTGCTCCTTTTCCTTCCTTAATAAGAGAGGCAGACACATAGCCCTGAGAGCCAACTCTTGGCCCTTCAGTAACTAGTTTTCCGAGCCATTTTTCCTGTGCTGCCCTAAATGGATGCCCTAGACTAGTGGTTCCTACTCTTAGGTCCTCAGATGTTCTTGAACCACAACTCCCAGAAGCCTTTGCCACTAGCTGGGCTGGCTGGACCACTGGGAGTTGTAGTCCACAAACCTCTGGGGACCCCAGGTTGGCATCCACTGCTCTAGACAGTGTGGTGGAGGGCAGAATCCTTTCACCTGCAACTCCTACTCCGGTTGGCTCCTGAATGCAGACCAGGGAGGACCCAACTTGTCATTCAGTCCAGATATCAAAACATCTTGTTATACATCTTTGTCTGCCTTTCTTTGCCAGTTGGACACGGCTGTGCTTGAATATGAACACACACCTAGGCACACACAGAGAGACAGAGCATTGTGAGGGCTTGGTTCCTATCTGTCCTGTTGGCTGGTTTTCTTCCTTCCTCTTAAATCCCATTTTCCCCAGGGACAGGTAGAGTTAAAGCCGAGAGGAGCAGCCTTTATCAGCGCTGAGATAGAGAGGAGGTGAAAAAGCCCACCTTGTTATGACTATTAAGATGAAGAAGTATGACAGCTGCGGCACCGAGTCATCCCTTTTCTTTTCTTAAAGCAAAGCCTTCATCTGAAAGAGCACTTTAAAGAGAGAGAAATTTCCCAGGAAATTGCACAATCCGTCAAAAAAGACTCTGCCCGTTAGTTAAGAGCTGGAACGGCCCAGTTCTAGTCTAAACACGCCGGCTCCAGGAGCTGAGCCAGAAATGATTTTTTTTTTTTGCAATTTGTTGGCATTAAAAAAAGACATCCATCCATCCGATTTTGAAACCAGATTTGGAGACATGGTTATGTCTGCTTGATCGTTTATAGACAATTTTTGGAAAACATAGTTGTTGCTTTTTCTCATCTCAGATGAATAGAATGGATGGGTTGGCTACCCAAACAAAAGCAGTTTTTTCCAATTTTGGGCGAGACATAAAAGCAACAAGCTCTTCCTTGTCTGCCTCTCCTGCAAAGCTCAAAAATTCAGCATACTGCCTCTAAACCTGGAGGCTCCATGTTTGTATTTCTTGGAAATGTCATGAATCCTGCACTAGGGATATGCAAGAGGCCAATTTGCAGGTTGCCTTCATTTTGGGCTCTTTTCGAGGGCTCATTTCTTGTTTTGGGGTCTCTTTCATGGATCTGTTCTTTCAGGACATCCGAAAGGATCCATGGACCTTCATTTTGTTTTTGTTTTTCAGTTTGGCACTAAACTCTCAAAAACACTCCAAAAAATCAGGGTGAAGCCATCAGACAACCATCTATTCCAAAAATGGGCAAGAAAACAACAGTGCCTGAGAAATTAAAATCATCACCTGACCAGCGGGAATTTAAATCATATCACATTCTAGTCACTACCACCAGCAGGAAACAGTACAGATGAGAAAGAGATTTTCAGATCCCATTGCCACCATTCACTGGACCGACGACCTTCTGGATGAGGAAAACTGAATGAAATAAGATTATATCCCCATCTTCTCTCTTGGAACCTCAGATCTGTCATATTTTAGAGACTATGAAACCTTGATAGTCTCCAGAAATCAAAGAATACAGCGCTTCTGTGTTTTTCCTCATTCAGGTTAAGTCCAGTGTTTATCCTGTACAGGAAAGATGCCATCCTACACAGAAATGGCAACAATCCTGCACAGTTTGAGGTTTCTCCTGCCCTCTCCAGGTCAATCCTGCGCAGGAAAGATGTTCTCTAATAATCCTGTGCAGCTTGGCTTCTCTTCCATTAAAACGTGGGCTTGAAATTTCTGAGAAACCCCACGAGTGTTTTCAGAAGAAAAAAAATTTGCACGCAGAAAGAAAATGTCACTGGAAAAGCAAAAGTGACTGCCCCAACTCCTTTGTTTCTCTCCGAGAGCAAGACGCGGTACGATTCACATCCCTGCTTCCTAATCCTGGTTGGGTGGAAGGAGAGATAAATGCCAGGGAAGGTGCGTGCAAAGCATCTCATCTTTGGGGAACGGTAGGTGTGTGGACTGCGCATGAGGTTATATGGGGAAAAACCCCAGGCTTTTCGCTTTGCCCGGCCTCCTACAGCTTGAGAGATTATTCCCACCACTTCTTGTTTGACTGGCTTATGCCTAAAACTATTAGTGGATTAAACCGAGTTCTTAGGGCTTTGGAACATCATCTTTCTAGGGGGCGCAGGGTGGGTGAGGAAGGCAGAAGGAAGCTTTCCCATGGCTACAGGCTGGGTTTTTTTTTTTAAGAGATGAAATACAGGGGACGGCTTGGGTGGTGGGGCTCTCTGTTGCCTAGAAAGAAAAGGGCTGATCATGCATGTGAAAGGAGAACGTTCCCTCCTTTTACGTCCACAGTCACATGTAGTCAGAATGTCATGGCAAGATTGTCCCTTGAGAGAGAGACATTCAAAGAGATGTCGAAGTGAACCGGGTCCCCTCTCTGCCAGGGGACCCCCATTAAGAAACGATTAAAAGCTTTCAGGTCACTCTGGCAGGTTGCCCCAGGAGGACACATTGTTGTTGTTTAGTTGTTAAGTCATGTCCGACTCTTTGGGACCGCATGGACCAGAGCACATCAGGCCCTCCTATCTTCCACTGCCTCCCAGAGTTTGGTCAAATTCATGTTGGTTGCTTCGATGACCCTGTCCAACCATCTCGTCCTCTGTCGTTCTCCTTCTCCTCTTTCCTTCACACTTTCCCAACATCAGGTTTTTTTCCAGGTGGACATCTCTCCCAGCCCTGGTTCTTGACCACCCCACCCACCTGGTCCAAGACCACAGAAAGCTGCGGGTGGTGGCATCCATTGCCAGCCACTTGTATGTCTTCCCTCACCCCCCCCATCCCGGTAGCATGCACACAGCGGAGCCGACAAACAAGGAGACACAGCATGAAATAACTGCAGATAATTAAAGGATTGGAAAACCATATCTCAGAGACGTGGAGCACTTTCATTACCTGTAAATAGCTCACTCTGCAGAGCTGCTTAACTCCTCATTCCTTCCTGCACGCCCTCCCTGTTGCTTACAGAAGTGTGCTTCCCCCCCACTGGGATGGCGTTTACACTTCCACGAGGTGGAAAGTTCAGCGTTATATTTTTGAATCAATCGGAAAGCGCGCGGGGCGGCTGCTCTAGCCTGCAGGTCGGCCCCACTGGGGGTCGGTTCCTTTGTCTCCCCGTGAATCCCGCTCTTCCCTTTTGCGGGGAAACTTAGCTGTGCCAGGTGTCGATTGTTCAGGGAATCTCCAGGAGGCCATGCCTAAGGCAGGATTACAGGAGCACAGCAAGCTTTCCCTTCTGTCGAGCACTCTTTGGCATTCTTCAACTGGCGCCTCACAGCATCTGAGGCTGTTCATGGCCAGCAACGCTCCAGAAAAAAAGAGCAGCGCCAGGCGTCCTTTCAGCTCTTCCTGCTAAGCAACTTCAGTTCCTCAGCATGGCATGTCCTTATCCTCCTATAACTCTGCCTCCCTTCTCTGCACCGCCATCCACATACAGGGAGCCTTTTGGAACAAGGGTGGGCCAAATGGAGCCAGGAGGCCCTCTGTGGCTCTCCAAGGTGACCTCCTTTCCATGTAGGACTGAAACTCAGCAGAATCAGTGACCTTCAAGGCTACCAAGAAGGTTTATAGGGCTTGGAATGGAGGCCACAGCAGCAAAGCCTCCCCTACAATAGGGACGGGTGGCCCTGAAAGCTATTTTCAATGCCTCTAAGCTCATCTGACTTTCTAGACACCACCAAAACTGAGAAGGATAATCCAGTCAATAATCACTCCTAACCCCCCCCCCCGGCACCAGTGATAGACCTTAGGTTACAGGACCCTCGCACTGTTGTTGTTTAGTCGTTTAGTCATGTCCGACTCTTCGTGACGCCATGGGCCAGAGCACGCCAGGCCCTCCTGTCTTCCACTGCCTCCCGGAGTTAGGTCAAATTCATGTTGGTCGCTTTGATGACCCTGTCCATCCATCTCACCCTCTGTTGTCCCCTTCTCCTCCTCTTGCCTTCACACTTTCCCAACATCAGGGTCTTTTCCGGGGAGTCTTCTCACAAGTTGGACAAAATATTGGAGCCTCAGCTTCAGGATCTGTCCTTCCAGTGAGCACTCTGGGTTGATTTCCTTCGGAATGGATACGTTTGATCTCCTTGCAGTCCAGGAGACTCCCAAGAGTCTCCTCCAACACCACAATTCAAAGGCATCCATTCTTCGGTGGTCAGCCTTCTTTATGGTCCAGCTCCCACTTCCATACATCGCTACTGGAAAAACCATAGCTTTGACTATGTGGACCTTGCACTCTACTCAGCACCAAATTTGTATGGCTCCTGCCGGGTCGTGAAGAAAACTGGTTCCCAGAAATGTGAGGGTTGGGTGGCCAAGCCCTACAAGGAGCTGTCCACGGACTGCCCTCCCTAAAAGAGGGCATTGGGCCACTAACTGTGGGCCCACCGAGTGCACCCTCTTGGAGGTGGGTCTCCCAGTTGTCGCTTCCATTTCACACAGTGATCCTGATAGAACATCCCCAAGGGCATTTGGGGTGATGAAAATAGCACATCCTACTTGTTCGTTGTAAGCTCATGACTTGGGCCTCGCCTATACAGGAAGGGTTCTGTTGCCAGGTGTTCTTCCGAGGCCCCAGCAAACATAAAGTAGGGCATGGTTATCTCCATCATGTTTGAGGCTTGATGTGTTCTAGCCACGGTACATCTCTCCTGCTGTACTGAGAATAATCTTAGAACTGCAGGGTTGGAAGGGACCCAAGCCTCCATTGTCACTGAGTCCAGCCTCTGGTAAAGAGGCGCAGTGGGGGAATCAAACTCCCAACCTCTGGCGCCATAGCCAGAGAACTAATCCACTGAGCTACTGATGGCGAACAGAAATGATTTTAAACAAGTCCACCGGGCTGAAAACAGAAGCCAAGCTTTCCATTCGGAGGCTGTGGGTCAGATTACACATTCGGGCCAATGTGTATTTGTTCCTCTTAAATATTATCCCTCCAGGCATGCAAATTTTTCAGAGCTATGCGCCCGAGACATCAGACATGCAAACAAAGCCAAGCTATTGCCCAACTGACTCATTACAAAACGAACGCAGGCTCATTTGGCAAACACAGACTGAGGGAGCTTGTTAGAATAAATAGACCATCTTTTTCACTTAAGGGAACTCTCCACTTAATGATGAATTAACTACGTCGTCCCATCGGGCCCTGGGTCTTCTGGTCAATTTGAGTTTGAGCTTCTTGCTTTTAGGTACAAAGAGGGCTGTGCACCCGATGTGGAGAAATTCTAAATCGCCAACCCAATTGGCGTGATTCGGACTGGTTGGTATGAGAATAGAAGCAGATCAAGATGCAGAGCTATTCTGGACCGAAGTGAATTTACAACTGGATTTGCATTTCAAGCACAGATTGAATCAGCTTTGTGACAAAAAGCTTGGCTTTCGTCTTTGTCTTTTAAAATAAAATTGAAATGTGTCTGTTACACAAGCCCCAATAGCTAGCGGTCGGAAACTTGTCGGGTTTACTTCTCTCTTTAGGGTCTATCATGCCACCAAAGTGGGACACGTCCAGAGGAGGGCAACAAGGATGATCAGGGAGCTGGAAACCAAGCCCTAGGAGGAAAGACTGAATGGACTGGGCATGTATTTAGCCTTGAGAAAAGAAGACAAGAGGCGAGATACCGTAGGATAGAACTTCTCAAATACTTGAAGGGCAATCCTACAAAGGAGGGGCAGGATCTGTTCTTGATCATCCCAGAGTGTAGGACACACAATAATGGGCTCAAGCAACAAGAATCTAGATTTATGCTGATTATCAGGAAAGACTTTGAAACGGCTACGTCAATATGGTGACAGAACCTATGATCTTGGGTTCCTGCATTGAGCAGGGGGTTGGGCTCAATGGCCTTAGAGGCCCTTTCTATGATTCTGTATCTCCAAATTGTATGCCTATCTGTGCCAAAGCAAAGGAAGTTATTCTGGCTTCCCAGGGCAAGTCAAGAGGAAGTTTACCTACAGATTCAATCCAGAAAACAAACCACATCAGAAGGGGACATGAATTGAACTAGATTATGATTCATTCCAACTAGGTCTCTTATATACCGCCCCCCTGTTATCGTCTAAGTATATGTAGTTCTGGTGCTGTATACTGCTGCTGTTTTTTTTTTTTAATTAATTGTCAAAAATAATGAAAAGTGTGGTAATTGCCATCCACAACTTGAAGAGCTTGAGTTCCCTAACAAGTCTACCGCTTAACTTGGCCAACAGCCTTGCGAAGACTATTTTGATATCTATTTCTATGTCTCCATTCTTGTTCCCTGGTTTACTCTTCTCTCTTCACTGGGAAACAGTTAATTATAATAATAATCTTAGAACTGCCAAACGGGAAGGGATCTATGGATCATGGAGTCCAGCCCCTGTCAAGGAGGCACAGTGGAGAATAGGACACCTAATCTCTAAACCACTGAGTTATTCAGCAACTGAACAATAATCTGCAGAGCTGGGAAGAGACCCTACAGATCATCAGGTTTAGGCCATGTCAAGAAGGCACAGGAGGGAATCAAACTCCCAACCTCTGGCTCAGTAGCGAGAGACCTAAACCAGCTCTTGAGAGCATTCTGACCTGACCAATAACAGTTTTGGGAATTAGGTTGTGAACAGCATGAAATTACAAAGCAGGCCATTTTTGGCCTGAGAGCGCCGGGTGGCCCACCCTTGTTCCAGAAGTCCTTTTAATTGTCCTTTGTTCAAATCCTGCTTGACAAACGCTGGGGCATCTCTGAAAGCTGGCTGAACAATTAATACAAAGTCTTTAGTCAGCAGGCCCCCCCTAAATGAGACCCCGTCCTGCCCTTTCCGATACAATAAAAAAGCCTTTTCAAAGAGGCTTTTTAATCATTGCCTTGCCGAGCTCCAAACACAAGGGCGGTTAATTACAATGGCAGCCAATTGCCTTTTTGATTCCTCTGCTGTCGAAATCATTAGCAATTATCAAATTACATCCTGGGAGCCGACTTGCCTCAAGGGGTCACTCGGTTAGCAAGATTGGGGAAACGATGTGAGCGCGCGGGCCGGAGGGGAAATAGAAATATGGACGCGGGCTGACAACACGATGTCAAATGCAGAATTCAGCAGGAGAGAGGCATGGAGGAGGAGAAGGAGACCAGAAGTTGTCCCAGCCAATGTTCCTTTGCTAAATAACGGCTGGCCTGGAATTGACGAAGATGGCAGCAAAGTTCTCAGGTCTCAGGTATGACCTCAAGACTCATATTTTGGAGATAGTTCTCCATTAGCTCAGGTGTCATCCTTGAAATGCCGATGACCTCGCAACCTTGACCAGATTTGGGGGCTCATCTTGATACCCAAGAGGCTACCCAGAGATTTACCACCAGATCCAGATTTAGTCTTGTCTCACTTGGGGCTGGATGGGGGTTTCTGGGAAAGGGCGTCTCACAAAGTAACTCTTCCAAGCACTGATTCTGATATTGATGGACCGCTACACCCAACGCCTCTCACCGTTGGCTGAGCTAGACATGGCAGATGGGAACTAGAGGCTCACAACATCTGGAGACTTCCACAGGCATGGCTGACAGCCACTGTGCATAGAGAAGACTTTTGACCATAGAGGTTTCTCTAAGCTTTTGTCTCAGCTTAATCCATTGCAGTGGTGTAGATGTGCAGTGGTTCTGAACCTTTGGTCCTCAGACGTTTTTGGACTGCAACTCCCAGATATACTGATGAGCATAGCTAGGGGTGAAGGCTTCTGGGGGTTGCAGTCCAAGAACATCTGGGGACCCAAGTTTGGGAACCACTGATGTAACAGAACCAGAGTGTGAATTGTCCAAACCATGGGTCTTTTCGTGCAGGAGATACTAGCCTAACCACCTTGCTTCCATAACTGGAATGCTCTGAGGATTATATCTTTAATACCATATGTATTTATAGGAACAATAAAATATAATAAAATAAAATACAAACCCACCAGACACTAGAAATAAGGGTGGTGTGTGGGTTCACTGATTCAGTCTGGAGATTAATTAACATCTTAAGCATGTATCCTAATTTGTCCAGAACAATCTGTACCCCCATCTGGTTTGATCCATGCCTTGGATGCAAATTTATTTGTGAACCTCCCATTGACTTGTAGTGGGAAATCAAAATGGCTGTATCTTTTGCATTTTTGGACTAATACCCATGAAACTTGGAGACATGATACTCCATAAAGAGGAGAGTAAAATTGCCAGGTTTCAGATAGAGCAATTCAGTGGTTTGTGTATTATGCTCATCTAAACTGTTTTTTCCCCAGCAAAGCAAAGCAAAGCAAAAGTAAGCCAAAGTGATTCTGTTTGATTCATGCTCCAGAAGCAGATCACTTTGGAAATCTGGACCCCAGAATGCAATTTGGCCATTCTGCTTCAATCTGGACCCCTTACTAAAGGGTCTGAATTTGATTTGATTCAGGATTCGGGATCTGTCCAAATCCAGCGGACAGCCCTAATAACTGCTCAGAAAAAAACCCCTCTTTTGCTACATTTCTTTTTATGATCATGCAGCTATGAAATCCACAGGAGCCCAGCCCTCCACTCCAATAATTGGCAGCCCTATTAGTGCCATATCTTTAGGACCACATTTCTGCACAGAAACAAGAAATATAGGCCCATCAGTCACTAGAAACTAATTGGGTGGCAACATTCAGGAAAGTATCTCCCTAAGTTGGCAGCACGCGTTACTGTAGTTACTAAGGACGTGCCAAACACTCCCAGTTTAGTTCCAGGGTGTTTGGGGGGGGGGATGTGAGATGGATTGTATTGCAGTTCCCCTAAACTGGAAAGTGCTTTTCCTGGAGGCTCCCAAGAGGAAAAACTGGCCCTTTCAAGACCAAAGATTGGGGGATTTTTTAAAATAGATCTTGAAGACTACCTTGGGGGTCTACCAAAAATGTTCCTGTTCTTCCTCGCCTGTAAGACGCATGGCTCCTTTCTCTCTTTTGGGTTGTCACTCTTGATTAGAGTCTTTGTGAGAATGAGTTTTCAATGCATCATTCGCTCAGTGCAAAGTGGACAAAACAACACTGCCTTCTTGTAGAGATATCTAAGAGTTAGAAGCATCAGATGGGTTGCCTGTGTTTTTTTGGGTCCATCGGACACTTTCCCCCTGTGCTTGCTTGTCTCTGGGTTGGAGTCCTGTTTTGCACAGAGATATTTCTGCATAGTGTGGAGAAATCACACAGGAAAAGGGGCTGGGTGTCTTGTTCTCATGTTGGAGGTGAGACATTCCACAAGAGTCAACCATTTCTACTGACCAGAGAGCATTCTCAGGGAGAACGAAGATGGATGTAGATTCAGGATATCTCCCTGATCACGGACTTGTTGTCACGATGGGGTACCTGTTTTCCGCCATGCCTTTAGGTCTTGGGCTTATGCTTGTATGCCATTGGTTTCCAGATTGAGAAATAAATAAATATGGTCTTGTCCACAACATTAGTTATGGCACGAACATCATTTCGTGGATTTGTTGTGCTTCCAGAGAAATAATCACCACGGGGGATAATTTCTTTCAATGGCTGCTGTCACCTAGCAACCATATCTTGCTCTAAAACCATGGACCAATTTCAAGAAGATCACAATATTCGTAGGGATAAGAAGTACACTGCTCTGATTGCCTACTACTAAACAAACCCACAAATCACTAGAAAATGGATTTTGCCTGTGGTCAGATAAAGATATTCTAAGAGTTCACTTCAGGACAGTGATCTGACCATGAGAAACACAGCACTTCCAAAGAACTGTTTGTGTAAATAAAAATAATAGTAGATAAAATCCTAGCAGAGACTATGAACAAAATCAAAGCCAGGAGAGTGTCATTCGCATGGCAAAGTTGGGATGTGAACAATAAGCACACTCACATGGAGGGGGGGGAATGAAGAATGACTCAAAAAATGTGAGCAACCCATCCAGTGCTTCTGGTTTTTAAAGGCCTGGTAACAAATCAGCACCTCTTGCAACTTGGCACTGTTTGCATTGTTTGAGGAAGAAATATTTTCACAAATATGGAAATTTTTAAGACTGAGCAAAAAACCCCTCTTTTTTCAGAAAAAGAGGGAAAAAATGTATGAAGTTTTTTGGCCTCATTCACCTGCAAGAAAATAAGATACATGAGGATGCACATCGCTACTTTAAAGTAAACAGTGGCTTGGTCCTCAAAAGCCACAGGTAAAATCGTATCCCTCTCTTTCTACATGATCGAGCTGGAATTTTTAGCATGTACACATTACTGAAACTGCAATGTCTACATTGGCTTGGGCATGTTGTGAGAATGGCTGATGGTCAGATTCCAAAATATCTCTGGTATGGAAAATGAGTGCAGGGAAATCACCCCAGAGGGAGACCACAACTGCGATAGAAGAACATCTGCAAGCAGGATCTGAAGGCCTTAAGAATGGACCTCCACAGATGGGAAACCCTGACATCTGAGCGTTCAGCCTGGAGGCAGGTGATGCATCATGGCCTCTCCCAATTTGAAGAGACCCTTGTCCAGCAGGCCGAGTCCAAGAAGCCATCCTGAAACCAACAAAATCAGGGAACTGTCTGATTTGTCTTCACTTTCAGCACTGTCAGGATTGGCCTCCAAGCAGGCAAGATCCCCAGAGCCGGGCAGCATCAGGACCGACCGTTATCAAGGCTGCCCTTGATGCCGCCACGGCTCAGGCGAATTGAACAAGAGCTAAGTGCCTGCACTCCTCCAATTGAAAGTTGATGGTGTGTTTCATTGGGAAATAGCAGCAGCCCACCCTTTCTTGAAAAAGACAATTATTTCTCCCTCATTGGAAGTGATTGAATTTCTCCATCACTGGCACAAGGCATGGCCGGGCTTCTGCAGAGAACAGAGGAGGGGAAGATGGATGAATTGGTCTATTTCCGGTCCATGTCACTTTCGCATGTGTTCCCCTATAAATCCATGCCATCCTCTTTCCACATTAATTTGTTATTTTAGTCCCTTCCAAGATCCAGCACAGAGCTTTTCCCTGGATGTGTCTGAATGCACATTTTTAGCCCTATTTTCTCTCAAGATGTGCGTTTGTAAATGATGTCTCTCTTATAGCACACTTTTCTATGCTTCCTTCCTACAAACAGACACCTTGGCAGGTTCTTTGACGTGGTCTTTGAGCTGACAGAATATTCAAGAAGTACGGAAATGGAGGCAGGTGGGTAACAGAGTTCCAACCCCCAGATTAGCCGGAAAGCCGCACATCAGCATGGATTATACTGCAAATTCAGCAAGCAAATGCTTCAAACATCTCTACCGTAAGAGTGGCCCCCGTTGAATAGCCTTAGAGTTGCACATGGCCCTCTGATGAATCTAAGGCTGAACTTTTGGAATTCTCTGAAATGGGTCAAAAAGTAGGGTGTCATAGAAGAAGGGAAAAGATGGAGACAGAGAGAGAGCGAGAGAAGAGTGATATAAAAGGAAAGGAAGAGAAGGAGTCATGCACATGTACACACACACACACACACACACACAGAGAATGTGAACAGAACAACAAAATGAGAGTAAGTGATGGAGCGGAATCAAGGAAAATAAAGGTTAAACACCTGATCAGTTCTGTGCCAACTTCAAGGTAATGGTGTCAACATGCGAAGTCCTAAACGCTATCGGGCCTCGTTATCAGCAGCCATCACAACTACATAGGAATTTCTGAAGCTGGAGGCCAGTGCAGAACCCAGACACAAAGCTTTAACTATGGTCCAACTTTTGGAAGAAACCCAGTTTGATTCCCCACGTCCAGGTTCCAAATCATGCTGAAAGACATTTGCCCACTGCTTCTGGTTCACACTATACTTGGCCTTACATTTCTTCCACCTTCTGCATACGGTTCACAATCAAAACAACTTCTAGTGCTTTATGCAGATAGAACAGAATGGTCTGTTCCCTGGGGGTATTACTGCCTCCCATAAGAGTGGTTTGCATGCATTCATGCTTAGAAGGAAGGTATTGTTAAACAAGAAGCCAATGCATTACTAAGAGCTAAAAATGCAGAATTGATGTTATGTCCACTTTTCCAGCTCAGACCCTCTGGTGAGAGCCTTAAATAACAGCATTGACTTGCAGCATTACGATAATCTGCTTTTGCAGCATCCAAACTTTAATGTCTTCTTCAGTATGATGAGATGCTATGTACATAGTCACCTAACACAGTTTGGTCTCGGTCTGTAAGATCTGGGGTGCAGAAGTAACCCCTTCCCAGAGTGGCATTTGAAATTCTTTTCAATCCTCATAACTCTCCTGCAGAAAGCGCAGACTTCAGGAAGGGTGTTTAAGGGACGACAGAAGATAAACTTCTCAAAGCTGGTTGGATAGCTCAGTGGCTTAGGACTCTGGTGGTGGAGCCAGAAGTTTGGAGCTCAGTTCCACAGTTTGCCTCTTGTAGAGCCACCCTTGAGCAAGCTACACAGTCCCAGGGATTCCCACCCCCAGAAGAAGGCAATGGGAAACCACTTCTGAGTAGTCTCCATCTGGGAAACCCCAAAAAGGTTCTCCATAAGTCAAAATGGGCTCAATGGCACACATTATTTAATGTAATGAAGAAGCTGTACTTAATGTTGCTTTCCATTATCAGTAAATTATCCAGTCGCGTTTCCCCATCATCTCCTGGTGTGATTTGGGATGTTGGTTCTCCTCTTCAACCAGATCGCTTCATGAGCCAAAGGTGGGACTGTGGCTTTATGAAAATAATTTGATACTCATTATTTGGGTCAAGAACACCTCGCCGATCTTCTTCATTGCTTGCCGTGGCAATAGCAGCTTGGTTTGTTATTCATTGCTGCTGAGCTGCTATTTTGTTGTTGTTTACTCGTTAAGTCGTATCCGACTCTTCGTGACCGCATGGACCAGAGCACGCCAGGCCCTCCTGTCTTCCACTGCCTCCCGGAGTTGGGTCAAATTCATGTTGGTTGCTTTGATGACATTGTCCAACCATCTCCTCCTCTGTCGTCCCCTTCTCCTCTTGCCTTCACATTTTCCCAACATCAGGGTCTTTTCCAGGGAGTCTTTTCTTCTCATTAGATGGCCAAAGTACTGGAGCCTCAGCTTCAGGATCTGTCCTTCCAGTGAGCGGTAAGGGTTGATTTCCTTTAGAATTGATAGGTTTGTTCTCCTTGTAGTCCAGGGGACTCTCAAGAGCCTCCTCCAGCACCACAATTCAAAAGCATCAATTCTTCGGTGGTCAGCCTTCTTTATGGTCCAGCTCTCACTTCCATACATCGCTTCAGGAAAATCCATAGCTTTGACTATGCAGACTTTTGTCGGCAAGGTGATGAACTGCTATTTAGTTACTTCTAAATAATTTTACTAAAAAAATACCCAAATGCCTGCCAAGTGCCCAAAATCACTTCCCCAAAGCACCTTTGTAGGGATAACAGGGAAACAGAGTTCTGTGAGCAACAACCAGCCTTGCCAGTCTTTAGCTTAGTTTCAGAAACGTATCAAGAATCGTATCAGCAGCAGCCCCAAAACATTTTACCTGTAGCAGCCCTACGTGTCATGTGTTACTTCAAAGGCAGACAATACTAGAGGGGAATCTCCCTCTGATCCTTCTTGCTTCCTGTGGTTTTACTCAAGCGGCAAGGTGATCTGCGGACGTCTGAAGACCCAGGAGGCTACATTAGGTCTACGCATCCAGGCTAAGAATATGAATCAATTATTTCAAATCAGTTCAGCCTGCCAAGAACAATTACTCTCCTTTCTGTGCGTTTTCCATATTTCAAGTCTGTTGGGTTTTTTTTTTAAATGAAAAAGAGATTTTTGCACAAAATCCTTGCATTCCATGCAAAAGTCAGGTTTGCAACACAAAACACATGCTGGTGCACCGTTGAAATGTTTTGTTTGTTTATTTGTTCGCTAATGTGGCTGCTGGCCAAAAAGGCAGGCAGGCGGTGGTGGTGGGTTTCACCCTCACGCAGCAGCCAAAAGGATCTGACAGGGGCTTGACAATGTTGTCGACAAGGTGTCTCAACACAAGGAGGCACCAATTGTTCGAACAAGGGCAAGTCAATTCAGATTTGTTACACCCATTCCCTCCTGACTCTGGAAGAGCACAGCAGGGAAGTCATGTGCGGAGCAGTGAAGCTTGCAAAGAAATTTCTCCTGGTTTGAAATGGCCACACCAGTCTTGTCGGCTGGAAAGGGAGCAAGACATCACTCTTAGCTGCCACCACATACTAGTTTCAGACGACCACCACAAAGAGTAAAACCTGTTCATCATAAATGATGTAACTGGGTTCCGGACAGTTGTATCTATATATATTCGCGAAAGCTTTCACGGACGGGATCTGATGGTTGTTGTGGGTTTTTCGGGCTCTTTGGCCGTGTTCTGAAAGTTGTTCTTCCTGACGTTTCGCCAGTCTCTGTGGCCGGCAGCTTCAGAGGACAGCAACCTGTACTCTGGTGTAGTTGGCTTGGGAACGCAGTATTTATGGCTGTGAGATAGGCTTTTGTTGTATCTATGTCTTGAGAATGTTTGGATTAAGTGCCACCTATTCAGATCTTGGGAGGTCAAATTTATGCATCATTCGGCTACTTTTAAAAACACCATATATATATATCAGACTTCTTTTTGTACACAACTTTACCTAGTGTAACATGCTTCCGTATCCGTCTATTCACATGCCCATACACATGTTCCCCTGATACCTAGAAAACAGTCACCATAAGTCAGAATTAACTTGACAAAACATTACTATTACTATTACTATTACTATTACTATTATTACTATTATTACTATTATTACTATTACTATTACTATTACTATTACTATTATTACTATTATTATTATTATTATTATTATTATTATTATTATTATTATTATTATTATTATTATTATTATTATTATTATTATTATTATTATTATTATTATTATTATTATTATTAAAATCTGAAGGACTGTGTTAGTCCATGTGACTTAGCTTCATTTACCATGGGACAAAATTATCTTGTGACTCCCACTTCTATTTGTAGCAGCTCCATAGGTGATTTCTAGGTAAATTTGAGGCCATTGAGGAAAGAGTTCCCCCCTCCTACACAGTTTGCCTCCCACCCCAGATCTACAGGAAAAGAAGTTACCTTAGGAAAAACCGAAATGCCTGCCATAAACCTCCCATGAAAACTGAAGTTATTATGCCGGTTTAAGAACATGCCTTATGCACAAGTTGGCACATAAAAAGGTCCTGTTTGGTACATTGAAGAAATGCAAATTTATACAAACCACAGATTTATTCAAACAGTAATTACTAGAACACCCAATGTGAAGGAAGGAATGGCAAGCTGCTACACCCTATGGTACCTAATCCTATATTAGTTCTCTGCCAGTTGGGAAAGGGGAGGGGGGTTTGAAAATTGAACCCATCAACAAGATGCTACAGAAAATGAAGGCTTTATTATTTTGGTTTAGAAGTAGGATAAGGGCTTCATCGTTATTATAGACAAACTGAAGAAACCATTTTTGAGGTTAACATCTTGAAAAATGAAGATGGCAATAAAGTTATGACAATGCAGCCATAAATCTGCCTGTTCAGTTAAGCGATATGGCGCTGTTGAACTCTTCAATAATGTATGATCATTGCACTGAGTGAAACTATAGTGTGATGCACACTGACCTAAGTGCCACTAGACATGGCTGCTGAATTGCCTTGCATAGGACGGGCTTCAAGTTTCATAGTAATTGTAGACACAATGCACCGTTAGCTAATACTGCAGACCATCATGGATTTAAAAAAAAAACCCCTAGAAAATTATAGAAAATTTAATACTCTAACCAATATCCCAATGAGAAACCAAAATGTGCACACCACAGTAATCACATAGCTTTTCCCTCCCTCTGCATGCATGTCCTTCATGGGATCAGTTGCATAGACTGGTCAGCCTGACATCAATCCCAGGAAAATTTCTGGAGCAGATTATAAAGCAGTTTACTCTGCAAACACCTTGAAAACAATGCAGTAATGACTAGAAGCCAAAATGGATTTGTCAAGAACAGATTCTGCCAGACAATTCTTATCTCTCTCTCTCTCTCTCTCTCTCTTTTTGGTCTGGTAACCTCCCTGGTAGATGACGGGAATGCTGTAGATGTAATATATCTTGACTTCAGCAAAGCTTTTGGCAAAGGGCCCCACAATATTCTGATTAGCAATCTGTGAGCTGGATAGAGCGAATGTCAGGTGGATACACAATTGGCTACAGAATCGTACTCAGCGGGTGATGATTATTGGCTCCTTCTCCTACTGGGAGGAGGCAACAAGTGGGGAACTCCATGGCTCAATCCTGTGCCCAGTGCTCTTCAACATTTTTATTAATGACTTGGGTGAAGAGATGCAGGGAATACTTATCCCAAATATAAATATCAAAAAGTAAAAATTGGGTGGAATAGCTAAAATGCGGCAGCCAGACTTCTTAGTGGGGTGAGAAAACACCAGCATATTTCTCCCGCTCTGGCCACCTTGCATTGGCTGCCCGTTGGTTTCTGCATCGATTTCAAAGTGTTAATGATTACATATAAAGCCCTAAACAGTTTAGGACCTCGATACCTGGCAGAACGCCTTCTCTCACCTAGATCTACTCGTATCACTCGTTTTAGCCAGAATTTTATCTTAGTTTATTTTTAATATTATATGTAAACCGCCCAGAGTAGACCCGTTCTAGATGGTCGGTGTTTAAATCCAATAAATAAATACCATACCAAACTAAAAATTCCAGAACTCTGTATGATGGAGTCATGACAGTCAAAGGGGGTAGCAAAGACTGATGATTATATGGTGTAGATAACACTTTATATTGGGTCAGAATCAAATCACACTGCTTTCCATAGGATATCATTCCAGCTAGCTACACTTAAGGTTTTAGCTTTGATGCCACTGGCAAAGCAAAACCAGTGCACCTTGAACAAAGCTTGCTATTTGAAGAATTCATTTAGTCATTCACAGATTGGTCAGGATTGCCCATTTCTACTATAGGTTTGAACTGCAAAGTTTCAGTTTAACTTAATGAGGATTTTTGGAAGCTATGCAAAACACTAATAATTAATTATAATAAAAATATATCGTCATCTCCTAATGTGAGGTGACTTCTTGTGGAACATTAGGGGACAGGGGGAAGGATTTTTTAAAAAATGAATGAATACATATACATGTCAATTGGGAAAAAATAATGTATTCTGTCTTGTCACCCCCTATACTCTATTTAAGCTGCCTGGCCTATTAACTCTAGATGCATTATATCCTGCATGGATTCCTTTCAGTGTATGGGAGGAGGCTGCATGGTTAATTTGTTTGCTATGGAATTTTGAAGCTCTTAGAAGTCCCAACCAGCTCCTTGTGGAGTTCAGAACATCTGCTATGCTTGTCTTCAAGGACATTAACCAATCTATAGGGGCGCTGCCAAAGTATTTTTCTGTTAACCAAATTAGTCAAGTTAAAGGATTTAAGGGTGCTGTCGTCACCCAGGAAGCAACCAGATGTTAAATAATGCAGTCTGCCTCTGGGCACCAAAAGCACCACAACAGCTATTCTGAGAAATCTCGGAGAAGCCAACTGCAGCCAATACAGGTCATGGGCTTGTTTAGTTCCATACTGTTTACACCCAGTGGTTCTCAACCTTAGGTCTCCAGATGTTCTTGGACTACAGCTTCCAGAAATCTTGACCAACACAGCTAGTGGTGAAGGCTGCAGGGAGGTTTAGTCCAAAAATATCTGGGGATGCAAGGTTGGGAACCACTGGTCTATACCGTTTAGTATTGTCTGAAAAATGTACCTCTCCAGATGATGTCCCTCCAAATGTTGACTACAGTAGCAAGTTCCACCAGCCCTACCTTCTGGTGGGCAACCACAGAGAGACACTGCTGCTCAGTGTCTATGAGAGATGTAGAGTGTATGATTCTCTAGACGCTGTAGAACTGCAGCTCCCATAATGGCACACCTGTTGTCTGAGCCAGTCAACAAACTAACAGTATTTGGAGGGGATCATATGTTTAGCTCCTTTGGTCTACACTACTGGTTCTTAACCTTTGTTACTCAGATGTTTTCGGACTGCAACTCCCAGAAACCTTCACCATCAGCTCTGCTGGCTCGAGTTTCTCGGAGTTGCAGTTCAAAAACACCTGAGTAACAAAGGTTAAGAACCACTGGTCTACACTGACCAGCAGTAACTCTTCAGTGCTGGGAGACCAGAGCATCTCCCTCTCCCACCTGGAGATGCTACAGATCAAATCTATTTATTTTATTTAATTATTTTATTTATATCCCGCCTATCTAGTCGATTAAGACCACTCTAGGCGGCTTACAACAATAATATGACAATATACAGTGGACCCTCGACTTACAGACGGCTCGACTTACAGACTTTTCAAGTTACAGATTTCTCTGGTCGCAAAATTTAGATTCGACTTGCAACCAGAGAATCGACTTACAGACCAGAAAAAAACCAAAATGGAACAAAAATAGAATAAAAACTGCCAGTTATGGGATTAATCGGTTTTCAATGCATTGTAGGTCAATGGAGATTCGACCTACAGATTTTTCGACTTGCAGCCACCATTCCAATACAGATTAATTCCGTAAGTAGAGGGTTCACTGTAAATAAAAACAATTTTAAAATAAGGGGAGAACTTTAGACAAATGGAACAAAGACTAGAAAAAGGTAAGAAAGGGAAAGTCAGGGATTGTTTACATTAAAGAACTGGAATTGTCTGCATTAAAGAAAGTGCTCTACCACTAAACCACTGTCTTTTTCTGTTCATGGAGAGGGATGCAAGTCAGGCATAGGGGCCACTGCCCCATCAATAAAAAAGAGGACCAAAGAGGACAGGCATAACATTGCATATGTGAATTTAAATATACCAATGAAATACTAGATGCCATTTTCATTCAAACAGAAATGCAACCTTAAGAAGAATTACAGTGGATCTTGCTACAGAAGGGGTGTCAGTGACCTACTGACCTTGCTGAGTCTGCTCTCTACGTGTTGCTCATTCTGGATGGGCAATGTCTAGGTCCTGGCTCTTCCTCCTTGATGGTAAATAACCATCTTAGAACTGTTGAGCTTGAAAGGACCTTATGGATCATTGAGTCCAGCCTCTTTCAAGAAGGCACCCAGTGGGGGAATTGAACTCCCAGCCTTTGGTTCTGCAACCAGATGCCTAAACCGCTGAGCTACCCAGCAGTTAATAATACTCTCAGAACTTCAGAGCCGGAGGGGACTCTATGGATCATTGAGTTCAGCTTCTTTCAAGGAGGCACGCAGTAGGGAACTGAACTCCATCCTTGGAACTTTAAATCCGAAATGGACTGGACACCTTTTTCCAAAGGAGGACCTCTTCAAAAGGAGCATCATCAGCTGGCTACTCTTCATATGGAGGATTGTCTTCCCTTAAAATGATGAAGCATTTGCTTGGTTTTTTAAAATTTTATTTATACTGTAGGTTGCATTTCTCCCAGTAAGTAGACCCAAGGCGGCTCATAATATTTAAGAAAAATAGAATTAAAAGCATAATGAATTAAACATTTAAAAGCAACTATACACTAGTTAAAATGCCTTTAAATGATCTTTAAAAAAATGTAAAACATTAAAAATTATCTTAATTTTAAAAAAATGACATTCGGGGACTCGGTTGTGACTGTGAAAAGCCTGCTTGAAAAGGTGGGTCTTCAGGTGTCCGTGGAAAGATAAAAGGGAAGGGTCCAACCTGATCCCTGGAGGGAGAGCATCCCATAACCTGGGAGCTGTCACAGAGAAGGCCCTCTCTCATGTCCCCATCAGCAGTGCCTGCACTGGCAACGGGACTCACGGAAGAGTCTCCTCTGACATGGCCACACCAAGCTAAGAAAGTGTCATGCTGAGCAGAGACACGATGAGCAGTAAAGGTAAAAAATGGTTTAAAAATGTAGTAATGCCTGCCTGTGTAACAGAACCTGCATAAACCTCAGCATGGAACTGTTGCAAGTTAAGGAATCAATGAGGGCATTTCCTGATGCTTGCCAAGTTAGGTGACTCACAGCCCACATTGGCCTCTTACATTTTGGATGTTAACCCTTGCAGAAAAACGATATCAGATTTCAGTCACAAGATGATTGTTGTTTCAGCACTCGTTCAGGACTCAGGGAAAGTATCACAAAGCTATTTTTCTTCCAGATGAAACTAGGATTTCTGTTAAAAAGGGGGACTATCTAAAATGTCATACCTCAAAAAGAGATGCCCAGGTAGTGTGGGTTTTATGAAGTGGCTAGATCACTATTTATGGACTTGCCCTTTCTGTTGCATGATGAGAGGTGGGGAACAGCTAATACTCTTGGTGGCAAAAGGTTAATATGCTGATCAATTTGAGATAAAACAATATGGCTTCTTTCTGTGTACTCTTTGATGAACTCATTGGGGAGATTCCTGTATGCCAGGAATGAAATGAAAAGTCCAAATAATTCTAGCTTGTTTCAAACTGCAGTGCAGACAAGTCTGGATAGTGTTTCCAGTCTTAGAAAAGAGCAAGCAAAATAGATTTACAGACAGAAGCTGCAGTTCAATTGCCTCTTTGCACATGAATGGGAATAGTAGAAGGTCCAAGCCTGGTGGCACCAGTTTGTAAGGGTGTGGAATCCATTCCGGGTTTTACTTCCCACACGAAAGGAGCCGTCCTCAGTGCTGAATGTATTTGCAAGGGAGATTTCAGCACCTTGGCCAGCTCTTTCAAAGTTTCCAGACCAACATGGAGTGGATTCACCTTGCAAAACGGGAGCCACTATGTGGCACTGGTTGAGCTAAATGTTTGCTCTTGCTGAGGCCCACAGATCCACCTGCTGTTAAAAGAACAGCTGCACAAGCCATCTTAAGAGCTGGTAACTCCAGGAGGGAATAAAATGAGACCCAGGGAGACAGTGGGGACTTTATGTGTTGACTCAACTAGCGAGGACCCAAGATTTGAACTGCAGGTCAAAGTAATGCTTGTTGCAAAGTAGATTGGAGGAAAAAAGCCTGATTCACTCATTTCTGCTTCTCAATGTTGCAGTGTGTTTTGGATTCTGTATCTTATTCGTGGCACTGGAAGCAAGAAGCTCGTGGGATAATGTTGAAGTAGACGGGATACTGTCCAATCAAAAGGTCAGCTTTCCAGCACAAAGACTAGAAAACAGGCCAAGGGAAATGGTACACCAAAAACAGCCACCCAACGGGGAAGACTCTGCCTGTTTCTATCCAAACAGAAGCATCTGTGGAGCCTTTATTTTGAATATATTCTGAACAGGGCTGAACTACGGAGGAGGTCAAGTTATGCTGAAAATGGCTGTGCTGAGCACCAGCTGAGATCCGATGCCCTCTCTGCTTGTGATGTGATAGAACTGACTGCAGGAGTGAAGTCTGATAGATAGGGTGTGGAATGCCCTGGGAGAAGGGATGTGATCGGTCAGTTGAGACTCCTCCATCTTCACAGCAATTTCTATTGCAAGTGAACTATAAAACCCTTGTTACAACAGCTGCACTGGCTACCAGTCTGTTTCTGTGCCCAAATTAAAGTGTCGGTCGTTACTTATTAAGCCTTCTACAGCTATGGTCCAAGCCATCCAAAGGACCATAATCTCCCCATATGAGACTTCATGGCATTTAAGATCATCAGAGGAGGCCCTCCTCTAGGTCTCATTTCCAGCCCAGGTACAGCTGATGGGGACACGAGAGAAGTTCTTCTCCATGGCTTCTCCCAGATTATGGAATGCTCTCCCTCGGGAGGTCAGGTTGACCCCCTTCCTTTTATCCTTCCACCAATAACTGAAGACCCACCTTTTCAGGCAGGCTTTTCACAACCACGTCTGAATGTCATTTTAAAAATTAAGATAGTTTTAAACACTTTACATGTTTCCCATCATCCAAATGTATTTCCATCAGTTTTTTACTTTCACTGATTTTTTTAAAAAATGTTTCTCTTATTGCATTTTAAATTCTATTTTTTTAATCCCGTGAGCCACCTTGGGTCCCCTTACTGGGAGAAAGGCAGGCTATGAATAAAACAAATACATAAAATCAACCATAAAATAAAAAACCTGTGGAATCATAAAGTCTAACAGGATTTGGGATCACAAACGTTTGTTGATGGAGACCTAATTAACCAGGCTAGCTTCTTTGCCTCCCTGGAGGACATTGCAAAGGGTTTGTTTAGGTACGGCTGGCTCTACTTAATGCTCCATTCAGGTTTGCAAACCCTTCCTTCTCCTCGTGTGCCAAGACTTAGTTTCCTCATCACCAGCAAAGAGGTTGAGGAATTTCCTTACACTCATGACGGGTTTCCTTTTTCCTTTAGCAAGAATGGCGAAGCTTCTTCTTTTCTCTCGCTCAGCCTGGGGCTGTCAGAGTGCTCCTCCCTCAGGGAGGAGGTCTTATCAAGTTCTACTCGTGAGCTGACAGGAGGGTGGCAGGACATGACAGTGGGGATGTTCAGAAATGCGGATTTCTGAATATAGGTGACAAGAAGAAAAGCAGAACCGCAGTAGCCGATAAGTTTATTAATGGATGAACAGGCTGACGGGTTGTGTTTTTTTCTTTATGTTGAAAAAGACTGGAGAGTATTTGTAAGGATGCAACTAGTGAAAGAGATTGTTTTCTCTGGGGGAAAGCTGGAAGGAAGTGAAGAAATCTCTCTGTCCGGGTGGCCATTCAGTTTTTGTATAAACATTTCCTCCCAAGGAAAAGCGTCTCTCTTTGAGACGTCTGGGGAAATTTGGAAGGCAATACAACCTGCCTTGCCCCATCGATCTGGCTTTCTTTTCATTTCAGCAGGTGGCATGGCCCCCTTGTTGCAGCAGAAATAAGCGACACCAGTGTGTCTTCTTGTCACCCTTCAGCCCCACATCCAGAGTGCCACAGAAGGGTTGGGTTCCTACTGGACCCGTCTCACGGTCTCCTTTGGCCAGCTCGGTAAGTAGATGGACAAAAACGCAGGGAACGGAAGAGAAGGATGCCAACGGATCCACCTACTATTTTCATCTTCAGCAAGATAAGGATTTCCACCACACTACCCTGCACCACGACCTTGCTTTCTGTCCCTCTTTCACAGACACGCTAGGAAGACAGGGCATCCCCCGTCCTGGAGAGCCATCAGCAAAGAGAGTCAAAAGGGTCTTGTAAGCATCACTTGAGTATCTGATCTCCTTGTGGGTCTACAAAGTACAACTTGAATGCTAATTATGCCTTGTTTCAAATATGTCTGTCTGTGTTTGCAGAGCGAGTCTCCACATTGAGTCTTCTCTGCTCCTCAGGAAATGGAGTCGCCTCAAAAACAAAGAGGGAAGGAGAAGAGGAGATTCAGCTATTAAATCTTCCATAGAAGTCTTGGCTCTCCCAGGTCTTGTTCCAGCAGCCGAACCACTACATCTCACTGCCTCTCAACCCTACCTTGCAGTCAGTGATTTATAAGAAGGGACGGTGCCTGATCAAATCTCTGGGTCACTTTCCCGGAACTACCTTGAAATCTCAGGAAGACATGAAGCAGCAGGAGGAATAAACAAAGAAGTCAATGAAGCTTTCTAGCTAGCTAGATAGTTAAATATTTGGCTGCGGAGGGAGGTTGGGAGTTCACTTCTCCACAATGTGCTTCTAGGGAGGAGAGCCAGCCTGTGTAGCCTTGGGCAAGCTGTACAGTCCCAGGGATCCCCACCAGAAGAAAGGAAATCGTAAACCAATTCTAAGCATTCTCTACCTGGAAAACCCTGGAAAGGGGCACCATCAGTCAGAATTGACTTGGCGGCAAATTTATCATCATCATCATCATCATCATCATCATCAATGAAGCTTGCAATGTAGCACTAAGCCTCTATTTAGGATGGGCAAGCTTTCTTGACTGCTCATACTAGCCAAGTACGGTTGCTCGTCAGCCACAATTTGGCGTCGGATGGTACCGATTGTTTCGCATGGTTGTTAATCCAGCCCTGCATTTTTGAGATAAGGATTCCTTCTTGGGGCTAGAGGAGGGCAGACCTCTTGGTGAAAAGGATTACCCGTCCTGTACAACCTCCAGACAGAGCACAAAGTCCTCCAAAGAGGTGATGTTCCCTTCCAGCAGGAACAAGCACCACCGCTTCACACTGTATTAATACAACCACAAGCTTCCGGCTTGCCTTTGAAACGGTCAGGCTTAGGTTTTGTTCTGAATTCAAAGCCCGTTCCTGCGTGGTGTCGTTCTCTTTATCTCTCTCTCATCTTTCCTTTCTACCCCCCCTCCAATCTTGCAATCCTGACATTTTAAAAGAAAGTTTTACTTCCCTCTCCTAATGCCAAAATCCATGCCCAAAGAGCGCACGGCCTAGAAAAGCTGAGAAAAGATAAACATATTGAGACGTGTGATTTCACAGTTGCTACGTTGATGGCTTTCAGAAGCAAGAGCCTGTCCATCAATTATGCCCATTGTCCGTTTTTTTTTTTTACGTGATCAGAGAAAACAAAAACTGACTCATTAAAGGGGAAAAAGAGGTGAGTGAATGTTAGGCCAAGGAGGCAGCCGGCCTCTTAAGGAGGAACAGAGGCTCGCCTTCCTTTCTATTTGACCGGCTCCTGCAGAAGATGGACGAGATACATGTTTGTATCAGTAAAACAGGCTGCCATTTTGTTAGAGATGGCCTACAGGGTTCCCCCAGTGGGCAAAGCTGAAAATAATCATTTAAAAACCCCACAAACTATGAGCGGGCACATTATCTTGATTAAAGTCATTATCTCTTTCTGACTGAAACTGGACGCACAACCAAGGAACAAGAAGGTAAACAAGGAAAATGTAATTTATCCATCTTAACTAGTCACCCACTTCAACTCTTAGGTTTGTAGCCATTAGGGAAATTGTTCTCAAATACATCAGTTGCTCTCTGAATATTCTCTGAATCAGAATATTCTCATCAGGTCCAAATTATGGATATGCTCATCTGTTCTTTTAAGTTCTCCTACGCTCACTTATTCTGCTCTGAAGAGGGCAAAGCAAGTTCAGAGGAGGGCAATAAGGGTGATCATGGGACTGTAAATCAAGCCGTAGGAGGGAGAACTGGAAGAACTGGGCATGTTGAGCTTTGAGAAAAGGAGACTGAGGGGAGAGAGGATAGCACTTTTCAAATACAGTGGTGCCTCGCTTAAGGAGTGCACCGTTTAACGATGAATCCGCATAGTGATGAAGTTTTTGTGATCCGATTATTGCATAACGATGTTTTAAAAACAGCTGATCGGTGGCTCCAAAATGGCTGCCGGGTAAACAAATGGCCATACGAAGTGTTTTCGTGCCCTTTCCTCGCTTACCGGGCAGCGGAAATGGCGGCCGGATGGAGGATTTCCACATAGTGGTGAGTTTTTTCCCTATAGGAACGCATTAAACATGTTTTAATGCGTTCCTATGGGTTTTTCCCCCCGCATAGCGACGAATCTAGATAGCGACGATTTTTTCGGAACGGATTATCGTCGCTATGCGGGGCACCACTGTACTTGAAAGGTAGCCACACAGAGGAGGGGCAGGATCTGTTCTCGATCACCCCAGAGGGCAGGACACATAATAATGGGCTCCAAATTACAGGAAGCCAGTTTTAGGCTGAATATCAGAAAAAACCTCCTAACTGTTAGAGCAGTACAACAATGGAACCCATGACTTTGGCAGGTGGTGACTGGAGGCCTTCAAGAGAAAACCGGACAATCATCTGTCAGATCTGCTTTGACCTGGATTCCTGCATTGAGCAGGGGTTGGGACTTGATGGCCTTGTAGGCCCCTTCTGAATTGTGATTCTATGATTCTAGGAGATGAAATTTCTCACATAAACTGAGAATATGAATATTCACCTCTGTCCTGAAAAGAACAGGCATACTGAGCATGGAAAGGCTATTTCTGGAGATCAGCCAAAAAGAGCCTCATTCCCTCTTTGCAGAATGTGATAGAAGTGAGTTCCAGTGCAACCCCTCTGTAAAGTAGCCCGCCTGTTTCTAGAATGTTATAAGAATATGGCAGAAAGATGATAGCAGTCTCTGATATATATATGGAAAACAGAAGGACATAAGAGACAATTGTGTGGAAATGGTCCCCAGAGAGGAACCAAAACCTAGTTCTGGGGTAGCTGATAGGATTAGGTCTTCTCAAGCCCCAGTTGTCTAGGAAAACTGTCTCAATGCACCAGAGCCAGGAGGGCAAAATATGAAGCTGTAGATTTGCCAGAGGCTTCGAGATATAGATGCAGTCTGTGTACAGGGAAGGGCTGCTTTGTTTCAACTCAAAGAAATATTAGCGTAACAGGCTGCGGGTTATGTTGCATAGGACTATAATAGGACTGAGATTTATGTGTGAGGCAGTGTGTAAGGAAAGTATTAAGTCCCCAGAGAACGAAGACAATGCAAAAGAATCTTGTGAAAAAAATCAACAGCGGACTAATGGTACTGCTTAGGGCAGCTTTTTATGCTTCCTTCCTTTCGCTCCTTCACTCTGATGTGTATTCAGGGTCATTCCTCCAAGGAGCTCTGGGCAAGCGGACGTTTTTATCATGTTTGTCTCAGAACAACCGTGTGAGGTGGGTTTATGCTGGAAGATATGGATTAGAGGAAGCTGAGGCTCCAATCCTTTGGCCATCTGATGAGAAGAGAAGACTCCCTGGAAAAGCCCCTGAGTGTGAAGGCAAGAGGAGAGAAGGGGACAACAGAGGACGAGATGGTTGGACAGCGTCATCGAAGCGACCAGCATGAATATGACACAACTCCAGGAGGCCGTGGAAGACAGGAGGGCCTGGTGTGCTCTGGTCCATGGGGTCACGAAGAGTGGGACATGACTTAATGACTAAACAACAAACAACAACAAACCGGAAAACTGGTGCATCGTGATGGTTTGCTATCCACAAACCATGAACTATAACAACACCCCCACGCCGAAAAACCACAGGAAGCTGGTCCCGTGGTCGCTGAGGATGGTGGTGGTAGAGGCCGTGGAGGGAGAGCCAGGGAGGAATGTGAGAGGGTCCATGGGAAAGTGGCGAGCGGGCATTCTTTTTGCCAAAGCAAAACGAAGCGGCAAGGGGGAAAAAAGGGTTGGCTCTTTGTTTTGCTTCGTCACAACAGGATCCCTCAACTGGGTTGCAAACTGAACCATGAATCAGCCGAATCTCTAATATGGACTAGCTGAGGGTCACTCATTGAGATTCAGGTCTGATGAAGTGGTTACACGGCCAGGCCCTGTGATCACCGGTTCAAATCCAGGTGGTAATGTTGCATGGAAGCAGGGGAGAGGGAGGACACTTGTTTCCCTGTATTTCTGCTTCTCTATACTGCACATAAAAGGAAACTATCTTTTATGGAGGGAGACATTGATCCTTCAAGCCCAGAATTGTCAAGTCTGACCAGCAGTCATGGGCTCCAGGTAGGATGGGCTTCATCTTTACCTGGCAATCCCTGGCATTCTTCCATCCAAGTACCTATCAAGCCGAAACCTGCTTAGCTTCCAAAATCAGATATGACTGAGCATGTGTTAGGATGCTACAGTGGACGATATGGTCTGTATTGTAGAGAGCATGGACTATGCTTCAAAAGAGGCAACATTCATGAACAAATGAGCCCAAAGTAGGTTTGTCTACCACGGCTGATGAAATGTTGGCCTTCCAGGTATTTTGGACTATGACTTCTCATGAGTAACTTTTATAACATATGATGACGTCAGTGTAAGTCCTCCCTAGAATCTCAGTGGTTCGAGCACTCAGTGAAGATCTTGTGTTTTCTTGGAAGAGGTCAACTGTCATTCCCCATTTCCTTTAGTGCCAAAAACTCAGACTACTAGATTACTTTTGATTTCCCTGTCCTTCTAGCGGCTGGCTGGATAGTTGAGAAGTTTAGGTCTCTGGCTGAAGAGCCAGAGGTTGGGAGCTCAATTCCCCCAGTGTGTCTTCAGGGAAAACAGCCAGCCTGTTGGGCCTTGGGCCAACTGCACAGAAGAAGGGAATGGCAAACCACTTCTGACTATTCTCTAACTGGCAAACTCTGAAAAGTTTGCCAGAAGTCAGAATTGACTTGACAGCACATCAGCAGCAGCACCACAGTCTAAACCCTAGAAATGCCGCATGGGAGAGGAAGGATCTGCTGGGATGTTGCCCCCACCTGTGAATGAAGAGCATCTTCCTGCTCTACCCTGTCGTCTCCCTGGAATCAAATACTCCAGATTTGGCACCAGTCTTTTCACATTGGTCCAAAGATTGTACACAGGCCTATTATGTGCATATCTCTCCAGACGGCCATCACATCCTTGAGACCTACACATTTCCAACCTACGTCTCCATTCGAATTGACCCAAGGGTTGGCTGAAACAGAGTTGTTGGTTTTCTGATGAAGAGGAGAGAGTCACAAGTGCCGGTAAAACCCTTCTTTTGCCTCCCATTTCCTGCCTTCCTACCATTCCCTGCCCACTAGCTTTTGGTCCTTTCCTCACCCGGAAATCTTTTGGTTCCTCCTCCTTTTTTCCTTTCCTCTGCCGAGATCTGTGTCATCGGCTCCTTCCTTGGTACTTGAAAAGCTGTTCCCTGGAACGCAAATATCTCTGATGATCAGAGTGTCACAGGGGAAATATTTCTTTTCTGACGACTTTGCAGATCTTTTTCCTGCATGAAACCGACACTGTAATTACCGAGTTTGCCATTCCCGCCCCCAGTCTTTACTCAGAGAAAAGATGCTCAGTTTTTTCAATCAAGATCAGGCTTCCACAATGCCAAAACAAGAGCGACTCGGAGGAGTGATGGAGGGAAGGCATGGTGGCAAATTAAGGTGGCTTCTTCTGGGAAGATCCATCCTCTCAGCTCATCCCTCTCCCCAACAAAGCTCATCCATTTTGGAGACCTGTATTTTACATCAGTGATGTGCAGTTGACATGATGTGCCCTCCAATCATATCTGACTTATGGTGCCCCCTATTCTCATCAGATCTCCAAAAGACCTTCTGAGTAACAGCCCTGACCAGGATTGGTCTTATCCTTTATTTCTACCCCACTTTTCTTCCTCCAAAGGAAGCCAAGGTAGAAGACTACATATGATCTCCTGCAGACTATTGGCTCCCCACCCCCGTGTTCTGCAACATCGGACAGAGAAGGTATTTCTTCCAAGAGCCAACTGATGCACAAAACAGGGATAGGCAACACACAGTTTGGGGGCTTCGCACAGGTTTACAGTATTGTTCTGCGAACTGTTAAAAATCAGCAGCACCGGATGGGGTGTTTGTGTCTCTGTCATCAAAGTGGTTATCCCTTTTCTGCTTTCTCTCTCTCTCTCTCTCTGTGCATGAGCTTTTGTGTGTGTGTGTGTGTGTGTGTGTGTGTGTGTGTGTGTGTGTGTGTGTGTGCGCGCGCGCGCGCTCAGTTTCACAAAGAGAAAAGGGCCACATTTTGCTTATTGGCATTCAATTGTGCAAAATGTGATTGCTATAACAGGTAAAAATAAATTTTTGGTTGGTGTCTCACTCTTGCACTGAAGATGAGTTCTTTTAGCTAGGTGGCCTGTTCTTCACTAGGCCATACCATCATGCCTTACTACAGAAAAAGGTAATCAATGGTGCATTTTTCCCTCCCCAAATCCTTAGCTGCCTTCTTACTAGAAACTCCCCGTACGGCCTTTGTTTCTTTCCGAAGGGGCCTCTGTGTTGGAATTCTGTAATTCCCCTTCAATCTTACCCCCCCCCCTCCTCTGGGCACGAGGAAATTGTGACTATGAGCAGGTATCAGTATTTCTTGTGCTTCTTTCTCTGGCTGCCCAACTGCTGTGATTTAGAAAGACAGGGAACGAGGGTAAGAATTTTTGGATAATCTTAAAAGCAGAAAAAATTATTACATGTCAAATGCCAGGAGAGGAGTTTAAAAGGCTCCCAGTGGATCGGCAGAATTAAATGTTTGGAGCGTCGCTCCCTCCTGTGAGGGAAGGAATAGCATGTCTCCATGGCAACCAAAGGG
Organism: Pogona vitticeps; assembly: GCF_051106095.1. NCBI lineage: Eukaryota > Metazoa > Chordata > Lepidosauria > Squamata > Agamidae > Pogona > Pogona vitticeps. The sequence goes on along the minus strand of NC_135794.1, from coordinate 4,589,498 downwards.
CAAATGTTGGAACAGGTCTGCGATGCCCAGTTGGACAGGGTTGGGAGAGGCGACCTGGGGGGCAAGCGGAGTCCACCTCTGCCACACACGTGGGATGGTGGTGGTGGTGCCTCCAGTTGGAGGAAAGAATTGTGGGGTGTGTGTGGGGGGGGGTAAGGTCTTTTCTCAATGTGAGCTAGAGAAGGTCTTGGAACAGACCTCCCTCAAAAGCACCGAATCTCATTTTGATGTGCTTGAAAGGAGATCTGCAGCGACACTGCCTTGAGGTACCTTGAAATGTGTCTCTCTCTCCAGGAAGGGTTGACATGGGGATGAGGGATGCATCCTGCCATCATGCTAGCCTGCACTGCAGGTGGGGATCCCAAGGCATAAAGGTCTGCTCTGCATCAGTGCGGGCTTTTGTTTTATTGTGTGCTCAGCTCGTTTGCCTCCTCTCTGGGTCCAGGACACGTTTTCCTGCTTGCTAATGAGTTGAACAGGAATTTGTGGCCTGAGTTTCTTGCTCGAGATATTGGGAGGAGGCCTGGGAACATAATGATGATTTTGCAATCATAGTGCAATTGGCTCTAGGACCTATGGGGCAACCTGGAGGTGGCAACTGGCATACGACCACGACAGGAAGTAGGGAAAGATGGGTGGCACTGGTGAGCTTCAAAGGTTGCTGTGAGGTGACTGGGGACCCACATGGGAGCAGCCTAAATCATTGCTTCCTAGGGCTGAGGCATGGACCAACTTTGGAGGCTGACTCACATCCCATACAAGTCCTGCAACTGGCGCCCATAGAAAACCTGGAAAGTCCTTCCCAATCACATAGGCCAGACCCAGGCTGTAATTCTGCAGCCGGATCCTGAGGCAGGAGCATTTACTTGTTGAGGGACCGAGAGGCCATGGATACCCCTTCTTCCTGAGACCACCTCCTGCCCTACCGGGTGCATGTGTGTCCTCTTCTACAGGTTAGGGGGATTTAAAGAGTTTCTAAAGTTGTGGCTCTTTTTTTTTTTACTGCCCGACTCGTGTGTTTTCTGTTTATTTCTCAGTTGGAGGGGGCACAACGGGCCCATTTTCACTTTCAGAAACGTTTAAATGCAAAATGCGTGGAGGCAAGTGAAGAAAATATTTATTGAAATTGCCTCCCATCTCACTTCTTCCCCTGCTGTTGTTGTCATGTGTCACCCGGTCACTTCTGACTGATGGCAACTAGGGATGCGATTTTTAGTGGTTTTTTTTTACTACAAATCCCATAATCCTCCATTCTGGAAGCCTGAAGGACAGATACCTTGCAGCCACCCAAATATGACTCACTTGGAAGGCTTTCATGCCTAGGGACGTCCGGCTCTGCCAAAGTTTTCTTTTCTTCCCATGGTGCTAGCTGGGAGATTTCCTTCTGTATAGGAAGCTAGGCCTAGCTAAGCATCAAAGCCTTTCCCTTAAGATCTTTCTACCGGGTGAGCCACATTTAGGTGTCTGTCTGTCAGGTAGAATTCCCAGAATGGAGAATTATGGGAGTTGTAGGCCAAAACAATCTAGAATCCCATGGCAGCCCTTACGATCACAAATGTTACGAATTCATGATCTCCAAAAGAGTCTGTCATTAACAACTCTGCTTAAAGTTTACAAGATACTGGCAGTTGCTTCAGTCCACCCAGATGTTCTGCTCCAGCCCCCAGTCCTTGCCTGCCTGCCTAGCCTCTGTGACATCCTAGTTTCACGTCTGTCACAGCTCAAGGATTTGCCTTGGAGGTCTCAGGCGCTGGCCTTGAAATCTCAGCGAATGGAGTCCTCCTGACATGGAAGTCCAGGTACAGCTGGCTTGTGTACAGCTTTCGATCATATACCAAGAAGGAATGAGTTCACTAGTTCCAAACACGGCTGGATAGAAGAGCATAGATATTTACACGCAGCGTTCCCTCTTGTCCAGCAACGTATGAAATGGTCTAGAGATGGAAGACGTGCGGTGATCCCAGCCGGTCAAAAGCTTATCTCTTTGGTGTTATTTACATGTTGACTTTATGGATTGTAACTTGGGAAGGGGAAGTGGTTCCATGCTGTTTAGGGTTAATTGCAAATTAACTAGCAACTGGTGTGCAGGCTGAGTTGCCTAAATTCTGGGTAATTAGTGCTACCTGGATTCCCTCGTTAGCGGGGTTTTGTGCAAGGAGCCACAGAGAAAAAGCAAAAACATTTGGGTCACTGCTGACAAAAGGACTCAAGGGGGACAAAGCCTTCTTTCTCTCTGTCACATCTGAGAAATGCATTTTCTCTGCAGGGGTAGAATAAAGAGAAGGAGAGTACTGTGTAAAATGCTCGCATTAAAGCACTGGCTAAGGACCAAAGAAGAATTCTGCTGGATTAGTCTGAAGGACGATGGAGCTCGGAGCATCTTGCATCCTGCAGAGACCCACCTGTGCAGCGCTGTGCCAAAAAGTCAACTGGCAAATGCTCCATATGTTTTCATAATGGGACGGGAACATGATATAGCAGGGACTGGAAACTTTTAGCCCATGGGCTTTCCTGCAGCCAGAATCAACTTGTTCCTCTGAGCCTCTCCACCAGCTGAAAGTATCCTATCCCCTATAGATGATTGGAGATAAGAGTGCTTATCTCCAGTCACTAACTGGAGATAAGTTTTGACTCCTTCTTTCCCCGTGTCCTTGCTGCATTCAGGATTTTTTAAACACTGGTGCCATGCATGGATCAGGAACTCTTGGCCCACGGACCTTCCTCTCAATGGTATAATTCTTTGGACTCATCCAGCATGGCTTTCCTGAGCCACATCCTTTCTTCTACTGCCTCTCTGTCTCCACCACCTGAAAATCTTCTTATCTCCTATTGATGGCTGCAGATCAGATTGCTTATCTCCAATCACTAACTGGAGAAAGCCAATATTCCTTTGCTCCTCTGTGCCCATGGGGCTTTCAGGGCGTTTCAAACACCTCCAGCGGTGCCATAAGACAGGAGCACTACGTGGCACGAATCAGGAAAACTCTTGCTTACGGACTTTCCTCTCAGCCAGGAGCCACCCCCTTTTCTTTCACTCCTCTCTATCTCCACCATCTGAAAATCTCTTATCTCCTATCATAACTGAAAATAAGCAATCTTATCTCCAATCATTACAATTGAAACCATTTCTTCTTTTTCCTCCATATTCGGGCTTTTTAAAAAAAAACCTCAGTTGATGCCAGTGGTAGCTTTTTAATAGCCCAACTTTAGTCTTGGGGGGCATTTTGGGGGGAAATTGCTGCCACGGCCCATCCTTTCCCACTGTAATCAGAGGTGCACATGAGTGAATGGACTCTGGCTGGAGGTTCCTCTCTATGTTGAGTTATGGTTCCACCCACTGGTGCTTTGGAACCCATGACAAGCTTACCTGGAGCAAATTTAATTCTTGAGGGGAATAAGGATCCTCACCTGTGTTACTTTGGATTCAGGCCACTATCAAATCTGCTCAAAGTTTTGATGTGACCGTTATAGGACCATTCTGTCCTTCCCCCGTCACTGAACAAAAATAAGCTGATACCCATATAGATAAGGGCCTCAAGGAGCAATGAAATGCTCATTCACACCACACTTCTAATGAGGCCACTCTTCAACCTTATTAATTAATCTGAAGTACCTAGCAAGTCCTAGCTTGAAATGTACAATCGCTAGAAACCTTATTGTGTCTTTAAGCACTCCATAATCAAGTGAAAAGCTTATTACACATACCTTTTTGTTATTCATTAGTCTGACTCGAAAGGGCTTCATTCACCTCTCATGATCCTAGCCTTGGGTAGTGGCGCATAAGGAGTACATAACACTGATGCAGTTCAGCAGGCCCTTGCTTTTAGGTATGGCTGAACTCTCCTTAGCTCACTCTAGCATTGGTCTTTGGAACCAAGCCATTTTCCTCAAAGGAAAGAAGGAATTAAACCTCTTTCCAAAAGGATCTCTCTCTCTTTCTCTCTTTTTCTGGACCAAAGTCTTTTAGGATAAAAGATTCTGAAACAAATTATCAGTACCCTATGGTTGTGTAATGTCCCTCAATCCAGTCGTTGTTTGAACACACTGCCATCAGTTTTGAGGACATATAATGACCATGTACCATTAAGGACATGCAACAATGGGCTCAAGTTAAAGGAAGCCAGATTTCAGTTGAATATCAGGTAAAACTTCCTAACCGTTGGAGCCGTATGACAATGGAACCAATGGAAGGTGGTGAGTGCTCCAGCACTGGAGGCATTCAAGATAAACTTAGATAATCACCTGGCAGATATGGTTTGATTGTATTCCTGCACTGAGCAGGAGGTTGGACTTGATGGCCTTGTAGGCCCCTTCCAACTTCACTTTTCTATGATTTTATGATTCTAAGTCAATTCTGATTTATGGCAACCATTTTCAAGGTTTTATGGGTTGAGAATACTCAGAAGGGATTTGCCATTCCCTCCTTCTGGGGAAGGCCAATCCTTAGTAAAGGTAAAGGTTCCCCTTGACATTTTTAGTCCATTTGTGTTCGACTCTAGGGGGTGGTGCTCATCCCGTTTTCAAGCCATAGAGCCAGCGCTTGTCCGAAGACAGTTTCCATTGTCATGTGGCCAGCGTGACTAGGGAAAGCTGTTTTACCTCCCCACTGAGGTGGTACCTATTTATCTACTTGCATTTGCATGCTTTTGAACTGCTAGGTTGGCGAGGAGCTGGGACAAAGCAATGGGAGCTCCTTCCGTCACATGGATTCGATCTTATGACTGCTAGGCTTCTGACCCTGCAGCACAAAGGCTTCTGCAGTTTAGCCCACAGCGCCACCACATTGAGACAAATGGGATGGTTTGAGTGGGTCATGTCCTTGGGGGGTGGAAGTGGAATGAGACCAACACAGCCTGATCCCAAATGCATGACTTGAGAAGCTGGCTGTTTCATTGTGACGGAACTGTGGTTCCAACGGGTGGAGTTTGTAGCTACAATGAATTGGGAGAGGAGGACAAAGAAGGATATTACAAATAGCTGTGCAGTCTTGCCAACTTGGCCGTTGGGACAGGTATCCAGCAAAGAGTTTGGCCTTCCAAAGTCTCTCCCCACCCTGAACACACACAGCTGTTGAGTCACTCACTGCATGCGGCAGTACAGAAAACACCTGCTTATCTATAACTAATTTCCAAGGCTGGCACTTGTCTTTGGCTCTGATGCTGGACAGGGAAGATAAAGGGGAGAATGTTCTTTTGACTGGCTTCCAGCATTTGGAGATGCTTCTGTGGGCTTTTTTGGCCAGATGTTGAGAACATCATGTGTTTGCCCACACACTGACATGTTTGCATGTTTCTGCCTCTCGTGGAAAATAGCTAGATGTTGTATTAGATCCCCCAAAAACACAAGCCAACAAACATTGCATTAACTTCTCTCTGTCTCTCTCCCCCTTTTTGCTATGTGGACCTTATGTAAATGAACTCCTTGCCAGGTATTGTTCTAGGTTAATAATTCCAGTAGCAAGTGAATAGTACTTTCTACCTATCCAGCTTCTAGGATGCATGAAACATTTTCTTTTCATGCTCTTCTGGAAATATGAGGTTTTAATTTGAAGCTGTCCATTAAAGGATGGTCAACCTGGGTCCTCTCTGAGGTTCTAGGACTCCTCCTCCTCCTCCTCCTCCTCCTCACATTAGAACTGCAGACCTGGAAGGAATCCTGTGAATCATTGAGTCCAGTCAAGGAGGCCCAGTGGGGAATCGAATTCCCAACCTCTGGCTCCATAGCCAGAGACCTAAGCCGGTGAGCTATCCTGCAGTTTCAAATAGCACGGACAATGGGACTTGTACCCCAAGAACACCTGGTGTGATGCAGGTTCACCATCTTCTACTGAAAATTAATATAATATCCAAATGTAACTGTGTAGAGTCTTTATTCTTGAATAAAACTGTGGCCTCTGGTTCATCTCCTTTCCTCCCTTTCTCTGTCATGCTCTCATTTTCTCTCTTTCCACTCATGCATGGACACAAATTTTGTACAAAACCTTCACTTGTACTCTCAAAGACACCAAAGATTTCCTGCTTAAGAAAGAATCCTTGAGTAAGCAACATCAATGTGATAATTTTATACTTGTCAGATTTGATGTGACTTCTCTTTACACCCCTATAACCACAGAATTATGAGATCTGTGCTTGAAAGGAATTTCTCATTAGCAGACTCTCCACTGAACTCCTTGCGTACATTATCACCATCTTAGCAACACAGTTTCATCTTTATTAAAGGTATTTGAATAGGAAATGCTCTCTAAAAATGCAGGGAACCATCGATGGGCATTTGCCTGGTTTTGTTGGGTGTAACAGAGCCGGACACCAATTTTGGAAGGGTGTCTTCATCTGGTGTTTTACTCCAGACTTGACAGGAGCTATCCATGGTGCTGAATACTGTCATCAGATTTGGCTAATACAGATAGCTACTTTGAAGGTCAGAGTAAAACCCAGAAGCGATTCACTTTCTTTATGAAATCAGAGTCATCATCCTCTGAATTTGTTTGGATGAATGGCAACAAGGGATATAACTCTATCCTCCTCTGAAACAACAACAAAAAAAGCATGGTGTTGTATTAGATTCACAAATCTATTGTGTTAGACTAATAAACACCTAATAACAATTTTATCCAAAGTAGAGTTTTCCTGATGATGATTCAGACTGAGATAAGGAACCTTCCTATGCTCCTTTTGTGAATGCATGCTAGATAGCTCAGTGGTTTAGACATCTGGGGTGGGAGTTCAATTCCCCACTGTGTCTCCTTCACAGGGGTTCAATTCAATGATCCATAAGATCCCTTCAAACTTTGCAGTTCTAAGATTATTACTATTATTAATTAGTAATTTGACATTTTTAGGACATTATTTATATTCTATCTATTCTGTATTTTGGTTTTTATACGTTCAGAACCATATTATAACTACAGTTTTGTATATAAACACACTATTTAAGCAAAGGAACCATTCATCCTTATGGTAAGCCAGGGATCCAGAGAGGACTGGTGAGGACTGAGGTTTATAGGCTTTCACAGTTTGAACATGGGATGCTGGAACAATTCCCACTGCCTCTGACATTCAACACAAACAGTGGAAGAGTTTCGTTTCCCCTCTTCTCCCTGACATCCCACCAACCAGGAGGTTATCTTACTAGGAGGTATATTGATAGAACGACAAGGAGAGCTTGTCAAGAAGATTGCCACATCTTCTTCCCAAAAGCTGGTTGCCACCTTTGTCCCTTGGCAAGGAAAGATACCTATTACTATGATGATGGGACACTTCTAGGGTTTGGACAACATCTCCCATAATCCTCCATCAGCATGGTACTGATGGGAATTGTCTTTCACAACCTACCGTCCCCAAACTCTGCTTTTGCCAACCTAGCAAATCAAGAGCCCAATATTTCGGATGATGAAAGTGACCAGGTTTGAGAGTGCTAGTTTTTGTGTTTACACAGAGCTTCCAGGCAACCATGCACAAGAAGCATCTGGAAGCATAAGCAGGGTTTGTCTAAGTATGTAGGCTAAGCATGCAAAGAAGAGAAGTATGCTAGCTGGCCTCCTCCATCACGCCTTCTGCTCCTGTACTCTTGCAGAAACAACTGGAGAAGAGCCTTCGGTGTCCATAGAGGAGACTAGGGCAAACAAAGGGGGAAATGAATTCTTTTAGACAGCAAATGAGTTTAATAGAAATAGTGATGGAGTGACACAGTGAAGGGAATGCTAATCCTTGGCCTGATGTGGACCGACTACCAAGCAGGACGGAGATGACAAAGGGAAAGGTTGTGTCCGCTGATTGCAGAGAGTTGTCTGACTCCGGTGATGGGCAAGACGGAGCAAAGGGAGGGCAGGGGATTACAACCCCCCTGGGTGGAAAGGAGCAATGGCAAGTCAGACCTGCAGCAGGAAACAGCCTTGGTACACCACCACGGGCTTCAGCATGTCAGCAATGTTCAGCTGAAAATGGAAGCACATAGCTTGATGTTTTCCACTGCTGAACATAAAGGGCCTACTGACATTCTCCATGATATTTGTGGGCAGAAAAATTGGAGTGACAATCTTACTGATATTCCCAGGGGTAGGAGGTGTTCTTAAACAGGATTTCTACTGGGAGGTTGTGCTTTTTTCCCCCCACCTAGGTGTGTGGCTGCTGAGATTAGTAATGGTGGCATCTCAGGCCAATTCCCAGGGGTTTGTTTTCATTTTTGTCTTTGTCGTTTTGTTCTTTGTATCTTACAATTGCTACAGATCTTATTGCGATAGAGAAGAAAGATGGTAAAAAGACTTGTGGAGCTGTGCAATGGTCGGTCATCACAAAAACAGTGGGTAGTATTTGGAGAAAAATCTGTGTGTCTATGGGTGATGCAGTCCAACATCCATGAAACCCAGACGCCTAAATTTTGGCAAAAACATTAAGGATGCTCTATGAAGATTTGAGGGTCATTCCGTTTTAGAAATGAGTTCATTAATTTTAATTAGGGGGAACATGTGACTTTGTTTAATATCTGCGGTGGCAACTTTTGCCACTAGGAGGCAGACTTCCTAAATCATTACATAGATTTGCATTTTGATGCTGTGCCTGCAGCTAGGGTGTAGTTGTCCAAGGGACAGAACTATCTCTTGTCCCCTTCCATGCAGTGCCCCATCTGATGAATGGAGTGGTCTCATCTCTCTCCAAGAGAGCTCTGGATTGCATCACATGAGAAGGAATACCTGAGGGCTCCAGTGGCTATGACTTCACTCAGACATAGCAGGCTCAATGTGTGTTGCATAACTTTGCTCAAAGGCTTTGATGTATTGAGCTATGGATTATTCCAGCCCATACAAACACATTTGTGGGGATCTTCCAGTGCAATAAGGCATTTCCACCCCTAGCTATTGTTAAGTATTCTAACCTAAAATTGAACTTGCTTGACTCTTGCTGTCAAATCCCCCTTTCAAATGCCATGTTCTTCTCTTGAGCTAGGAAAAAAAAAGAATAAGCTCTCTTTCTTTGTGCTATAAAGATGACCTCCAGCGTTTCCTTTCCGTTGTGATTTTTTCCTTTATTCTTTGGAAGTTACAAGAGCAACCTACACAATTGCAGCCATCCTAGATTTTCCTCTTCTAACCTGACCTCATTTCACTTATTAGAAGCCCCCAGGATCTTGCAGCGCTAAACCTGAACCAAAAAAAAAAAAATCTCCAATCAATAGCACAGCTACTGGGGAAAAATTTAACTCAGTTTGTCAGTGTGTGGTTATTAGTTAATTCTGATGAAATTGTACGGTGGGGGTGATGCAAGGATTGGCTAGTGCTGAACCCTTTCAAGTCTGCTGATCTAAGAGGGTGGAAGAAAAGAGAAAAGTACAAGGAGACTTAGGAAGGAGGATGTTTTAAAAGCTGTGTTATATTAAGTCAGATCCTGTTGTTCTAGTTAGCTCAATATTGTCAACTCTGGCTGGCAGCAGCTTTCTAAGATTTGGGGCAATATTCTTTCCTAGCCCTACCTGTCAAATCCCTGGTGGTTGGCCACCCTAGTAATAACAAGGCTTGGTCTTGCCTGATTTTCAAAAATTAGAAAAAACCAACACAGGCTGGATGGGATGGTAATTGATCAGAAATTCTTTGACCTCAAAGCCCACAGTTCCAGGGGTTCATAGAAATATGTCTTATACCTGGATTGAATTATTTGTCCATTTAATAAGTCAGAGTGATGACAGTTCTTTGGAGTTTCACATAATGCATTTCCCCCACTCTTGGAAAAAAGTAAGTCTCTTCTTCTTGGTTGCTTGACATATTGCTCAGCACGAGACAGAAGAAGACCAATCAAATGCAGATTTCCAAATTGCCACAATGGTCAAGAGTCCATAGGAGAGGGAAAGTCTTCTCCAAGGAGATGGTGTTAACCTAAAAAGCCCTAAATGGCTTGGGACCTCATTACTTGGCCGAACGCCTATTACCAACTGGGACAGCCCACCTCACCCGTTCCTCCCAGGCAGGATGGCTGAGGATGTTGACCCCAAGAGAGGCCCACAAAGAAGAAGCAAGGAACTGGGTCCACTTACTGCCCACTGTTCGCCTGACCCTTTGCTCGGTATCATCAAGAAGCAGCTTAAGATTTATTCCAGTAGGCATTTCAAAACATTCCATCTATGGAGCTTACTGAAACTGCTGCTACAGCTGCAATATTATAAAATTATCACCAATTTAAATGTTTAGCTGTTATTCACTGTGTTGTAGTATGTATTTTAAGGGTTTATGCTTTCTATTATATAAGTTATAGATGTATCATCTTATAATTTATAATCATAGTTTGATTTTGACTGTTTTTTTATTGTTATGTTGTAAACTGCCCAGAGTGGCCTTCAGCTAGATGGGTGGTATAAAAATCAAATAGACAGATAGACAGATAGATAGACAGATAGATAGATAGATAGATAGATAGATAGATAGATAGATAGATAGATAGATAGATAGATAGGTAGGTAGGTAGGTAGGTAGGTAGGTAGGTAGGTAGGTAGGTAGGTAGGTAGACAGACAGACAGACAGACAGACAGACAGACAGACAGACAGACAGACAGGCAGGCAGGCAGGCAGGCAGGCAGGCAGGCAGGCAGGCAGGCAGGCAGGCAGGCAGGCAGGTAGGTAGGTAGGTAGGTAGGTAGGTAGATAGATAGATAGATAGGTAGGTAGGTAGGTAGGTAGGTAGGTAGGTAGGTAGGTAGGTAGGTAGGTAGGTAGGTAGGTAGGTAGATAGACAGACAGACAGACAGACAGACAGACAGACAGACAGACAGACAGACAGACAGACAGATAGATAGATAGATAGGTAGGTAGGTAGGTAGGTAGGTAGGTAGGTAGGTAGGTAGGTAGGTAGGTAGGTAGGTAGGTAGGTAGGTAGGTAGGTAGGTAGACAGACAGACAGACAGACAGACAGACAGACAGACAGACAGACAGACAGGTAGGTAGGTAGGTAGGTAGGTAGGTAGGTAGGTAGGTAGGTAGGTAGGTAGGTAGGTAGATAGATAGATAGATAGATAGATAGATAGATAGATAGATAGATAGATAGATAGATAGATAGATAGATAGATAGATAGATAGATAGATAGATAGATAGATAGATAGATAGATAGATAGATGCATGGATGGATGGATGGATGGATGGACAGACAGACAAACAGATGGTCTGCTTTCCATGGTACGTAACAGCATGCAGACAAAGCAGGATGGAGGAAAAGTGACAGCTTTCCTGCTTTTGCTTTCTCTTACTCATAGCTTCATCCCAGAACACATACACGGTGAGAAATAGTATGCAGGAATGGTGATAGTCATTGATGAATATTCCATGACAGTTGCCTGCATTTCAGTTCCAAGCCAAGGAAGAATCCAGGATTCATCACACTCTCTTTTATGTTTAAATTTTACAAGCCCCCAAACTCTCCATTTCTGAGTTAGTCACTGTGGCATCTCTAGACATACCCCCCACTCCCTTTCTCATTGCCAAGGAAGGTTCATGAGTTGAAGCACACATATGGATGTGGGAATGGATGACTCCAATAACGGCATTGAAGAATATTACCGTGGCCATTTGGAAATGATTGGAAGATGTAAATTCACCCACCAGTGTGTGAGTAAATGTCCAGGGGAACATTTGCATGAGCTCTGCAATAGTCCCATGCACCAAGACAGGTGGATAGGACAACTCAAAGGAGAAAAAAAATAGATGAGCAACAAACTGCAGGACAAAGCCTCAGCATGGAGGGGCTCATCATCCTTTAGCCACATGGAATCTGAGCAAAGAAGCTGCTCACTCAGCCATGCACAGCCTCTGAAAAAAATCAATTACCATGCCAAATGAGTGTCTCTGAGCCTTTGGGGAGCCTTTATCATGTGCCTTCAATTATACTCCATCCACAGCCTCTCCTGAAATTACCGAGCCAGCGTTCAGAAGAAATGGGGACAGGGAGAGAGAGTACAGAAAGAGGCAGAGGGCACTCAAAAGAGGCAAGTTGCTTCTGTACAGCCTAATCTCATCTTGGGGGCACCTTTCTGCCTGCTCGTTCTGAAGTTTGGATGGCCTGCTCTCTGCTCCTCCCTCAGGCCCCTTGGCAGATGAATGCCGAGCCCTCCCCGAGATGTCAACCTCTCGAACTGGTGAGGCATCGTAGAAGGTAGCTCATTCTCCATCCTGTCATCTCTGCCTCAACACTGTCGTTCCACTCAAGAGGGAGGCGAGTCCTCAGGTATCACAGATGTTCACAGCCAGGTGCCGCGATAGCAACGTCGTAGGGATGTTCGCAGGCAGTGTTCATTATTTAACCTGCCCACAAATTGGAATAAATAGCTCTGATGATAATTACGGAGGCTTCATATTTATGGAAAGCAGCTAATCCCCAACATAGCAAACTATAAATACATGTGGAGCAAGGGGTGTATGTGTGTCTCTGTGTTTGTGTGCAATGTGTTTCCAATGCTCTTAGCATGGAGAAATTGGATCCATGGAGGTAACGGCATTGCAAGGTGAATTGTTACCGCTTCTTCTGCATATGGAATGAGGAAGACACCCTGAAGCCAGAGAGCACTCCCCAAATCTCTTTTCATCAGCTTTGTAGATCATTTTTTTCTTAGTTTCTGGATTAACTGGGAAGGTTTCTGCAGAACAGTGCAGGCAAGAGCAATTCTTCACTTTATTCTTAAATAGATAAATATTTAAAAATTCTTAAATTTGTATGGAGCTCTATAGTGGATTATGTACTGATTAATTTTCTGCCACTACCAAAGAGCATTTCAGCATGGGCAAATTTTAAGAAACAAACCAACCCTGCCATGGCATGAACTTTTAAAAATAAGAATCATTGGCTAGATTATGGGTTCTTTTTTGACATCTTGCCTAGATCCCATTTCACAGCATGTCATCACAGAAGCAGTCAAGCTTGACCCTCTGGAACTGGTAAGTCCAGAACCTCAGAAGATGGTCATCCAGCAAACCTCTGAATCTGAGGACTCCATGTTCACAATAGTTTTGGCATCACCTTTACCTGTTGCCAGAATTGGGGCAGGCCGCATTTGAACAGCCATGATCCCACAAACCAGCATGCCAACATCAGCTGCATGCCATGCAGGAGTTCATGAAGGGGCAACAAAGTGCCCAATTTGGGGCAGAAAGCTGCCCTTTTAAAGTTTCCTACTTGATTGATAGAATATGGATATAATCATCCTGGATTATAAGAGATCTCAATTCAGCTCATATCACTATTAGAGCATCATGCTTACTGGGAACTATCCATGGTCCTGATCCTTCTGACTGCCTTCTGGCTTATCTGGACCAGCCTGAACCCAACAGTCTTTTCACATCCCGATCCCATAAACTCCTGAACCCCAAAGCAAATTATTTGTTTCTCCACCCTTAAAACAACATGGACCCTACCCAACAAATCGTGAGAACTCCCTTCTGGTTTAGAGCATCAGCTGCCATTTGGAAGCCCGCTTCATGCCATCTGCTTGGAGATTTCTCCAATGGTCATGGGAGCATCTAAAAATAAATGGGGAAGGGAACTTTATTAAACTTCCATGGCTGAAGCTCTTCACACAACCCCACACATCACACACTTCCCTTGCACCCGTCCTCAATCTTCAGTACATATATATTTCTGTGCAACATTTAGGATAGACATAATGTCTACGGCTGTCTCATGACCATCCCTAGGTAATTAGATTAGTAGCTTTGGTGAACACCACTCCTCTGTCAAGTCTCTCTTCTTTTCAAACAACCTTACAGATTTTTCTCTTTGTCAAAGATGAACAGAAAAGTATTGGGGGTAGGGATTAAAGGAAGCAACTCTAATACACTCTAAGGTTTATGCATTGGAGCCACTTGTATTTCAATCCCCCCTTGGTCAGCTTATTGACCAGGTTAATTCTCTTTTTACCCCTTCCTCCTCAATGTACTGTATGTCTCTGCCACTCATTGAATCAATCAATCAATCAATCAATCAATCAATCAATCAATCAATCAATCAATCAATCAATCAATCAATCTGTCCATCTGTCCATCCATCCATCCAGGGCCTTGCCTTCATTAATGAACTTGATATGTGAAGAAACTGTGATGGATGGGTTGGGAAAGCCAGCAGCAGGAATGATGAGCAAATCACACTTTGCATTTGCCATTGGTCCAAATGGAAATGGCCCTAGTTCAGAAGACAACACCCCTCTTCAGGCTGGGGGAGGTTCAATTTTCAAACCCTGTAGTTCAAATAGTACAGCGCTTATGAGCTAAGGAAGAGTCTAAAGTTCTAGGTGAGTAAGGGAGTCAGTTTGGGTGCATTTGATCCTGGTGGATCAAGATGTAGGTTCTCTCTACCGAGGAAGGCAACAAAGTACGATATCAGAAAGATAACAAGGAGAACTGAAGAGGTAATTTGATTCAGGATCCTGGACAGCACTGGCCCAGAAACAACTTTGGTTCAGGACCACGGCTAGCAACCCCATAGCTGAGAAACACAGCTTATTCAGCAAGATTTTACTCAACAATACAGCTGTTGTCAGATCCAAAACAGAGGCAAAAAAGAAGACAAGAAGGAAAAACTAGGAAAACACTGGTCATTTAGCCAACTGTTTGTAATTATCTTAGAATTATCAAGCTGGGAGGGACCTTATGGATCATGAAGTCCATCCTCTGTCAAGCAGGCACAGTCAGATACCTAAACCATTGAACTATCCTGCAGTTTATAAAATATAAGCTTCTTTCTGGAGCCCTTTTCCTGCTTCCTTTTAGCTGGGTCTGATGGGCCAGGAAAAAATTTCAAAGGATAGGACTCAGAGGTAGAGAAGTGGTGATATCTTCAGACTTTTTAAACAGCCATTCCCCACTAATGCCAACTCACAACCCCTTTTCTGACTCAGCTACAAGAATCCCACCCCAACTTTGTATCTTCTATCTTGACCACGGAAGAAAAGCATCCATTTCTTGAACCATCGGCGAAGGCACTTTGTCTGGTGAGCTCTTTAGCCCCAAAAGGAATTACTCTTCGGTTTTCTAGCGAGCTCCTTTGATCGAACCACATCGGGCTGTGATGGAAGAAAACCACCTGAGAGATTTCAGCACAGCTGAGCTCCTAAGGAGGGGGGGTTTATCAAGAAGGAGAGGGGAGTCCAGCCATGCACAGGTTCAGTGTGAACAGAGCCCGCGCCGCTGCAGAGATCTGAATTGTTAATAATGCAAGCCCTGTTGTGCTTTGTTGCGAGATGGCAAGGGCATCAAACCCACACCCTCAAACAATGCACTCTCGTGTTCAGTCAAATGGAAAAGCAGTGAAAGAAGACACAATAGAAAACACGCAGCCATTTCCTTTTCAAATATTTATTTCCAAGGCTTCCGTCGAGCGCTGCTTATTGAGACATCGGCATGTCCTGCCCTGACAGCTCACAAGCCCAGCTGGAAGTAGCCATGCTACTGCCTTGTCTTGGCGAGGGAGCCTCTGCTTTTCTCACAAGAAGCCCCAGGAAGCTGAGAAATGTGTCTTGCCCCTTCAAGTGTGCTTAAGGCTGCTTTCAGGTCTGCTTTCTCTCCGGGACAGCATTCCAGCCTCCTGATCATTTGGGTTTCCTGCTGTTTCCCTTTCCCCAGCCTGACCAAATGATTTTGGGATTGGATGAGCAGAATCTTATGAAGAACTCTTGAGTGTGACTACGGCTTATAAAATGAGATTTGGCAGACCAGCTGTCTTGCTCTCAACCTCTTTGATAATGACCCCTACTTCAAATTTGCCTCTTTTCCTCCTGCTTTCTGTCAGGTGGTGTCAGCTCCATAAAGACCACAGGCAACAGGACAACGTGTTGTTGAGAAAAAGAGATGTCACACTGCTTTGCCAAACTGGATTTGGGTCCCCGGTAGAAATTCTGGGCTGATTTACACTCAGGCTAAAACTCAAGAGAGATGCTGAAAAATTGTTAGCTATTTCCCATTCTAGGTTCACCCTTTGCTTGAAAAAAACTTGGCCAAGGAAATGGAAAGAAGTGGCTTAAGTATTGAAGGGGCTGGTGGATATATATTTTTTTAAAAAAATACCCAGTGTCTGAAATCATGTTTGTGGATCTCACTGCATAAAACTGATGACATCATCAGCCGCAGCAATTTTTTAGAAATAATAAAATAATCTGACCCCCCAAAACGCACGCACACGCGCACGCGCGCGCGCGCACACACACACACACACACACACACACACACACACACACACACACACACACACACACACACACACACACACACACACACAAAGGTCCTGAGCCTCCCATGGAGCCCCTTTAATTGCGAGGAAGCTTTTTGGGACCCAGGATAAGACAAAGGCTTTCATTTCTGAAAATCACTGCCCTTGGTAAAGTTATCAACCTTATGCGGTGTAGCTCCGTGAACAGGATTTCAGCCATTGAGTCTTTATTCTCATTGATTTCAACTGAATTCAGGGACAATTGTTTAGGTGCTGCTGAACAACTGGCTGATTCTTTTAAAAGATGCAACTAAACCATCTCATTCTTGTAAGCCTCAAAGAGACTTTCATGCAACAAACACAATCATTGAAACGTTGCACAATTTACTTTAAAGCTTTTTTTAAAATTGCCACTGTTTCTGCTTCATGTGCCAAATATCATTCTTGATCTGCTCTGTTCTTTTATTGAGAAGCCACCAAATACTTCACAGATATTGTGAGTTCTTCATCCCTTTGTGCATGGCTGGGACAGGCAAAGATTTAACATCCCAGTAGAAGTGGGGGAAACACCTCAGTCGAGGTCTTCCAAGGTGACAGGTGTTTGCTTTTTTTCACGTGAAGGTTACAAGCAAATATATGCTCTTCCATAATTCACAAAGCCACCGTATTTCCCGTGACATTTTGGAGCACCAGGGGGATACTATGATTCACTGCCCAGATGTTGCTCCAGAGCAACTGGCGGCAGAACAGCCATAGCTTTCATCTGAGTCCTGTTGGGCATGGCAGATCTGTTTAAGATTCCCACGGATAGGTTCCATTCTGGTGCCAGGCAACTGAAACTCAGATCTAGCCAAGCTGGGAAACCTAGTAAACTGCATTCACTCTTCTGACACTCTTCTTCTCTGTTCCCAAAAGCCAGCAATTGTCTAGGCAGAAGCTCAGATGCTGAGGAGATCTGTGAGCCAGCAGGGCCAAGACTCCTCAGCTTACCCAGGTTTGAGACCACTGACCACTAAGGCCCCCAGGCATACACAACAATCATGGCACCTCTGCACGACATCTATTCCAAGCACTGGGACAAAACGCCCATTTCAGGAACCTTCACATGCAAAGGTGGAAGCTCCTGGAGAAGTGACACTGTACCAAAGGTGCAGGCCAGAAAATTGTCCCTCTGGGCCTTCCTACTTGGAAGGTGATGTCTAGAAAGAGTAATCCTTAGCCGGTAGCACGGGCAATGTTTCAGGAAGGAGCTGGTTGGGAGCTGTCCTTGGTGTTCCAGCTTTTGCCTGCCTCTGCTCTGGGAGATCTCAAGAGCACTTTGTTGTTGTTGTTGTTTAGTTGTTAAGTCATGTCCGACTCTTTGTGACCCCATGGACCAAAGCACGCCAGGCCCTCCTGTCTTCCACTGCCTCCCAGAGTTGGGTCAAATTCATGTTGGTCGCTTTGGCGACACTGTCCAACCATCTCATCCTCTGTCGTCCCCTTCTCCTCTTGCTGTCACACTTTCCCAACATCAGGGTCTTTTCCAAGGAGTCTTCCCTTCTCATGAGATGACCAAAGTAGTGGAGCCTCAGCTTCAGGATCTGTCCTTCCAATGAGCACTCAGAGTTGATTTCCTTCAGAATGGATAGGTGTGATCTCCTTGCAGTCCAGGGGACTCTCCAGAGTCTCCTCCAGCACCACCATTCAAAAGCATCCATTCTTTGGTGGTCAGTTTTCTTTATGGTCCTTGGAATGCAGCAACTTTCAAGCCACCACCAGGAGCTTGGCTGTGTACATTCTCGGACATCAAGAGGGCTGCCCCACTGAAATGTGTGCACCAGTGGGGAAACGGCACAAGTGTTCACCAGAAGGTGTGTAGGAGGTGCTTTGAAGGCATGTGGGAAAAGTTCCTTGGAGATGGAAAATCTGACAGTCTGTGAGCTATTCCTTAACCAAGTGTTCATTAAAAAGGATCTGTCACACACCCCTATTCACATGCACACCTACACGCTCCTTCGCATCTGGACCATTCAGAACATTTGCGCACTCCAACAGGCCTTTCCCCCCCCCCAATCCTGGGTGTTATTCCTACGAGTAGATGCCAGCCAGCATTCATTTCTCCTGCTGTGTCTTGCGTACGTACACACTCACACTCAAACAGACTGTTCTCCTCTTCTCCTCAGCCCAAGAAATATTGATTCCTTCTCAACCTGCAATATTTTGCTTGACTGAGCAGATTGAGAATCAAGGAGGGACACTCTGTTTGGAGACCAAAACCATATTTAATTCTGTGGTGTAAGGCACCCTGGAGTTGCTCCCCTCCTTGTTTATTTTGTAACAGCAATGGATTTAAAGCATGCAACATGGGAATCATGGAGCCAGGGAAATGAGTCTGGTCCATTCCAGTCCAGGGCAGGGCAGAGACTGAGGTTTTGGTACCATGAACATCGTTGTTATCTCAGTTCTTGAATAGCCAGCTTTGAGAGTTAAAGACCATCCATGTAGCTCTTTGTTCTCATACACCGAGGCCGGGTAAAGCAGGTCGAGCACCTCTACGAGAAATCACCAAGCCCTGTAGGATCCTTTGTGAGAGGAAGAATGCTATATCTTCTCAATAAGGTAATGTGTGCCAATAGTCTCTCTGTGTAAAACCAGGATTATTTCCCTTTTAGAAGCAAAGAACACATGCAACAAGCATAGCATGTCTGGCTGATTGTTAGAAAAGATGTGAGCACCCACTCTGGTGCTTGTAATCTGAAAAAGTGCATCTAAAGCGGCACCCAATTGATTTTGTGCAACTTCCATCAAAAAGTTATTTGACCAAGTTTGCTTCATTTGCACAAAATCATTCTCTTTCTCCTCCTTTTCTGTAGTGGACAGTGACACACAAGGACCCGCCTCCTTGGAAAGCAAGGAGATGATTTTGTGGTTCCTCCTCCTCATGTGGAAGGATGAATCAATAGTTCAGTGAAGCCATTTCCCCACCCATTGCTTAAAATGCTTAAGCCCGGGCCAAAAAGAGCTATCTCACAATTTTGATCATCTGTGAAATAGCTCTGACAAATTTGCAATTTGCAAGCCTGTCCACCTCCCCCAAGCCTCCTTCTTAGAAATGTTGGGGCAGATTGGAGAGGGAGTGTCATAGATCAGGCAAAGGCAGATCTTAATTATGATTATGATTATAATCAGAGAACTGCGGAGTGGGAAGGGCCCCTATGGATCCGGTTCACCCTCTGTAGAGGAAGCACAGTGTGGGGAATCGAACACCCAAACTCTGGGTCCACAGCCAGATGCCTAAACCACTGAGTTATCTGCAGCTGTTTCGTTTTTTATTCTCAAGTCTACTTGGAAGTAGGCAGAGCAGGGAGTGAGGGCAAATGAAATCCAGAAACAGATGGAAGGCAGTAACCGTGGAAAGCATTCATTCTTGTTTTATCAGATGTGTGAAACACAGTGGTTGACGGGCGAAATTACCTTTGGTGCTGTAAAGTCAACATTTTGCAAAAATGTGGAGGGAATAGCTTGCCGCCTGATGGAGGACTATTGTGCCTCGACTTAAATGAGTCCCTGGTGGCTCCGATTAGCAATTATACTCCGGGAGGCAGTGGAAGACAGGAGGGTCTGGCATGCTCTGGTCCATGGTGTCACGAAGAGTCGGACATGATTAAACAACTAAACAACAACAACAAGCGGAGAGGATGGAGGCCAAAGACATTCTGGCTGAATACTTTGAGATTAAGTGTCAATTCACTTGCATTGCTTACGGTCATGTTTAAATGAAGTGTTTCTCCCTCTTCTATCCGTGGGGACGTTCCACACCTCTTTAAAGCAGAACATTTCAGGCAAAGATTTCCCACAGATCTAATACGGGTTCTCACAGAACAGAATAGTTGGAAGGGCTCTGTAAGAACATCGAGTCCAACCCCTTGCTGAAAGCAAGAATCCAAATCAGAGCAGGTCTGGCAGAGAGTTGTCCAATTTTCTCTTGAAGGCCTCCGGCATCGGAGTGCTCACCGCCTCTCGAGATCACTGGTTCCGTTGTCGTACTGCTCTAACAGTTAAGACGTTTTTCGTGATATTCAGCCTAAACCTGGATTCCTGTAGCTTGAGCCTACTCTTATGTGTCCTGCACTCTGGGATGATCGAGAACAGATCCTGGCTACACATGGGGATGAATTTAAAAAACAGATCACAATATTTGTCAGAAATCACTGATTCATTAAATATTTGTCCCTTCATATTTGTGGGTTCCAGAGACCCCGACGAATATTGAATATTGCCCCATTTTTATTCGTCCCCCATATGAAGAGAGGGAAGGCTAGCTCTCTTCCTATGGCTTTCCCATTCTGTCTACCAGACCACCGATCAGCGGATCTTCAGGCCAATAGGCAGCCACCTACCCTCACAGCCTCTCCTCCACCCCTTCCTCTCCCTACCCATTGCTCTAGCTGCAATTCATATCTGTTTTACCCTCAACATCTCCTGTCCCCAAATGTCCAGCTGCTTCGCATCATTTTCTTTCTATTCCACCCCCCCTCTGTAAGACACAGATAGGAATGGGAGTGTCGACTGTTCTCTAACCACCCTCTGGGGACCATTATAGGCAATCAGAGCCATCGATGCAGACCACCAAGCTTTCATTAGGGGAACGTGAATATCTGTAGCCCCTTCCGCCAGCCCCTGGGCCCTGCTGCTTTGTTAGGCAGCCAACGGCAGAGAAAGAGAAGCCGTTTGGTGTATTAGGGGCTAATTCAGTTTCTGATGCTCGCTTCCAGAGCTTGGGAGGGGGTGGGTGGGAGAACTCGCTTCGATGACAGTTCCAACAAGTCCACGCCCAACATGGACCGGACCACGGTTACTGGGCATTAACCCTCTTAGATTAGTCATCTCATAACTGCAAAGGACCCTATGGATCATGGAGTCCAACCCCTGTCAAGGAGACCTGGGGGAGAATCGAACCCCCAATCTCTGGATCTGCAGCTAGATGCCTTAAACCAGTGGTCCCCAACCTTGGCCCTCCAGATGTTCTTGGACTTCAACTCCCAGAAATCCTGGCCAGCAGAGGTGATGGTGAAGGCTTCTGGGAGTTGTAGTCCAAGAACATCTGGGGACCCCAGGTTGGGGACCACTGCCTTAAACCATTGAGCTATCCTGCAGTTCCTGCAGTTTGAGTCTGTAAAATCTCTTCACTACCCAACAGACCAACTTCCATGAGCTTTGCAAACTGCTCAGTTTTTTTTTTACTCCTTCAGGAGGGCATCAGACACCCAACAGAACAGAATCCCCACTTCTAATGGGCACTTTCTCTTCTCACAAGGGAAAAAAAAGGGACCTTAATTATAAGTCTGCTGAAAACTTAAAAGCTTGGGCTACAACTTATAGGATACCACAATTGCTGTGGCCACTACTGTAAGACTTTTGGGGAGCACCATGCAAAAAAAAAAAAGGGTAACTTTTCCAAGTTTGGGCATGGCCTATAGAGTGGCATAGTAGGGATGCCTGTATCTCTAGGCCTAGAGAAAGGAAGATGAGCAGCAAATAAACAAACCATCTGCACACATCAAAAGGCGCCGTTCTCTCCTTCCCAGCCTCTGAAGGAAGGTGGTGAGGTTTATTTTTTCCCCCCTCTCTCTCCTTTGTACGTCAAATCGACACCATTTGCTACCAATAAACGCCTTTCTGGCAAAGCATGTAAATCACCCCCTTGTGTACGTTTCTCTTTGCTCCAGGGCCTTGCATTAAAAGCTTTTCATTGGCTGCTCGGCTCTGGGGTCTCTTTGATGTATCTTCCTTGCGTGTTTGATGTGCTTCCTCTCTCGGTTCTTGAGAACCTTTCCGGCTCCCCTGAAAGCCTTGTCTAATCAATGTCTCATCCCGGTGGGAGGCGCCCTATTGTTGTCTCTCCACAGATGGAGTTCATCGGGCTGAGGCTAAGTCCTCATGATTTTCCAAGCAGTGGGGTGCAGGTGGCGGTGAAGGAAGAGGGGAGAGGCTAGGAAGAAACCGATGTGGCCATGTGCCATCGCCGGCGAAATTAATAGCGACTGCATGACGAAACCTCTGAGACAGCTTTGAACATCTCCTCCAGCATGTCCAACTCACACCATGAGGTTTACATTCAGAGCCAGGGAATTCAGACTTAATTAATGATGCCTCTATTCCTTTCTGAACAGGAAAGTGGCAGGAAACATACCCGTCTTAATTGGAAGCAGGACGTGGAGCCTAGACCCTGTTTTACAATGCCAGGACAACCATAGAGAACTTAATCAGAGATCCAGGCAGTGTGGGTGGAGCAGTTAAGAGTGTCCTCCTGGGACTTTGGAGATTCTGGGTCTAGTTTCCACTCCGCCATAGAACTTACTGGTTCTCTGTCATCCATGAAATTAATATTGGGCCTCTCTCTCTCTCTCTCTCTTTCTCTCTCTCTCTCTCTTTGCCTGACCTATCTCAAAGGGCTTACAGTAAGGATAAAGTAGGAAAGAGACAAGCCATGTTTATCATCCAGAGCTCACTGGAAGGAAGGTAGGATTTAAATGCAATCAGTCAACACACGATTAAGAAGGAAGTTCTTCCACTCAAGCATAGAGTTTTCAAAGCAAAACAAAGGAATGCAAAGCATAGTGTGCTCCTTATATACCGTCCCCATAGCACTTAAAGCACTCTCTAGGTCAGTGGTCCCCAACCTTGGGCCTCCAGATGTTCTTGGACTTCAACTCCCAGAAATCCTGGCCAGCAGAGCTGGTGGTGAAGGCTTCTGGAAGTTGTAGTCCAAGACATCTGGAAGCCCAAGGTTGGGGACCACTGCTCTAGGTGGTTTGCAGTTTAATTATGCAGGCTACACATCCCCACCCCCCGAGTGATCTGAATGCTCAATTGACTGATGTCGGAAGGATGAAAGGCTGAGCGAGCCTTGAGCCAGCTACCTGAATCTGCTGGGATTGAACTCAGGTTGTGAGCAGAGACTTTGACTTCAGTACCATGGTTTAACCACACTGCGCCATCACATCCCAGCTTTTCCGGTCCCATCTTTAAATTTCTCACCCTTTCATACAAAATCCTTCATGACTTTCCAGCATGAACTCCTCACTCTTATCCCCAAACGGATCTCTGTGTTATACCACAACACATCATTGACCCTGGCTCATTCAGATCCTACACCATCCACCTTTGCCGGCCCTTCAGCATGTAATTGCCTTCTGAAATGCCTCAAAAGCTTGAAGTTCTTTTTTAAAGGGTCTATACTTGGCCAGATAGCCCAGTGCTTTGAAGCCACAAAGCCAGAGGTAGGGAGTTCGATTCCCCACTGTGGGCCTCCAGAGAGAAGAGCCAGCCTGGGTAGCCTTGGGCCAGCTGCACAGTCCCAGGGACCCCCCCCCCTCCAGAAGAAGGGAATGTGAAGCCACTTCTGAGTATTCCCTACCTGGAAAACTATGAAAACAGGTCACCATACATCAGCATAGACTTGACGGGACACAATTATTATTATTATAATGAAAGCATTACCCAATTGTGCTCCTTGATTTTCCATGTGGATCCCATGTCTACCTCTTTAACAAGAAGAATGAGAATGGAAGTGATAATGACGACAGAGATGTAACAGGGTGGTTTATCAGCTTTGGATCTTTCAGTGGCTAATGGCTACAGCTCATGGTCTATGACCACTGGCCATGTCAGTTGGGTCTTCTAGGAGCCATGTCCAAAATGCCTGTCATCCAAAGTTTGAGAAGCACTGTTGAAATACTTCCAATATGATGCATACCTGGATGCATAACATTAAGCTCAGAATGACGACACATCAATGGACCAGGTCTAAAAAGGTCACCTAGGGACCCCTTGAGAATGTTGTTGGGTCCACCGTTGGAAGAAACACAGCTAATTCACACTTTGCGGATGAATACAGAGGACAGACAGAGCGATCTTTCAGACAGCATGCTTCTGTCCATTATGGGGTGCAAATCTCAGCTCCAAATCCAGACAAATGGATTTTGGGTGAGGGATATTAAAACTCACTTATTTTACATAAGGAAAACAGGGCAGAAAAGGGTTTTGACTGAACAAATGTGAAACAGACACAAACTAGACAGGAAAAATCTACCTCTACTATCAGCTGTTTGCCTTGGTCTCCAAGGAAGTTCCTTTCCTCCCCACCCTATAATAAATGCCTTGCAGACATTCTTGCACCCTTTACCCAGAAGCAGAAGGAACGTTCTCAAAGTAAGGGTGCATCCTTGCTCGTGTGAGTTCAGAGAAGAAAGGTATGCCCCCTCCAATTCACAGAGATCTGAATGCCACCCCCCCCCCATCCTGGAACATCTCCAAATTAATTTCCAGGGCTAACCCTTGGGTTGACTCATTTTTATCCCAACAGGCAGTGTTGAGTTCATACTCGTGAAGAAGACCAGCCCACCTCCTTATCTCCGTGGCTGGGTTCTTGTACAATTCCTAACTCTTTCCTAAGAACGGAGATCCTACGAAATGTTCTGTAGATCTCTTGCTGGGAATGGCAAGGTTGAGTGTCCTCATAACTCCCCTTTAGGGTGGTGTGCACACATCTACCAGCTGGGATGCTGCAGAGCAAGACACACACACACACACACACAGAGAGAGAGAGAGAGAGAGAGAACCCTAGAGAATTGTGGAGAAGCTGGAGGAGGAAGAGGAGGGCCCAGGAGATGACGGTAATGGCTGCCCATTCTGAAAGCCGTTCAACCCAGAAGCTTTCACTATATCAGTGGATGATTGTGTTTAAACACCTAAATATGAGCTTCATTCAACATTTCTTTCTCTTGCCTCAGGAGGAAAAGGACAAGCAGCAGGCACCTCCTTCTTTCCACCCCGTTTTGGCTCCCTCCAAAGCCTGCATTTGCACGTTCGTCTCTCCATTTTTTAATTTTATTTTATTATATTTCCCCTTCGCAGAAATGCAGTGAGCTCAAAGTCAGGGGGTTTTGGCACGTTTATTGTATAATATATGAACTTGGGCCTGATTTTATAAGCCTCTGCTGACTCCGATCGTATTGTAATTCTAAACAGCCCTAAACTCATTTAAATCCTAATAAAAACACTGCCCCGTATTTGCATTTTCTTCCTTGCCGGTCCCTGCGGCTGCCGTGGCAGCAGTTCCTGTGGAATTGATAATGCTCGGGACTTTGTGTACTGGAAAACTATTTTTCATAAACTGGGAAGATACCCAAGTTTAACAGTCTGATTGGGGGTGGGGAGTTCCGTTAGTCAGTTTCCTAACCAAACCTGGGTGAATGAACTGTGCAGGAGATAGTGTGATCCCACCACCCAAAACCATTCTGATCACGTGCTTTGCAACTGGTTGGAAAATATGGCGCTATGGACATGGGAAAAGGCAAGATCGGCCATCAAAAATCCACAATGGCATGGGTCGATGCGTATTATTTCCAAGGAAGCTGCCTTCAGCATCCAGGGTGTCTCTGTAGAAGGCCGAAATATGTTTTATGGGTCAATAAATGTTCCCTGGGAAAATCAAAGACATGTAGCTGTGTTGGCCATGCAGGGAAGGATTATTTATTTATTTTCAACTCAACAGTACCATCGGCAGCTCGTAGGAATGTTCTTCTTCAGTTGTATGTTCCTTTTCCTACATGGCTAAATTAGTCGATGTTATCTTTTGAATTTTCTCCCTGATGTAGTAATACTGCTGCCTATACATTTCCCCTCCTGTACGTTTAGATATGTACTACCCAACAGAGAGATGAACCTGTTTAGATCCAAAGTGAACTAGATCCTACCGAAATCAATGGAACATGCAGACTCTGATCAGAGGTCCACCCAGTTTTGTGGAACATTGAGTTAGATAGAAATAGTACGATCTATGATGATGGGCAGGGACTTTCTAGTCCTAACAGGATCTTTGCCAAGCTTCCATGGAGCTGCTGGGAGCTGAGCTTGGGATTTTTTCACACAAGAAGCACAGAATGGCGCTTTAGGCTTCCTCTTGCAGGGAGTGGAGAATTTGGAATGGGTCTCCATGCGTCCACCACCACGGCGTATCATCTCCACTCTGCTCTTCCAAACCTAGCTCAGAGTGAATAACCCAGCCCAGCTCTACCAATGCGCCTGTTTCATGGCTGAGTGAGAAATCGAACCGAGTAGAGATCTGACCTGGAGTCTTCTTATCCTGACCCTGATGTCCTCACCGCTCCACCGTGCTGCTTCACCCAGGATGTCTTTCACCACTCCATTCTCTTTTCCGATCCTAGGCTCACAGAAGGTGGGAGGAAAAGAGGAGGGCCCAATATGAGTTGGACCGATACCATAAAGGTAGCCATGGTTTTGCGTTTGTGAAAACTGAACAGGGCTGTGAAAGATGGGGTATTCTGGAGGTCACTCCTTCACAAGGTCACCGTAAGTCGGAGGCAATTTGAGGGCCCCTGGAAAGAACAATCCTGGATCAGTGGTCCCCAACCTTGGGCCTCCAGATGTTCTTGGACTACAACTCCCAGAAGCCTTCGCCACCGGCTCTGCTGGCCAGGATTTCTGGGAGTTGTAGTCCAAGAACATCTGGAGGCCCAAGGTTGGGGGCCACTGCCCTGGACTCTGCAGGTCTGCATTCTCTGCTCTTCCTCCCCTTCCTTCAGCCAGACTCGGCGCGCCTTCTCCCTCGCCAGCTCGGTTCGCCTAGACTCCCTCTCATGTCATTATTGCCTCTGATGCCATTTCTAAGCTCCCCATGAAAACAAGGCGATCATGAGCCGCGCCTTTGTGGCAACAGAATTACTAATTATTACCGAGATAAATGGGAATATCAACGATGAAAGTCAATATTATTGTCGTCTTTGTTCCTGTTTGTTTTATTTGGAGATGAAAAGCGCACTCAGCTCCACTCACCAGGATGTGGCGGGGCGTCGGAGGGCTGCCGTTGGCAGGCGCGCACACAGAACAGAAAGCGACAATAAGAAATCACATTACACATACACTTTGCGAAAGCCTCTTTAAATCAAAGGCTCGAGCCAACGCTGCCGCCTTTGATTAATTCATAAGAAAAGAGAGCAACAGCCTTTGCCCCTTTCCCGATGCAGGAGAGAATGGCACAGGGCGTGGGCAGGATGCGTGCCAATGATGGTGCTGGCGCTGGCTAAGGCCTCTTCACCAAACGCAGGCGCGCTCTCCCGGGGACAACAGTTTATCCCTAGGGATCCTCTGGAAGAAGAGAAGACAGGAATCTCTGGAAAGGGCGATCATGCTGGGGAAGGTGGGAAGAAGCAGGAAAAGAGGAGGACCCAATACGAGACAGAGTGACTCCTTAAAGGAAGCCATGGACTTGAGTTTGAAACAGCTGATCAGGGCATTTCAGGACAGGACATTTTGGAGATCGCTCATTCATAGCATTGCTGTTAAGTCAGGGATCACAGTGGCTAACAACAACAACATGCAGTAGGACCCCTCTACCCCCAGGATCAGTATTTGCTGATTCTCTGTCCACGGTCGGAAAATATTTAAAATATTAAAGGAAAAATTTATTTCTAAAGATGTCATCACCAGGGTACCAAATTCCAGGACTTCCAGCCCCAGAAATCACAGGGAATCCGGGCCCATTCAAGGATATCTCCAACAAACAACAAGGGAGAATAGTTTAGTTTAGATACTTCCCCTATAGAACCTAACAGGTATTCTATAGAGGAATAGATGAACCTTTCCAGTTCATCGATTCCAGCAGTGGAATGCTTCCAGAACTGGAGCAACGTCCAACAAGCAGTGTGACTGAGGGATTGTTTCCTTCTGCTTCCCTGTGTAGTGAAGCAGAAAATGGAGATAGGAAGACCTTTCTTTGGCCTTCTACTTCTCCCACTTCCCAAACTTTTGAGATGACTTCTGGGGCTACAAAAATCCCATCCCTATTGATGTCTATTTGTTGCCCGTGGTGTGAGTGTCAAACTCGATGAACTTGGGCTTTTTAGACAAGGTACTCCCTCAAAAGATGTCTGTCTGTTACCCTGCATCATTTTTCTCACCTCCGTATCTCGCATTTAGCATGCTTTGTTTTGTGATTGGTGACTGGAAGGTAAACACGGGCTTAATTTCCCAGTCTGTTTGCCAAGGCATACATCTCTGAGGAAATCTCACTGTGGGGGGGGGGGATATTGGTCAGAGGGAATAATATTCTGCTTAGTTTGACGCTGGATGTATGCTAGTACAAATTAGGTGTTGGGCAATGGCCAGTGTTCAGAGCCCAAGAAGAGACAGGATGCTAATCCCAAATGACAACGTACCTCCAGCCACTTCTAATCAAATGCCTAATGGATGACAATCCCATCCATTTTGCAAAGCTCCTTCCAAACCTAATGGAAGATGATTCCAAGGACGGAAAGCTTAGAGTTGGCACAAGGTGTTGGTGTCAAGATTCACCGCGCAGTAAGAAACCCACTGCTGATTGCCAGAGCCTCCTGGATCTGCTGCTCCAACTCCCTGTTGTTTGCTAGGGACAATCCTGAATGGCCCAAGAGGGAAGACAGGGAAATGGTCCACCACTCAATATCAAATTTTAAGTCCCATCGGCTCCAAAATTAGGCTCCTGGAGGTTCAATGTTGAAAAGCCGGTTTCAAGAAACGGAACCTCCCGCTTCTTTCTCAGGCACCTTTTAAAGCCATTTCTTGCTTTTCATGGCGAGGTTAAGTTGCCCTTCAGTCTTCAGACAGACAGCCTTATCTCCTCACTCTGGGTGCGAAAATTTGTGTTATGATGAGCCCTCTGTCTCCGTTCCAAGAAGCAATTGGAGGACAAAATGTCACCGGTCTTGCTTTGTAAACATTTTTCTGAAAACTGGGAGGGGGCTGCCGAAATGTTAGCTGAGTTCTGCCAGGATTACGGGCTCCGCTTTGGCCAACCTCTGGGAGCAGGAATGGAATTATAAGCAGTTTTAAACATAACCGGTGTCAAGACATTCACGATAGGCTCCCTTACTCCTGTTATTTCGGTGACAGGACAGGCAGCGGTTCAAGGGTGATGCTTCCCAGTATAGCGGTACTTGTACTTATGTACGCCAGACATAAAAGTCAGCCCTAGGAATACAAATGCTCTCTTGTCTTGTTCTCTTGTCTGAGAAGGAGAAAACAACGTGATGGTTTTTGTAGGTTTTTCGGGCTGTTTGGCCGTGTTCTGAACACCTTTCCCCCCCCCCCCAACCTGAGAGACAGTGCTGGATGGCTCTATGATTTAGGGATGCAGCTATGGAGCCAAAGGTTGGGAGTTAGATTCCCCACTGGGCCTCCTTGATAAGGGTTGGACTAGATGATCCCATAGGGTCCCTTCCAGCTCTGCGGTGCTAAGAAGATGATGATGACTTCTCTCTGCCTCAACGAGAATTTGCTAATGTTTTTATGTTTTTTAATTGTTTGGATATTCTGTAAGCCGCCCAGAGTGGTAGAATATACCAGATGGGCGGGATATAAATCGAATGAATGAATGAATGAATGAATGAATGAATGAATGAATGAATGAATGAATGAATCAATGAATCAATGAATGAATAAGAATAGTATTTGTGCAGATTGTACGAATTGTGGAAATTGCCCAAACCGGTGCTGGATTTTGCATGGGTTCAAACCTTAAAAAGAGCAGATGGTTATATTGGCTTCTTTTTAATCAATCAGCTGCCCCATCCCTGCTTTCCATACATGTATTTCCTTTGTTTAACAAAGGGGGAAAAAACATTCAATTTGCACAGAGATATAGTGTGCAAATTAGAGAACCTTCAGCCAAAGAAATAGCTACGGTTTCATTCTTGCACTGGATGAGAAATCTCTCATGGAGGTTGATGTCCTGTTGACATGCCAAGGCATCAGTGTTGTTGTGAATGAGTAACTTAGCAACGGTCACCCGAATCCAAATTACCATGGGGGAAAGTTTATTTATTTATTTAAAATATTTTTATCCCGCCTTTCTCCTTAAAAAGGATCCAAGGCAGCTGTCATCATTAAAAAAGACAACATGTAAAAGCCAAAAGCAGTAAGGATACAAATATTTAAAACAATTAAACAAACATCAATATTAAAAACAGGGCAATGGATTCTTAGGGAAGGGGCCAAACCTGACTTTATTCTATGTATAGAAAAAGAGTTTTGAAAACGGCTTTCAGTCTGTTTTTATGTTGGATCTTTCTTCACTGGGAGAAACAATAAGTGTAATGATAAAAATTAATTAATGTTAACAAAAGCTTATGTTTATTAAGAGATATAAAGGATGAATGAAGAGGCTTCTAAGTACATGTCATCTGTGGTGCAGAAGCTAGGTAATGCCGGCCCGCCCCTATTGTCTGTCTGCTAAATCTTGGTACAGCACAAAGGGGTGTGATCTCGTGAAAGGCATGAACGACAGCTCTCTAGAGGAAAGCAGTGAGGAAAATTGGAACGTAAAAGCAATAAAGATAACCGAT
This sequence comes from Pogona vitticeps, assembly GCF_051106095.1. Taxonomy (NCBI): domain Eukaryota; kingdom Metazoa; phylum Chordata; class Lepidosauria; order Squamata; family Agamidae; genus Pogona; species Pogona vitticeps. The sequence continues at coordinate 4,558,941 of NC_135794.1, read as the reverse complement.
ATATTATTCATGCCGATATCCACACCAGCAGCCTCCCGTGGTGTGGAATATATACACATACATTTACTTTTGTATAATGTGGGGAACAAGCCGGTAATGAGTGCAGAAATACAGATATGTTCGTGCAAGTGGAGTTGACATTGAAGAACCGAGCGCGTCTCACAAACACAGCGAGGGCCAAATTCCTTAAGACCTGTATCGCTCAGCAACTTCTGAACCCACACTCATCTCCCCCCATCTCCTTAATGAGGCCCTTCTCCATCTCAGGGTGCACCTCCCTTATTTCAAAGGAACCCCAAGACTCTGAAACAAACCTTGGAAGAGTAATTAGATCAGGTGGCTTTCTCTTATTTATTTATTTTTTTCCTTCCAAGAAGCAGAGAAGCCTGAATATTTCATAGATGATTTTTTTTGGGGGGGGGGAATGGGGAAGGAAAAAGAAGGTCTAAACCACTTACCACCAGCTCCTTTTTCAACAGGGTATAATTAACCATAAAGGATCAGTGGGTGAACCCAAAATGAATCATACTTCATGAGGCTCTTTCTCCCTTGGTTAAGATTAAAGTGACATCTAGGGCTGAATACTGAGTGAACTAACTCTTCTCCTCACCCTTCTCAAGAGTGCAGTTTATGACCCAAAAGATAAAGAAGAAGCATATTCATCTGATTCCCCACCTTGATTATACAGTGGTGCCTTGCTTAACGGAGATAATCCATTCCAGGAAAATCACTGTTAAGCGAAAACATCATAAAGCGGAAATAAAAAGCCCATTGAAACGCATTGAAAACCAGTCAATGCATTCCAATGGGCTAAAAACTCAACGTCCAGTGAAGATCCTCCATACGGCAGCCATTTTTGGTGCCTGTTTTTGTGAGGAATCCGTCCCTAAACACAGTGGGGAGCCATTTTAATTCCCCGGTGGCCATTTTGAAACTGCCGTTCAGCTGTTAAGAAAACATCGTTTTGTGATGAATCGGTTCCCAAAGCAGGGAAGCAATCATCACAAGGTGAAAAAACCCTATTTAGACCATCATTTTGCGATCGCAAAAGCAATCACAAAAACGTCGTCGTGAAGCGGATTCGTCATAATGCGAGGTAATCGTAAAGCGGGGTACGACTGTAAACCCCCTATCTTTAGGGTCACAGTCATTGATTAGAGCTTCAAGGAGGAAGACGGTGGCCCCATCAGATATATTCCAAAAGAGTGGCTCCCAACCTTGGACCCTCAGATGTTCTTGGACTACAACTCCCAGAAATCCTGGCCAGCACAACTCATGGTGAAGGCTTCTGGGAGTTTTACTCTAAGAACATCTAGGGACCCAACATTGGGTACTATTGATCTAGAATTCGCCCAGATCTATGATGATGATGATGTGCCACCAAGCACGTCTATGAGACCCCTCCCATCACCTTGATCAGTAGTTCCCAACCTGGGGTCCTCAGAGGTTCTTGGACTACAATTCCCAGAAGTCTTCACCACTAGCTGTGCTGGCCAGGATTTTTGGGAGTTGAAGTCCAAGAACACCCTTCCTCACAGTCTTACATTTTTTCCCCTAAAAGTAGTAGCAATTCACCATCTGAAGGATAAGTGATCGGTCACCTGTCAAATGTTTCAGATCATAAAGCCCATTATCCCTGAATTTCAGACACGCAGAAGGGAGTTGCAGTAGGGGTGCCATCTTCGACTTCTTAGCTCTCCCTACTGTACTTAGGGATAATTATGGAACATCTAACAGAAAGAATTCTGCCCAGCTGCTCACTGAGAAAGGCACGGTTGCCAAGCTTTAAAATCAGAGCTGGCTGGATAGCTCAGCAAGTAAGGTCTCTGGCTGTGGAACCAGAGGTTGGGAGATCGATTCCCCCACGGTGCGTCTCCTGGGAAAACAGCCAGCCTGTCTGGACTTGAGCAAACTGCGCAGTCCCAGGGAACCCCCCCCCCCCAGTAGAAGGAGATGGGAAACCACTTCTGAGGACTGTCTACCTGGAAAACCTTGGAAATAACCACCATAAGTCAGAACTGACTTGACGGGACATCATCATCATCACCATCCTCTGCAATGATATGCTTCTTTAGCTTAGCTCCCCTCCGGACAGCACTTTGATGAAGAACGGGTTGAAAAATTAAAGGTCCCATCTCCCTCCAGTGCACTCGATGTAAGGCGGACCAATTTAGACCTACCCTGGAGTTGCCCATTCAGTGGTGGAGAAGCCTCCATTTTAACACAGTCTCCCCCTCCCCAATGAGATCTGGCCGTCCCCTTCGTTGAATGTGTTTCTGTGGTTGCCGGAAGACTTTCTTCTTCCACTGGGCCAATCTGTTGGCTGCCCGGCAAACCTGAACAGTTCCTCCGCTTAAGTAGATCTGCTTTATGAACCCCATCCCTGTTGCATTTTTTTCTTATGTAATTTGTCTCCTGTTATTTGTGTGGACCTGTCACATCTTCAGGCAGTCATAGTCAATTAATTGCATGGATGTTTTTTTTTAACCAGTTAAACAACCAATGACATCTACTTAATTGACATGTGAATAAAAGCATTCATCAGGCACAATCTTTCAGAAACGGTGCACACACACATACATATGCACAGAGTCTCGAAAACCAGGTGGGGGCAAACTTTAAGGCCTTCCAAGGATGACGTTCTTCAAGGAAGACCAACATCCCACTGTTTCAAGTTTCTAAGACACCAGCAGGGCTTGCAAAAGAAGGAAAGGCAGACACAGTGAAGTTCTTGGATCCGTTCCGGTCTTGGCAGGAGTCTCGGGAGAATGCTAATCACCTTGTTACCTCCAAGCCCCTTCTCTGCAGTTCAGGGCATTGTTAACATTCTCTCTCCCACCAGGGCAGAGAAGTCACAAAGGCAACCTGACAATCAAATCACCAGGCCTCCCACGCTCTCTCTCTCTCTTCCTGCCAATTAGCAAGTTCGCTGTATTAATATTTATTTATTTATTTTTGTTAAAGCAGTGGCAAAGGAAGAGAAATAATATATGTAAAGCATCTCCTTCTGATAATGATTTTGGAGACCCTAGAGCAGTGGTTCTTAACCTTTGTTACTCGGATGTTTTTGAACTGCAACTCCCAGAAACCCCAGCCAGCACAGTTGGTGGTGAAGGCTTCTGGGAGTTGCAGTCCAAAACTCCTGAGTAACCCAAGGTTAAGAACCAGTGCCCTAGAATGAGAGGTATGAAACAAAGTTGGACCCAAGAACTTCTCCCATGAATACCAGGCTTCTCGGACTTGGCCAGAAGCAGAGACCTCAAAAATGTGAAACATTTTTGGATCGACATTTCTCGAGCGCAAGAAGTTCAAGATCCAGGCATAGCTTTTTCCGCTTACCTACAAATAAAGTCTACTGGGAGAGCCAAGGCTACACAGGCAACATCATTAGAGACGCAAGCTTCAATTAGTCATGAGTCAGCTGTAGCTTGTGTTGGAAATGGCTCCTTTTTTATAAAGTTATTTTCGGTCTAGCATATGGCACAATCCATTATCTTTTTTAAATTTATCCATCACAGTCTCTTCAAAGGAACTCAGTGTAACATAGATTTTGCCTTTATGTTCTATTACCCACTGTGGTGTACTGAACAGAGAGTGATGGGCTAAGACTTAAGAGTTCTGAATTCAAATCCCCACTCAAACACAGAAATTCAGCGAGGGTAAGGAACTAAGAAAACTAAGATCATGGCCACTGGTCCCATCACCTCCTGGGAAATAGAAGGGGAAGACATGGAGGAAGTGACAGATTTTATTTTCCTGGGCTCCATGATCACTGCAGATGGAGACAGCAGCCCCGAAATTAAAAGACGCCTGCTTCTTGGGAGAAAAGCGATGACAAATCTTGACAGCATCTTAAAAAGCAGAGACATCACATTGCCAACAAAAGTTTGAATAGTCAAAGCTATGGTTTTTCCTGTCATGATGTATGAAAGTGAGAGCTGGACCATAAAGAAAGCAGACCACCGAAGAATTGATGCCTTTGAATTGTGGTGCTGGAGGAGACTCTTGAGAATCCCCTGGACTGCAAGAAGAACAAACCTATCAATTCTAAAGGAAATCAACCCTGAGTGCTCACTGGAAGGACAGATCCTGAAGCTGAGCCTCCAATACTTTGGCCACCTCATGAGAAGAGAAGACTCCTTGGAAAAGAACTTAATGTTAGGAAAGTGTGACGGCAAGAGGAGAAGGGGACGACTGAGGATGAGATGGCTGGACAGTGTCTGCGAAGTAACCAACATGAATTTGACCCAACTCCGGGAGGCAGTGGAAGACAGGAGGGCCTGGCGTGCTCTGGTCCATGGGGTCACGAAGAGTCAGACAAGACAAAACGACTAAACGAAATGAAATGAAGGAACTGGTAAAGCCATTCCTTAAATATCTCACCTACCTGGAAAACCTTATTAGAGTTGCTCTATGTTGACTCACTGGCACATAGCAACAATATTCTACTCTATTTCATCCTCTGTATAGTCTTACTCTGCATCACGGTATGGAGTTGACTCTGGGGGTCACTCTAAGTCAGAACTGACTTGACAGCACATGTTTATTATTATTAAGTCATTCAATGTTTGACGTCTAACGATAAAGGCAACTTTTCTTGGTGAATCCTTTTCTTGTGTGTGTTTATGTGCAGTTGTGTAGACTTGGTAGTAAAATGGAGTTGAAACGCCTGCCAATTGTTGGTGAAAATGAGGATGCGACGAATAGAAACATGTTTAGTTGTCATTTTTATTTAGCTAGAAGTCTCTGTGCTGCTTTGTTATAACCCATCATCACTGCAGGAATATTCTGGGGTGAAATGGTGGATGTTGACAGGATCACAGATGCGGTCGCTGAATTTCAGCCCTTCCCACCAGAGCAAATAATTCAGGCTTCAACGCCCGTAAAGATGGTTGCCACCAACCTCGTATTCCTTTCCTACCAGTTGCCTCTTTCATTGATTGCTTTCCTCTTTCCCCTTGCAGGTCACTCTGAAAATGAAGTTATTGGTGGATGTAATGTTTCCTCCCCCTGACAACTTGTATTGTTCCATCTCTACGAAACTGCTGACCTATTCAATGACAGGCAGTCCCTGAACCAACGGGTTTCTATAAATAAGCCTCCCTTCTCTTCCCTTGGCTGAAAGGATAGGCTTCTCAATTTTTCACCACCCCATATATTTCTTTCTTCATCTCAGGCTCCTCCAGGCTGGTCAGGAAACAGCTTGAGCCTTCTCTTCCCCCCTTGCTCAATTCGCACCAGGCACAGGAAGTATAATAGGACAAGATGGGATGGATGGTGGATGTGGGACATTTAATGGCAGAAGCAGAAGGACAGACATGTATTCCAACAGAGCCGTCAACGCAACACCTGCTGGAGTCCCACAAAGTTCAGAAAAACACACTTAACAATACCCGCTTTTGGGAGAGAGAGAGAGAGAGCTATGAAAAAGCAATATCATTCTTGTGATATAGGATTTTTAGAATCCTGCCCCAGAACTGCCAGGATGAAGCACCACGGATAAAACTGTTACAGAGTTTTGGATTTTTTTTTTTTGCTTAAATTCCTCTAGCTGTACAGCAGAGATGCAGGGATTCACAGAGCAGAATAGCTTCAAAATCCTCATATTAGTCCATCCGTTTTTCTCATCCACTGACACTTACAGTCCCAATAACACACTCTGAAACATCCATAGGAGAAAGAATTAAAAAAAAATACTTTACAATTGAACAAATCGAATCGCAAACAGACAATGGTGACTATTTTCCTTCTCTTGGGACTGTGCAGTTTGTCCAAGGCCACCCAGGCTGGCTTTCCTCTCAGGCGTCACCGTGGGAACTGAACTCCCAGCCAGATACCTGAACCACAAATCTATAACATGCACCAAATAATTAGCAGAGCATCAATTAAAGAATCTGTAGTCGCTCATAAGCTTCAGGCAATTTCACGTGTCATTTTTGAAGAGGGAAAAAAATATCAAAAGCACACCCACATGGGATTGCTATTTAGGTTTTGGGGAATGACTTCCTTTGGTGTCCTATAACAGATTAAGGTTGGCGTTCTCACACGTTATTTCCATGGGGAGAAAACGCCATATGTGAACGGAGGTGCTAAATTCATGCTGGGAAAAGAAAGAGTGAGTCATGCTTCAGCAGAAGACATGAAGTCAAGATGGGTGAAGAGGAGAGGATGCTTATAAATGGGGGGATGTGATAGATGCAAAAAAAAAAAAATGGGACTGAGAATGAAAAGAAGAGAATTTTAGTGCAAGCTATTCATATAGGTATATAAATACATGTAGGGGTGTGTTGGTCTTATCCATCTATACATCTGAAATGCAAAAGAAGCTGGCAGCGTGAGAGTCCCTTCCTTAACATGGAATCACAGTGAGCTTCTGAGTCTTAAGAACATGGAGGAAAGAGTTAGACTCACACCAACAATTTCATTCAAAGCACAGAAGAATTTTATATTGAAGACATCTCTTCTGGTCTATGGATGTGCCTGCCAGTTCCTTCCCATGCTGAACCCCGAGTTGGTTATGCTGTCTGGTGATTCTGGGAATGACGGTTCACAAAGAGTAACTTTTCAAAGCTCTGGTTGAAACTATCTACTGGAAGGAGAACAAATCTATCCAGTCTGAAGGAAATCAACCCTGAGTGCTCACTGGAAGGACAGATCCTGAAGCTGAGGCTCCAATCTTTTGGCCATCTCATGAGAAGAGAAGACTCCCTGGAAAAGACCCTGATGTTGGGAAAGTGTGAAGGCAAGAGGAGAAGAGGACGACAGAGGATGAGATGGTTGGATAGTATCATTGAAGCTACCAACATAAATTTGATCCAACTCCGGGAGGCAGTGGGAAACAGGAGGGCCTAGCATGTTTGGTCCATGGGGTCACGAAGAGTCGGACATGACTAAATGACTAAACAACAGCAACAACAAAGTCTCTTCAAAGCAAAGGGGAGAAGGGGAAGAGTAATACCATGAAGGGGATGGCAAGGGTCCAACCACATCTGACTGAAGGGCATTCATCTAATCCGGCATTTTTGTTCCAACCTTAGCTAGACAGCATCTTGTGGAAAGGATCTAGAGCCTCATTTTTCAGAAATGTATTCCTTTGTTCTTTTTATCTAGTACTGTGTGGAGGCTGAGACGCAACCAAGAACCCAGTTGAGCCAACAGAGTGGAACCAGTGCTTGAATCTAACTGGTGGTTCCAACTAGCGTAGACCCAACGGTTGACTCAACGTTCAGCACTGGTTCTTCTTCGGCTGTGGCCAACAGGGGGGAAAAGTCAAACATTTAGGCTGAAGAGAATGTGAGGACTGAAGGACCAACCAGGACATAGGATGGAGGAGCAACCCAGATGCTTGACTGAAGAATAACTAAAGATACGGGAAGCAGAGATGTTGGCAAGTCTTTGGATCCGAGTCCCAAGTCCGAGTCTTTGGTACCAAGTCCCAAGCTTGAGGCCCTATTAAAAACAAGTTTTTCCCCCTTAAAAAAAAAAAAGGGAGGTGTGGGCTGGTTGTGAGTTGTGAGTCAAGTTTGAGTCATTGAAAAAACAACAACACCCACAACGATTTAAAGTCTTTGTTGAGTCACTGGTGCAACTTAAGCCCTACTTGACAGCAAATCTTGCAACCCATCCTTGATGGGAACACACCAGAAGAACACAGGATGTTGTTGCTTGGGCAAGACTCAACTGGAATGGAGCATCTTTCTCCTCTATTCCCAACCCAAGTCTAGAAGGACTGAGAGCCGAGAGCATAGACATAGATGGACAGAAGCACACTAGTGCACAAATGTACTCCGGTTCACCCTACGGGCAGTTGTATGTATATCCAGCAATTCTTGACATGTGCTCAAAAGACACTGCTACGAGATGCTCCACATGTGTCTCTAATGCAGTGCTTCCCAACCTTGGGTGCCCAGATGTTCTTGGATTACAACTCTCAGAAATTCTGGCCAACAGAGCTAGCAGCAAAGTCTTCTAGGCGTTTTTGTCCAAGAACATCTGGGGATCCAAAGTTGGGATCCACTGCTTTGATGCATGGCCCAGTCATGGAATTTGTTTCGAGAATCCCTTCCCTTGAAGCAGAAATCCGGAGGCATGGAAGGGAGGTCAGCGGAAACACATGGAATTAGAAAAGGATGAAATGTGGGTGGGGGGAAGATCCCTCCAGCAAAACTCCAAAAACCATGCTCCCTATATGACAGAAAACTAGGTTTGGGTGAGTTTACGAATCCTGTTTTCCCCAGATTTCTCATTTCCTTTGTGGCAAGTTCATTCCAGCTTTGCTCTTGATCAGCTTGCAAACACAGGGAGGAAAAAGGTTTAAAACGTGGGCATGAAAACATCCATATTTTAATAAAAGCGCTCCTCATATATACATGTTGGGGTGCAGTTTTCTCAGAGTGCCTACTTTTCTCTGGTATTTCCTCCCTAATTTGCACACTTCCACCTATTGTACAATCAGTGCCAACGAAACAGATTGCAAGATTCTGAGAAATCCAGCAAGTACAGTTTGGAAATAATCGATTAATTAATTTCTTATGCACATGTGTTAAATATTTCAGCAGCAAGTTAAACATTCATGAGTCTCATTGTTAAAACGGCAAACAAGCCTAGCTTACCATTTCTCACTGAGCTGACTCATTATAATATCTTCCAGCCACTCTAAGTGCTATTTTGAAGTTTAGCCATTTGAAAACCAAACAGATTAACAAATGAACTAACCAGTCAAACAATGCAACCCAAACTCGGCATGGGCACGATAATGGGGTTGGAGCAGGCAGAAAACACTTGGGTTGCCACGCCAGTTTTCACACCAACATATGCCACCATGTATGGGCTGGTACCAAATCTGCCAGGAAAACTATTGTGTTGACTAAGCTGAACCCACAGAAGAGACAAAACTGGATTGTGGTCTATCCAAAATCAGAGACAGAGTGCGATCAGATGGGGAAACAGATCACAATGCGGACCACTTCCTAAGCAGCTCAATGTGACCTACCGTATTTCCTGTTGATCACATAATGTATGGCAGTGGTTCTCATCCTTGGGTCAACAGATGTTCTTGGACCATGACTTCCGGAAATCCTGGGAGCAAGTGGTGAAGGCTTCTGGGAATTGCAGTCCAATTACACCTGGGTTACTCAAGGCTGGGAATCATTGATCTAGTGCACGCAATTCTGGATCCCACCCGTACTTGGGGAAGTAACTAGTTACAAAACAGTTGCATATACTTTCTTCTTACAGTAACTATGATACATTGTGGTTGTAAATTAACAAGGGATAATTTCCCTCTTTTTGAGGCAATGTCACTTTGAACTGTGGGGACAATTAAAGTCATGTCCAGTGCTGCGATTGTATAGGGCAGACCAGTGGTTTCCAGCCTTGGGTCCACAGATGTTCCTCAACTACAACTCCCAGAAATCCTGACCAGTACAGCAGGTGGGGAAGACTTCTGGGAGTTCTAGTCCAACAACATCTGGGGACCCAAGGTTGGGAACCCCTGACCCCAACCTATGCCCAAGCTGGACTTTTGGGGTCCAGCTGTAGGGCTTTTACTTTTTCAGGCCAGGTTGGAGCGGTTTCCTGGCAGACACAAAGGTGGCTTTAAAGGTGATCACTCCTGTTCTGGTATGATCAGGCGCACACTTTTGCAGACATCTGATCACACCCACAGGTGGTCTAAGCAATTTCCAGCATCCCTAGGCTGAGAAGGGTTTGGATTGCGATAGATGTACAAGATGGCGGAGTCAAGATGGCTCAGACAGGCTTTGGACACCTTTCCCAGCTAGGATCATGTCCCAATTTCCTTAAGGAAGAATCCTTGTGGCCCATTCCCCATGCACAACACTCCACTGCATGCGTGGCCGGGCTTTGGAATCAGAAAGCACCTGAAGGAGTGTTCTTCAGTAGAGATGGGGGTATCTGGAGAGCCGCTCTCTTCCAGCTCGGCTGGCCACTTGGCAGCCGTGCAAGGAGACCCATCCTCCCTTCTCCTGCATGAAGTGCTCAGGCAAGTGGGAAGAGAGCAGCACTTTGGGTACAATTGGAAGGATGATCGGGACTGCTGCAGCGGCAGGATGCAGGAGCGGATGCTCCAGTCCCGGAGGGTAGACCCTCATTAAGTCCTGCTGACTATGAATACCCCCATCTCCATTCTCCAGCTTGTGTAGTGACAAGTGCAACACTACAGGATCTGGAAGTTGAGTCATAGCACCTGGACTTCTTCCTTATTCAGTTGAAACATTTCACTACTAATCCAAGTAGCTCCTTAAGTCTGAGGAGAGTTGGTAGGAGTCTCTTGATATATCCTCCCCAACTCTCCTCAGACTGAAGATGCTACTTGGACGAGGAACGAAACGTTTCAACCTCATAAGAAAGAAGTCCAGTTGCCATGACTCAACTTCCAGCTAACCTCACCTGGAGGACTGAGAATCTGCACCGATATAACACTATAGGATCATTTGCTCTGCTCGCACTAAACAGGATACTGGCCAAAATGTTTCAAGATCAATAAATTTAATTGACCTGATAGTTTGATGCTCATTTACTTGCTCTCCTGTAAAAATGGAACTGTTGGGTAGCTGAGGTCTCTGGCTATGGAGCCAGAGGTTGAGAGATTGATTATCCGCTGTGTCTCCTTGACTGGATTTGATGATTCATAGGGTCCCTTCCAGCTCTGCCAGTCTAAGATGATTATTAATTTTTTCCAAGCTGCAGTTTGGTTAGACAGAATTTGATAAGTCCATACATAAATTCAGTCCTATGAAATTCCCACCTATCCCAGCAGGAGTTCAGTCCAAAGGTCCCTGTTAATATCTGAGTCTTATTGTCCCAAAGTATCTTATCTTCCACAACTCCTTCCCCTTGAGCATAGGAAGGGATGTCAGTATTATGGCATTTCTCAGAGACCAGAAAATACGCACGCATATCAGTTGAAAGACAACCTGACAAATCCACCCTCTCGTAAAACTACAGTGATGGAGTGCAGAGCTGACGGGCGATCATTAGTTCTCTTCCCTATGATGCGGGCACATCAAATATACTCCATCATGCTAATCACAGCTGCAGAATATGCCATGTGTCAACACAATTACCGGAAAAATGATGGGAAAGGTAAACACACGCACAAGAACATCAGCCGATCAAGACGTTCTCACCTCCAGAATTGTCCTGCGAGCGTTATGGGGGAAATTAACCAAAACGGAATGAATTCAGAAAGTTTTTAACACAAACACACCTGGGCAGCCATTTCTTCCTGTAGGAATGCTGACACCAACTCCTTCTAGAACCTAACGGACACTGTCCAAGGTCACCTGTACTAATCCTTTGCTAAGGGCATATTACACTTTAGAAAATTCTACATAGACCTGTGGTAGGAAATTTCAATATTTCACTGATATGAAAGTATTCACTCAACATTTTCACCTAAAAATCATTGAGGATGTTTGTGGAAAGGTGGTGTAGCTGTGGCAGGAAAAACAGGGAAGAGTTGTCTTACGAATTTGTTAGCATTTGTGTAACACAAATTTGTTAGATAGGGTTTCTCCTATCTCCTACCTTCCAAATCCACTTATCAGGTATGCATTTTACCAAAATTCAGAGGATGCTAACAAACTCAGAGAACCCTCCTCTGTCTGTATTGTCTGTCTTTATGGGCCTGATGCCGTTCATAATTCCAGCTGACGTAGTTGCCTGCATTCAATGAGATTTCTGCAAAGTCTTGGCTAACCATTCAGAAACAAATTCCATGGGTCCACGCTAAGATTGCCCACTCATCTTTCCCCATAGGAAGCTGGCTGGATAGCTCAGCACGTTGAGTACCAGTGGAGCAAGAGGTCACGAGTTTGACTCCTGACTTCAACACCTGGGTGAAAAGTCAGATGGTGCGTCACTTTGAGAAAGCTTCACACTCCAATAACACCCTCAGTGTAATGATGATGATGATGATGATGATGATGATGATGATGATGATGATGATGATGATGATGATAATAATAATAATAATAATAATAATAATAATAATAATAATAATAATAATAATAATAATAATAATAATAATAATAATAATAATAATAATAATAATAATAATAATAATAATAATAATAGATGCTATTCAGGAGTAGTTTCCCATTCCCTTCTTCCTGGGGCACTTTAGGGCTGTGCAGCTGGCCCAAGGCCACCCAGGCTGGCTCTTCTCCCTGGAGGCACACCATGGGGGAATCGAACTGTCTACCTCCGGCTCTGCAGCTGGAGACCTAAACTACTGAGCTATCCAGCCAGCTCCCTCAGCCTAAGGGACTCGTAAACTAATTCAGAGTACTTTATACTTAAAAAGCCCTGAGAAGGATCACCGTAGCTGGAATGGACTTGACAGCATGCAATTATTCTTCTTCTTCTCTACAGGAAACCCATGTTCTTTGATATTCCTACTGTTATTTTACATCTCCGTCTCTGGCAGCGAAGATGAGCGAAAGAAAGATTTACATCTCTAATCACGATTCTCCATGTCCTTCTCTCCTCTCCACTCCCCTCATTTTTCATTTCTTCGTTTGACACTTGGCATCCAAAGCTGCGGAGCATTCTCAGCCCTCATTTGGCTCAGAGGTACTCCTCCTTTTTTTTTGTGGGGTGGAAAAGATGCCTATCAAATTGTCTTTCCTTTCTTGTGATTCTGGAAATGTTGGTATTCCCCCAGTCAGCAGATGTTCTCTTGTTCATTAGTCAGTCTGTTTTGACTTCACATCCGCTGGCGCTCATCGCCAGACTTGATAAGACAACGTGATCAATGGGATGCAGTAGTGCTTCCTAACTTTGGGTCCCCAGGTATTCTTGGGCTACAACTCCCAGAAATCCTGGCCAGCACAGGTAGGGTTGAAAGCTTCTGGGAGTTTTAGCTCAATAACACCTGGGTTATCCAAGGTTGGCAACCACTGTGCTTGTACACGCAGTCCTGGGTCCCACCAGCCCTTGGGAAGTTACAAATTGTTTTATATATATATATATAAAGCTCATTCCCAGGCTCTTTACATATTATAAAATAGCGTTTCCTTTTGAAAAGGAAAGCAAAGCACCAACACACAAACACATGCAGGCAGGCACGCCCAGAGCAATATAAAGGGATTGGCTGATGATTAAGAAAGATGCGAGCAACACATTCAGTGCTTCAAAGTCTGAAATGAAGCAGCCATCATCCTAGTAATGGGCAATTCACACAATGAATGAATGACATACTTTTGCAGAAACAAAAAATGACTTTTCACAAAGTTGGCTCTCTCTCCCTCCCCATTCCAACGTCCTTCTTCCCAACAGCACAGCGGTTATCATACTATAGGTCCCGAGATGTTCTTGGACTAAAACTCCCAGAAGTCTTCACTGTGGTGGCCAGGATTTCTGGGAGTCATAGTCCAACAACATCTGAGTTACCCAACGTTGGGAACCACTGCACTAAAGGATTCTGGAAGTTGTTGCTCCAAAATGTGACTTTTCTAAACTCTCACAGCTAATGATCTAGGACTCTGTAGCTGCTTTGACATGAGGCCATGTGGCATAGATGACAAGGAACCCTTCACCCCATCATAGGTTTGAGAACTAGTACTTTATTTTTCGCTCTAGAGAGCATCGACAATGCCATTTGGAACAATGGCACAGCCCCCTTCCTCCTGCCTCCCACCAGGTAGGCTAATAACATCCCTCCATCATCTAAGGTAGGCACAGCTCACAGTGCTTTTTGCTGGCACCAACCAGATTAGCAGCGTTCCAGCGTGATTTCCCGCCACCCCAGCTGTTGTGCCCCCCTACATCACTGAGGCCGCTAGAATCATCCTGATGTTTTTCATTAAGGAACTAAATTTTTGTTCTGCATTGAGAGATCCTTTTGTTCCCTCTGGAGGGGCTGTCAGGCTGCGAAATTGCCTAAGCCCAGCCTGCTCTGATGTCTGCTGTCTCACGCTCCACCTGCATCCGGCTGACAGCTCCCAGATTTTAGGCTAGGATTTTGTATGTACTGCACAAGTACATACAAGCTGCTCCCAACTCTTCTGACTGTCCAGGAGAAGGGAAGAGAGATGGAGGGAGGGACGGAGGGAGAACAAATGTCAGAAACAGAGGCCGAAGAGGCTAAGAAAGGCAGAATGAGACTGTAATGGATACACTATATATTGCACAGCATGGAGGTAGACCCACCCCCATGTCCTAGAGATGCTCCGACCACCTTCATGGCCTTTTGCATCAAGGAACCAGGAGACACCACATGTAGAGTTCACCTCCACCCATTTCCAGCTGCCTCCAGGGCTCACAGGCCCAGGATGATGGCGTTGGGGTGTGCTGCTGAGTAAAGCGTGCTGTTTATATACTGTCCCAATCACTCTCTTGGTGGTTTACATGTTAATTATGCAGGCTACACGTTGCCCCCCCCCTTCAGTGAACTGGATCCTCATTTTATGGACTTTGGAAGGAAAGAAGGCCGAGTGAACCTCAAGCCAGCTACCTGGGTTTGAATTCTGGGTTGGGAGCAGAGTTGGGCTGCAGGACAGCAGTTTGGCCCCTGTGCCACGAGGCTCGCCATAGGCAATGTGGTGTTGATACACTGTGGGCTACCTGCCAGCCTTCCACAAGGGCCAGCAACAGCGCAAGGGAGAAGTGTGGGAGACAAATAAACGCTTAACATGCAAGACACATAATGCATGGGATGGGAGCCCAAGTTGGAATGGTAACAAACCCAAGAGCCATTGAGTGTTTGTTGCCATCTGCCTGACCACTACACGTTCCCTCTCTGACTCTGGGCTGCCATTAACACCTGGGTAGTGTGGTTTGACCACGATTTTAGGCTCCTTTGCCTAAATTCCCCTCCTATGTGTCACCACAATCAACTGAAGGAGCTCAGCCTCGAACCCTTGCCTGCCATGATTCTGTGATATCACAAGGACCTGCATCTGTCACTTGACAACAACTCACTCCTCAGGCTTTGTCTTTAGACCTGTGGGGAGAGGATGCTGCGATTCAGAAAAGCTATTCCCCACTGAACGCAGCTGGCAGAGGCATAAAAAGAGGACGAGATCTGTTCATTACCGGCCTAACACCCGTTTCCCTCATCAAATCACAGCACGGGAAGAGCTTCTTGAAGTTCCACCTTTTAGTCACCTCGTAGCTCAAGAGAACGTCTACTGCTGTGTCTTAGAAGCAACAAAAGGCCAGTCTGAGTTTTGACTGGGGCAAAGCATATGCACAAACCTCCACCACCACCACCATCAACAACAACACCTCCCACCTCCATCACGACACTGATTTTGAGGATTTCCCTCCAACTGTTGGAGAGTGAACTGAAGCTCTTGTCTACCAGCTCCACAACCAAGAATGGAGCGAGGTGTTTGAACAGATCTTACTGTCTCAGATTAAAGACCACACAAAGAACATCCACGCAACAAGGAGAAATGTTCTTGCCACACATGGCCAATGATTTCCACAGGCAGGATAGTGCCTCATCCATAGGCTATGGGCAGCTCCTGTTCTTTTTAACCTTGCCTTGTGACTGCTGAGAGCCGTCTTCCGACTTGAAGGGTGTTTTTCAGGTGGATAAATGTTTGAAAATGGGATTCCCTGCCTTTGCCCTAAAGCAATGTGGTTCATTCTACAACCTCAATATCTGACTGCAAGTTTCAACAAGAGCCGGAGGACACAAAATTAGGTGGCAGAATACTGGGTGGTCCAGCTTCAGATGGATAAACATGTGTGTCCTCTGTTGTGTTTGGCATCCAATTTTTTTTTTTTTACAGAAAGCACTCACAATATATAGTAAGAACCAGTTGTGTCACCATTTCCTGATGTACATCCACGGAGCTGTTTTCATGTGAAGAACATTAAAGAATGTGACCATCAGGACAGACACACATTCCGGGGTATATGGTACAGAATTCCAGCATATCCAACAAAACGGCATTGGGTCTCCACGCTTGGGTTTAAATACTTACTAAATATAGAGGATAACATCAATGAGAACTGGGACATTTCATTTGTCCAGAAATTTTGGACTACAATTCCCATTGTTCCTTACTTGTGGCTACGTCTTGTGGGAATTCAGGTGTACAACAACTGGAAGGCCAGAGGCCCACCCGTCTTGCTTCACATAAAACCACACATAGATATAAATGCCCTTCTTTAAGAAATAGTGAACAAGCAATGCCCTGAACTAAAACACACACCACAAATTTCTCTCTCTCCTGTCAAAAAGACCATCAATCAATTCACATCTTATAGGAGAAGAATTATCACTCACCCAAATAGGATGGTTTCAGGATGCAGGCTGATGGGTTGCTGGAGGTGCCGTGCGAATTAGCCTCCCCTGTTCTTTTCCAATCACGCGCTGGGGAGAGAGAAAAAAAAAACGACATCACACTTAGCGCTGCTTGCACCTTTTTAAAGGGGTTACAGGCTTGGTCTTCAGTCCCGAAGGGAGCGAATGAGGATGAGAAAGCCACCGTTCAGTTTCTCACCCAGTCAAAATTACAAACCTTCCCCCATCACTTTCATTGAAGCTGATGTCAAAAAGCTATAATTACAGCTACATGGGATGCAAACAGTGGAAATGCATTTGAAGTCGGCGTCTCAGGAAGAAAGCCACTGGGAAGAAAATGATAATTTACAAATGTATCACAACAATTATATTGGATGAGCAGATTTCCTCTGATCTGTCTCTCCTTGGCTTCATGGGTTCATGCGACCCTTGATGTACTTTCTCTTTCTTAAATGAGAGCACTCCCCCTTCTGTTTTCCGTTCCCTGCACAAGATAAATCTTACGTGCTGAGATACACTGCAAAAAAACCCAATGCAAAACCAAAAGGAAAGACATTGTTGATAAAATTGCACATACGCTTGTGTCAAGAAGACATTAACAAAAAGAGAAAGCATAGAAAATAATCCATTTGTGTAACGGGGATGACAAGCTGGCTCTCTTAGCCGGGGATCCTAGGTGAGATCCTCCCTGAAAGAACGACAACTGTTTTTACACCTTTGATTGTTTCACATTGGCGACACAACAGTGGAAATGCAAACACAGATACAGAACTAATCATATCAGCTGACTGGGTATGCTCTTATTAGGAAAGAAAAAATAACCCCGGATTTGGGGATCTCAATACCTGTTGGATCTCACAGAATTGCTACCTGTGTATTCCTCTCAGACCTTCTCTCTATGAGTGCCTTCATCAAGTGAGGCCCAGAAGTTGTCAATTAGAAACTGGGCCTTCTCGTTACTGGCCCCATCTTTACGGAACTCATTTCTACCTGAGTTGCACCAGGTACCCTCCCTCAAGGTCTTTCAAAAGTTGATCAAGATAATACTTTTAACAAAGCCTTCAGGGGTATCTTTCCCCTTCCTTCATCATTCTTGACCCCCTGTCATATCATTTACCTCAGCCGTTGTCACGGGCCTTTTGTGGCCGTTGTAATTTTTGTTGTTGTGTCTAAATTTAATCTTTTTGTTTCTGATTGGGGGTGCTGGTCCCATTTGAATGCCGTTCAATGGCAACTTTCTCATGAGCTTCCAGATTCCTGTCACTTTTCACTGGACCCAATTACATATTGAAGCATAAGTACCTATCATATCCCTCCACCATGCTGACAGAAGTTAATACCTACCAACGGGAAGATAAATAAACCAATTACCTTGGCACAGTGGATGTCCAAAGTATGGCTAATCGCATTGATTGGCAAGTTAACGGTGTGGTTTCTGATTGGGGGTACTGGTTTCATTTGAACGCCGTTGTAAACCATTCAGAGAACTTCTTGCTGGATGGATGATGTAGGAAATGACTGACTGACTGACTGACTGACTGACTGACTGACTGACTGACTGAATGAATGAATGAATGAATGAATGAATGAATGAATGAATGAATGAATGAATGAATGAATGAATGAATGAAAATTATATTTGCTAGTGGAAAGCTGCCTCTTAACTGCCACATATGGAAGAGAAAAGCATGAATTAAAAGGTGGAAACACAACTTGAGAGAAACTTCTTGGCACCCAGAGATGGTGCCAACTCCTATTCTCAGGAAGACAGCACCAACTTTGAGAGTTTATACTAAGGTCACAAAAAGCTCAGACCTAAGGTCTCTGAACGAGGCCCACAAACAGGAAAGAAAAGAGTGCACCATATCTATCTTTAAACAGGCACTGAATCTTACAGGAATGAGTGATAGAAATGTCACCAAGATGTGCAGATCTGGGCTCTGAAATAGACGTTTCACAGCCTTATGATTCTCAGGCGACAAACGCAGTTGTAATTCTGCCTTACGATTCTACTGTGCCATTATTCTTGCGCATGTCCGACTGTACGAGAGGTTGTGTCTTCTCGACTCCCATAATCTTGAACAAATCTGGGGACATGGTTCTTCCGCCTGTGGAACACTGCCCTTGGAGTGCACCCCCCCCCAAGTCTGCGTACCTGGAGGCGTGATCTTAAACATTCTGCAGCAGGACTATGCAATGGGCATTGCAGGATCAAAGCGATCAATAGCCAGCGACACATGAGAAACCTTATCCACCTCTCCACCCCTAGCTAGCCCTTTCATCTGCGGGAGACAGAACAATCATGGTCTATGCAACAATATGAACCATTGCAGCTCAGCAAGTGGAGATCTATGCTAGGCAAACATTGATAAGAACCCATGAGAAATCTGATTCATATCCCCAACCCATTTAGCTGGCCCTTTCAACTGTGGAGACAGAGCAGGCTCTGAGTCAGCTAATTTAATTGGAAGCCACCAGGTAAGAACTGACGTACAGACAAAGGTAGGCAGAACGCCTTGCTCAGAGTATGCCTTCCTCCGGAGTTTAGACAGATGGCAACTTTCTCATTAGCTTCCAGCTTCCTGTCACTTTTCACTGGACCCAATTCCATATTGAAGCATAAGTACCTATCATATCCCTCCACCATGCTGATAGAAGTTAATACCTGCCAACAGGAAGATAAATAAACCAATTACCTTGGCACAGTGGATGTCCAAAGTATGGCTAATAGCGTTGATGGACAAGTTAACGGTGTGGATCAGAATTTCCAGAGACGGAGATTCATCCAGTGCCTTTTCTCAAACTTGGGGTAGCCAGAAAGAAGTTGTTCTACCATGGTTTTGGGCAGGGCTTGGAAAAGTTCCTTTTTTGTACTACAGTTCCCATAATCCTTCCGCGAGCAGCAGCCACACTACTTGGGAGATTCCAGGAGTGGTATTCTGAAGAACGTCTGCAAGCTCTTGTTTTTGTATGTGGAGGGAGGGACTGAATTTTGACCCTAATGTACACATTTTCTTTTCTCTCGGTGAGAGCTTTCATCATCCCCCTTTCCCAGGAGAGACATGTGTAATGATAATGCAGTGTAACTATTTGCCACTGTTGGGTTTGTGCTTTGTGATTCATGAGCTCAGTTGCCACATTTTGTGCCAAAGCATAATGACTAATCGCTAAACCAAACAGTAAACTGGCCAATGTCCTCTTTGTGTTCAACAAACACATTTCTGAGCATATTGGTACCATCGGTCCATCGTACAAGATGGACTGCCTTGACCTGTCATGGCAGCTCATCCGGACAACTGGTACCTTCCATTAAAAACATTTCTTCCCCAAGGCACTTGCAATGAACAAATGAGAAATGACCGTTCTAATTTGCCATTCCCTGGCAAACAAGCTCGTGAGCCTTTCAAGGTGATTAGGGGGCATCTAAGATTAGTAAGCCTATACCAGGCTTAGCACCTTTTCCACTGATAAGCTTGTTTGCATTCCTACTCGCTACAGATGGTGAGCACAGATTGAGAGACAGCTGATCTCACGGACTTATGTCCCTCCAGAAGACTTCTGCACCTTGACTTTCTTCAACCCTATGTATTTCATGGCCGTGCACTGCATTTAGACAAAACCCTAAACTGGCCTGTTGCAGACCAATTTATATGATGTCTGGCCAGATTTGGCGCCAGGGTGAAGCCTACAAAATTTACAAATCAATTTGAGTCCAGAGCACAGATCAAATAGATTGAGGCACACCTTCTTGTCTGCACAGAAGCATCTCTCAGCCTTTTATATGGTCCATCCAGCCATCTTAGAGAAACCGGTCCTATCATGGCAGTAACACATCCCTCACTGTTCTGAGAGGGAAATTTATATGTCCAGTTATTATAGTCATCATTTACGGTGAACTCCCGAGGAAGGAAAACAGGAGAGCAGGAGAAACACTGAATATTTAAAGTTCTTACTGGCTCACCAAAAGAGCACTAGGACACCAAGATATAGCACATCATATTTACAGGAAGGATTGGGCAAGCATGTCTTATGGATAACCTGTCCCCCTCCACGTAAACAACATCTGCATTCACCCAGTGGTAGAAGTACTACAGTGGCTGAGAGCCACTGCCACTGAGGACTCCTATGGCGGATAAGAGTTCCCCTGATTGTAAAAGGTGGCTAGCCACTTCACCCGTCCTCTTACCGCTATTATTTTTCTTTTTATGTCATGTCTCAAGATGTTAGATTGGAAGCACAGCAGAAACTATTACGTATCATCTATTTTGCAGGTCCCTCTGTGAGCCTTTTTGGCTAAAGGATGGTGTAGAAATCCTCTTCTACCTACCCACCCACTCACATAGCCCAGTGTTTCATAAGGATGGCCAGAAAAATATGGGAATTGAAGATGTATGTATGTATGTATGTATGTATGTATGTATGTATGTATGTATGTATGTATGTATGTATGTATGTATGTATGTATGTATGTATGTATCTACAGTATCTACAGTATCTACAGTATCTATCTATCTATCTATCTATCTATCTATCTATCTATCTATCTATCTATCTATCTATCTATCTATCTATCTATCTATCTATCTATCTATCTATCTATCTATCTATCTATCTATCTATCTATCTATCTATCTATCTATCTATCTATCTATCTATCTATCTATCTATCCGTCCATCCATCCAGCAATGCACAAGAACTACCACTGACAACCACACAGTGCTGGGGGGGGCATTCATGGACAACCTGTTCAAGGCTGCCATGAAAGCTGTAGTTGGATCTTCACTGGAACAGAGAAAGAGGCCCATGCTTGGCCATTTGCTCATCCAGGACATTTTTGACTACTCTGACTGGCAGTGCTGTTCAGGGTTTCAGGAAGGAAGCATGCCCTTCACCTCTTACTTTAATGGTTAGCAGCTTTTGGTCCTCCAGACATTCTTGACTTCATCTCATTTGCCACCAGCCAGGTAGGCTGGGCCTGATGGATGATGAAGGCTAAGAGGTCCCCACCTATATGCAGTCCTTCTAGTTATTTGCAAATATATACACAAGCTGGAAGTGCCCGAGACTGAACCGAGCACCTTCCAAATGCTAACCTATAGTGCCATCCCCTGGATAGCAAAACCTGACAAATGAGGGCAGAGGTAGGAAAGTTGGGAGGATTTCAGTCCCAGAAGCCCCCAAAGGGTGGAAATCAGGTTTATGTGTGTGGGGGGGGGATGGTCTGTGCACAACTTGCTAAAACGTACTTTCAGGAGGAGAAGTTACTTTAGAAAGCGGAGATGCTTTTTAAAAGAGGCTAGTGTGTCTCTCATAGGGCTCTGTTGCTGCAACAATGGCCATTGGACCTGCAAAACTTGTCCATCCCTGATTTAGGGCCTGACCTTTAATAGGAAGTGCATTTCCCAAGAGAAACCGCAGCAGGCTCTCATCATCCTTTCACTCTGTTTTGCCGACTTTGCTGCTTAGGGCAGGAGGGTCAGTTCTCCTCTCCAAGGCTAGAATGAAAAAGACCTTGACCAGGATGGTCCCACAGACATTGAGGTCCCTGGAGGCATTTGACTCTGATTGAGTCAGGGCAGTGAACTTGCCTCAGTCTGAATTTTATAGGCAATATCCAAGGTAGCAGGATAACAAATAAGTTCAGAACCATGGACAGCTCCTCCAAACCTCAGTCTAAAATATGCAGGCACTTCATTGCTCCTGTGAAATCAGCACCAGCAGCCTTCCCTAGTTGAGGTCAGGGAAGCCTTCGAGAAGACAGCCTCGTGGTGAGCAACTCCTCAGAGCCCTAGATTGCCAGGATCTGATCTTGACCCTGCCCCCGTTCACAATCTTTTCTGAAGACAGCAAGATCTGATGCGAAAGCTGCCATCCGCCTCCACCCCGAGACTTTGGAAGGTGTCCCAGAAGGATGAATCATTCCCTGTGTTTCCTTCCGCATTTGGATTTGGCAAGATGAGACCACAGAGACATGCAGCCCTCGTTTTCTCTTTGGCTTCCTTCTATCGGATGAAAGGGCTCTTTAAGCCTCCAACATTCCACATGCACCCACCCCGGTTGAAGGTACTTACGCAGCATCATTAAGTCACCTCTTCACCTTCTTTTTCGATAAACTAAAGAGACGGAGATGAATTCTCTCACACACACAGCCAGGCACATTCCATGGCCTTCCAATCATTCTCTAGAGAGCAATTCCCATTTGACAATCACAGCATGTTTCACAATGCATTAATGAACCAAATCTCACCTCCACAGATACAAAGCCAAAATGAGCAGAGCATCGCTACAGGAGCCACAGATCCATCTGAGCGAGGTCTTATCTCCAGTGGAGCCGAAAACCCACATCGGCAACTTGGCTGCCCTTTTTCTAGGAAGAGTTGTTAGGTGAGCGGTATCCCATTCCTTGGGTTTTCAGGGTCAAAACCAAAGACCATCAGGAAGGCCCTTGTGGTACCTTAGGAAGTGCATCTTTGTGTGACTATTGCAAAATAGTATGTATGGTATGTGAGCATTTAAGTGCCATAATGGATTTCCCCTATTGCCTCCTAAAAGAACATTATGCATGCAGCACACATACAAACACATCTGCAATAAGCCAATGAGATCTGGTGTTTTGGGGGAGTGGAGAGGACCCATGCACCCATGCATCAGAGAGCACACAGAAAACAAAGTCCAACTGTTTTCTCATCCGGTGCTGCTCATCCTGAGAATTCTTCAGAGGTCTGGATAGTCATAGCAATTTCCTGAGACTTCTGCCAGCTCTTTGACCTGGCATCCATCCATCCATCCATCCATCCATCCATCCATCCATCCATCCATCCATCCATCCATCCATCCATCCATCCATCCATCCATCCATCCATCCATCCATCCATCCATCCATCCATCCATCCATCCATCCATCCATCCATCCATCCATCCATCCATCCATCCAATGTACCTATATTTTCCCCAGAAGGGTACAGCTAGCAAAATCCTTCACATGAGTTACACTAAACCTCACGATCATGAAGAGCAGAACTCCACTGTTGGATCTACCAACAGTTTTAGGCACAGCCTGTGCTCCTACTCCCAGTTGTCCACTTCCTAGCAGAGACTGTCCACACAGAGAAAACCTGGATGCAACCTGCTGTCCACAAGTCACTTTGTACATGGCTGGAACCTCCAGTCACATAGAATTCCAAACCATGTGGAATCCTTTAAATCCAACGTGTGCATCTTGAGACACTTGGGGGCAAGTATACCTCATTTGGTTTCAACCACAACAGTTTCCCAGGTGGCCATGTCCTGATACCATGTTTGGGGTGTGGGATTCCCAGCTTTTGAATGTCTTTCCAATGTGCCACCAAAAGCTTCATTACTGGTACTAAATTATGCTGGTATTTTGGATCCCACCCCCTTGATTTGGACTTCAGCAGCTCCTGGAATGCACTTCCTGAGAACTTTTCTGAAAGAGGAGTCAGATCTCAAGATAAAAGGGCCTTTCTTGCTTTATGTGGAAGTTTCCAAGTTGGGCCAGTCTTGTGACTTAGCTTCTAGTAACTGTGATGTCATCTTCACAATGCTAGGGATACAGAAGGTGGAAATGTAAAGGGGGGGCATTCAAGTGAATTTAGAGAAATGTCTGTGTACCAGGCCAGAAATAAAGTAAATTTAAGTGTGGTAGTTTTTGGTGGGCATGCTAGTTATCAGGAGACATCATCCTCCCCTCTCCACAAGAAAGCTTCAAAGGAAGGAAGCCCTCTCCTTCAAAACATGGTGTTGTTATGAAGCCTGTAGACCAGGTTAGGTTGAATAACAATGTCTGTGTTGTGTTGTGCTTCAATTGCTACTTTATGGTAGTTGCCCTGACGGTGACTCCTGACTTCACACTACTGGATACTCCATGGAAGGGATGAGGAACGTGTCTCTCTCCAGACATAGCTGGACTTCCACTCCCATCAGCTTCCATCAGCATAGCCAACCGGAAGGCAGGATGAGAGTTACAGTCCTGAAACATTTGAAGGGACACCCATTCCTTGCTTTACAATGATGCTGTCCAATCCTCAACTCCGTGAGAGATGGCCTTTGACATTCAAGCTTTTGTGAGAAACCAGAACCGGGGTTTTCTCTTGATTCTCCATACCTGTGGCAGACCGGCTTTCGCCGGGGTGAACTCAGTGACAGGGAAAAGCCTGGTGAAAGGGTGATGCCCTTTATAAGTCCTGACATTCACAAATCCATTAGCTCTCTGATCCATTTGCAAAAGAAAAATCGGGAGAGAACTGGTGTGGCAGCTTTAAGGCTAAAAATAAAACCTCTTAATTTTAGATCTTTCCCCTTGGTATTTAAGTTTATGTCAAATTCCCAGACTGCTTGTACCACCCACTGCCCAACTGTCTTGGATTTCACGGACATGAAGGTACAGAACTGGGCGGGCGCTTCTCTTTCTGCGTGCTCCCCCGACTTTTTTGCATGCTGTCTGCTGGGAATTCATAAAAAGACAGGCGTAAAAGGGCCAGAAATAAACAGACAGAGGCTGATTAATTATTCCTTTATAGAAGGACTGACCATGTTTATTCATAGCTTCTGAGAAAGCTCAGCCCTTTCTAGAGATGTAAAAAGCTTTGGGTTTGGTTGCATTTTCCAAAATCCCTTTGCCCCCTCCACTTCCCTGCTCCACTACCCAGCGACCAGTCCTTATTCATGTCAAGTTGAAAGGCTTCGATGTGCCTTTCTGGGTGAACATGTGGGTTTTCGTTGGGAGAAGAAGTGTCCTTCCACTTTTTAAAGGAAGGGGCCAGGATTCTCATCCTGCCCTGTGTAGGCCTCTGTCATTTAATTAGCAAGACCCTGGAGCACATCTCATTTTGTGCAATCTGACATATGAACAGGCATGCACTCAAGACATGACACCCAATCAATTAGCTGCTTTTAGCAGTACTCCATTATCTGAACCTTAAGCCAACGCCAGTAGGATTTTGGCCACCATGCATTTTGGCATGGCTTTGTATTAGGGACCCATTGGAGCCACCTTTCTCCCAACTGGCCAACCTCCCCAGGAACGATTGTGAGATTGTTCGAAGCTTGATCATGCTACAGTTCCTCCTGTCTGTCTAGCCAGCTGCCCCAGGCAGATGGCTTTCTCAAAATCCTCTTTACAGATCCCTCTTGCCACCTCCCTTTCCCTGCCCCGCCAGCCTGTTACATACAGCACTGATGTTACCTGTCTGTCATGGGTTTGGAGGGAAAGTTCCATCCTATGGGGAGTGGAAGGCGGGACATCAGGAGGAGGGGCTGTACTGTATAAATATGTGATGCCTGTGTGGTGAGGAGACATGCTGAGAGACACTGTGAGACACTGGGATGTGACGAAGCAGCAGCTGGGAAGAAGAAGCTGTTGTGGGAGTCTGTGTGTCAGACAGGGTACTTCTGTGTGTCAGAGTACCAACCTGATAGGTTCAGGTGTCTGTTGGTTAGCCAGAACTGATAGGTTCAGGGTCTGTGCTTCAAGTTAAGGGTTCTGGGTGAACCAAACTGTATGCTTGTATGAGTGAGGATAAGCCACGTTACTTTATCCTAATTACCTGATTGTTTATTTTTCCCTGTGTGTATTTAAATAAACCTTATTCTTTTTATTGTTTAAAAATCCATCCCTGGTCTGTGTGACTTCTTATAGGGAATGGTTGGTGGCAGCTTAGTGAAAGTGTGGCAGATCCCAGTAGGTCTGGGTTTGTCACATTGATTGGTGTCCAGCGTGTGGGATACGACTGGTCCAGTTGTCCAGTGGTCCAGCAAAGCCTTGGCAAGTGTGCCCAGAGCAAGGGGGGTCTAGTCAGGGACAGTCTGAGGCGCGTAGGTAATCTTCTAGGTGTACCTCACGGGGAGGTGCGCTAGTAGAAGAACGTGCCAACTGGGGAGACTTAGATTAAGGTGCTCTGAGGCAGCCTAGTTTTGGCGGGAAAAAGCTGAGGCAAACCTGCGTAGTAACAGTGATCTAGCTTGCCAGCTGAGAGGCCCAGCAGAGGGGGGTAGGCTCTGACTTGATACTGTTGCAAGTTAGTGCTGAAGAACAGCAGCAATCTCTAGGGAGAGCTGGTTCTGAGGCAAAAAGGAAAAAAGTGGTCGTTTTATTTTGAGGCTTGACTTTTAAAGCAGCCTGTTCTGAGGGGGGATTATGCCCTTGACTCGAAGCCAGATGGCAGAAATGAGTGACGTGAAAGACCCCCAGATTGACCAAGGTTCTGAGGATGAATTTGGCTCAGTGCAAGGTGATAGCACAGGAGAGCAGAACCCAGAACTTAGAAAATTGCTCATAGCCCAACAGCATGAACTGAGGATGAGGCAATTTGAAATGGAGGAAAGGGAAAGAGAAGAAAGATTGGAGAGAGAGAAAATGGCGTTTGAGAGGGAGAGGGAGAGAGAGAAAATTGCTCTGGAAAAAGAAAGAATGGCGTTTGAATTAAGAAAATTGGAACTGATGAACCAGAACAATAATAACAATAGGGATTCTGAGGGAGGCCAACTGTCTAAAGCTGACCTGAAGAAATTCCCTGTGTACCACAAGGGAGATTGTCCTGAGGTGTTCTTTTCCTTAGTGGAAAGAGCGTTTGTGGACTTCTCAGTGAGGGAAACTGAGAAGATGACCATCATGCGATCTTTAATCAGTGGTAGCCTGGCTGAGGTCTATGCCGAGATGCCTGAGGAACTGATGAAAGATTTTGCAGAGTTTAAGAAACTGGTGTTTGCCAGACATGGGATAAATGCAGAGCAGCTGAGACAAAGATTCAGGTCCCTCACCAAAAAACCAGAACAGACTTTTACCCAAGTGGGGGCCCAATTGGTGAGGCTGCTTGAGAAATGGCTATCGCAGGAAGGGACAGAGACCTATGAGCAGCTTAAGGACTTGATAGCACTGGAACAGTTCTATTCAGTCCTGCATGGGGAATTGAAATTCCAGGTGAGGGAAAGGAAACCGAAATCTGTGGCAGAAGCCGCGGAGGTCGCAGATTTTATTTCCCAAATAAGAAAGCCCTTGGGTGAGGGGAAATCTGTAGGTAAACCCAAAGAAACCTACAGCAAGTACTCTCAGGGACCAGGGAAAAGCCAGCAAGGGGGAGGGGCCCATGGTGAAGGGAAGCCCTCAGACATGAAACCAAGACCTCAGATTTTGGAGGGAAAACCAAAACAAGAAGAGAGAGAATCAAAATACACCAGAAAATGTTATTTCTGTCAGGGAAAGGGTCATCTAATCTCAGAGTGTGAGAAATTAAAGCAGCTAAAAGGAATGGTGCCTCAGAATTCTAGTGGGACCAAGCCAAAAGCTGTGTTCTGTGTCCAGAAAGAGCAAGGCTCAGTGTCACTGAGGGAGCCTGTTGCCATGACTACTCAGTCTGGAACAGCTACCTCTGCTGATCAGGCTGAGGAAAATGGTCCTCTTATAGAAGTAAAGCGCTGCTTGCTGGTGAAAACAGATTCTCAGTTGTTTGAGACAGCAGGGGTGGACGTAGGAATACTTGACCGTCAGTATAGGGGGCTGCGGGACACTTGTTCCCAGGTAACCCTGTGCCATCCAGATATTATTCCTAGGGAGTTTATAATCCCAAATGAGAGCATGAAGGTGGCAGGGATTGAGGGGCAGGTAATCTCTCTGCCAGTAGCAGAGGTACCTGTCAACTTTCAAGGCTGGAGGGGAGTTTGGAGGCTAGCGATTTCATCGACTCTGCCAGCAGCCGTGCTCGTGGGAAATGACCTGGCTGAACATGTGAAACGGGTGCTAGTGATTACACGCTCACAAGCCACCACGGGGACAGTTCAGGGGGGTAATGATGAGCCAGAGACGGAAGCAGAGGGGAGTTCAGAAGCTGTGGTGGAAACCTTAACCACAGACAGCAGATTTGGACAGGAGCAAAAGGCAGACGCCACTCTCCAAAAGTGTTTTGAACAGGTGACTGACGCCCAGCTAACACCTGAAACCCCAGTGAGATTTCTGGAGAAAAAGGGGATTTTATATAGAGAAACCCTGAGGAATATCTCAAAAGGGGGAGATGGGATCAGAAGTCAGCTGGTGGTACCTGAAAAGTATCGCCCCATGATCTTACAAAGGGGTCACTCTGACATGGTCGCTGCACACTTAGGGGTGAAAGGGCCCCTTGATTTGATCAAGCAAGATTGGGAGCAGATCACCCAGGATGACCCACAAGACGTTGTGACTTACATAGACACCTTGATGAATGACCTAAGGAGAAATCTAGAGCTGGCAGCAGAAAACCTGCAAGCTCAGAAGGTCAGACAGAAAACATGGTATGACCACAAAGCTAGAGAGAGGCACTTTGACCCAGGGGAGGAAGTGCTTTGGCTTAGGCCCTGCAGAGAGAATAAACTGCAGCTCAAATGGGCAGGACCATATAGGGTCATTTCCAAGATGTCAGACCTGAACTACCTAATAGAGCAGGAGGAGAACCAAGCAAGGAGGGTGGTTCATGTGAATGCCCTAAAACCCTACTACAGAGGGGAACAGAGGGTTTTATTCGCGATAAAAGCAGCTGAGAGTGAGGAAGCGGAATTACCCTTCTGGGAGGGTAGAGGGGAAGTAAAATACAACCCAGAGGAGGTAAAGATCAGTCCTGCACTCACCCAAGACCAGCAGCAAGAACTAAAAATGCTGCTTAGTAAATATCAACAGGTGGTTTCCAACAAGCCGGGGATAGTGAAGGGAGTGATGCATCGGATCCACACAGGGGATGCACCCCCGCAGGCAGTATCCCCATACCGAGTAACGGGACCCTATAGGGACAAGGTGCGGAAGGAGCTGGACGAGATGCTGAGGGAGAACATAATCGTCCCCTCTTCTAGTCCTTGGTCCTCTCCGATAGTCCTTGTGGACAAGCCTGATGGGAGCATTAGGTTTTGTGTCGATTACAGGAAATTAAACCGTGTAACCACTCCTGATGCCTACCCAATGCCCAGGCTAGACAACCTAATTGAAACCATAGGGGGTTGTCGGTTCATTTCATCATTGGACCTGGTAAAGGGATATTGGCAATTAAGAATTGATCCCAGGGATCAAGAAAAGACTGCCTTTTGCAGCCCTTTTGGTCTCTATGAGTTTCGAGTCCTGAGCTTTGGTCTCAGAAATGCACCAGCCACATTCCAAAGGCTGATGGACCAGACCTTGGCAGGGCTCAGTGACTTTACAGTGGCCTACATTGACGACATAGGGATCTTCAGTAATACCTGGGAAGATCACCTGATACACCTGGAGTTAGTGCTGCAGAGGTTAAGTGCAGCAGGGCTAACAGTAAAGGCCAGCAAGTGTCAGCTGGGTAGCCCAGAAATAAAATACTTGGGTCACATGGTGGGGGGAGGAATGATAAAACCCCTGGAGGCCAAAATAGAAGCTGTTCGTGATTGGCCTAGACCCAACACCAAGAAAAAAGTCAAATCATTTCTTGGGTTGGTGGGCTACTACAGAAAGTTCATCCCGAGGTTTAGCGAGATTGCGGCTCCGCTGACCGATCTGACGAGGAAGAAGGCTGATGACCGCATCCCGTGGACCAGTGACTGTGAGGCGGCGTTCCAGAGGTTGAAGGAGGCACTCATCAACTATCCAGTCCTGCGGGCTCCAGACTTCGACCGGGAGTTCATCATCTACACCGATGCGTCTAACAGCGGGGTAGGAGCAGTTCTGTGCCAGGAGGATGAGAATGGTGACCAGCATCCAGTATCCTACCTGAGTAGGAAACTTCAAAAAGGTGAGAGACATTTGGCAACCGTGGAGAAGGAGTGTTTGGCCATAGTCTACGCGATCCAGAAGGCCAAGCCTTACATCTGGGGAAGACATTTTATTCTGTGTACTGACCATTCACCATTGCAATGGTTAAAGACAATGAAGACCCACAATAGCAAACTTATGAGGTGGGCTTTAAACCTACAGGACTATGACTTTGAAGTGAAGGTGGTCAGAGGGTCAGTGAACTGTGTTGCTGACGCCTTATCAAGAAGACCTGAAGAATGAAGACGGCGAAAGAAACATGGACTATGTGTATATAATGATGACAAAAAGTAAAATGTACCTGTTTTTGAATTGGTTTGTATGAATAAAGGTAAATTGATGTAATGTATATGATAAATGGTTAAATGCCTAAATGGCTATGGTTTAACTTAGAATGTAAGTATGAGTAAGTATTATATGGTATGTATAACTGTTGTTGTGTATTTTATTCAGGTTGTTTTTTGGTGAAAAGCACGTTAGCTTTCCCCCTACAAAACAACTTATAAAGAGGGGAGGTGTTACATACAGCACTGATGTTACCTGTCTGTCATGGGTTTGGAGGGAAAGTTCCATCCTATGGGGAGTGGAAGGCGGGACATCAGGAGGAGGGGCTGTACTGTATAAATATGTGATGCCTGTGTGGTGAGGAGACATGCTGAGAGACACTGTGAGACACTGGGATGTGACGAAGCAGCAGCTGGGAAGAAGAAGCTGTTGTGGGAGTCTGTGTGTCAGACAGGGTACTTCTGTGTGTCAGAGTACCAACCTGATAGGTTCAGGTGTCTGTTGGTTAGCCAGAACTGATAGGTTCAGGGTCTGTGCTTCAAGTTAAGGGTTCTGGGTGAACCAAACTGTATGCTTGTATGAGTGAGGATAAGCCACGTTACTTTATCCTAATTACCTGATTGTTTATTTTTCCCTGTGTGTATTTAAATAAACCTTATTCTTTTTATTGTTTAAAAATCCATCCCTGGTCTGTGTGACTTCTTATAGGGAATGGTTGGTGGCAGCTTAGTGAAAGTGTGGCAGATCCCAGTAGGTCTGGGTTTGTCACACAGCCAACGTCTGAGAAGTTCACAACAGAACAAAACAAAACAGTTGCGTTAAGAGTTGAGAGGTCTGACACGGATATGTCAGGGGGAGGACGAAGACATGATGAGAGCTGATCCTGATTCTGCTAAACAAGCTTTGGTTGCTGCTGTTGTTTTTGCTCTGGATCAAGATTGCTGAGGTTTGTTTTGCTACGTTTCCTCTCTTCCGGGGAAAAGCCCTGAGCTGAATAACACAATTATTAGTCAAGGAGGAAGGTGGCGGGGCCTGGAGGGAGGAAGGGAAAACAAAACTGAACAACTATTCTATTTTAAGTTTGCAATTTTTTTTAAAAAATCTAAAACAGGTGGTCAAATGATAAGGAACTATGATTCTCCCTTTGAAATTGTCCG
This sequence comes from Pogona vitticeps, assembly GCF_051106095.1. Taxonomy (NCBI): domain Eukaryota; kingdom Metazoa; phylum Chordata; class Lepidosauria; order Squamata; family Agamidae; genus Pogona; species Pogona vitticeps. The sequence continues at coordinate 4,527,463 of NC_135794.1, read as the reverse complement.
GGTGATATTTATACCTGGGGCAAAAGAAAACAATACCGGGGACAGCTCCAAGTCACCGCCTTACACTCTGCTTTAATATGTTGCTGAATGGTCTCCTTTCAGCCCCAAGCTGAATAAGGTCATCCTGGAGGCAAAGTTGCGTCCAACTCTTTCACCCACTCCAATAACAGTGTGGTCTTGTATTTGTCTTCTCAGAATAAGTCCACTGAATTCAGTGACCTTGAATTCGTCCCTTCTCTGGAAACTGGGAAGGGGATTTCAGCCTGTCTTTATTTGCTCACTGGAAGGACAGATCCTTAAGCGGAGGCTCCAATACTTTGGCCATCTCATGAGAAGAGAAGACTCCCTGGAAAAGCCCCTGATGTTGGGAAAGAGCGAAGGCAAGAGGAGAAGGGGAACGACAGAGGACGGGATGGCTGGACAGGGTCATCGAAGCGACCAACATGAATTTGACCGAACTCTGAGAGGCAGTGGAAGACAGGAGGGCCTGGCGTGCTCTGGTCCATGGGGTCATGCTAAACAACAACAAAATTATTTGCCAGGTTCACCCTTGTTTCCTGGTTCTTCCAAGGGATGGGTGTAATTTTGTATTTCCACTTTCGCTCCTGACTAAGAAAGGTCTCGACATTTTGGAAAAGCAAAAGTAGACATTGTCTAGAGGGGCGGAGTAGAAATCAAATAAATAAATAAATAAACAGACAGACAGACAGACAGACAGACAGACGGATAGACGGATAGATGGATAGATAAATAAATAAATAAATAAATAAATAAATAAATAAATAAATAAATAAATAAATAAATAAATAAAAGCAGGGAACCCCTCCCCACTCCCCACTGCTTCTCTTAGCATTATAAATAGGACAATAAGGCTCGGAAAAGTGGAAGGCAGCAGGAAAAGAGGAGGTGGGTTAATTCCATAAAGGAAGCCACAGGGTTGAGTTTGAAAGAGCTGAACAGGTCTGTTGAGGGACATGACACTTTAGGGATGGCTCATTCATAGGGTCACTGCAAGTCAGAGATCATGGCGCATAACAACAACAGCAACATCTTTTACTACTCCTTTCCTCTACTTTCTTTTTGCCTCTCCATGATGCCTTATTCAATTTTCCTTCTCCTCCTTTTAGCACTCTAGAGCTGGAAGGGATCCTATGGATCATCCGGTCCAACTCCCAACCTCTGGTCCTGCAGCTGGAAACCTAAGCCACTGAGCTATCCAGCAGTTCATAATAATCTTAGCTGAAAGGGACCTGATGGGTCATCAGGTATGAACTGCTGGATGGCTCAGTGGTTCGGGCATCTGGCTGCAAAGCCAGAGGTTGGGAGTTCAATTCCCCCACTGGGCCTTTCTTAACAGGGGCTGGACTGGATGATCCTTAGGGTCCCTTCCAGCTCTGCAGGTCTAGGGTTATAAATAAAGGCAGATCATCATGGCTGTTAAGTTCATTACTTAATGCTACTTGCCGTTGATCGGTATTAGTCAATAGACATGTGATGCTTTCATCCAATTATCATCTCAGGCTTTTGTTCCCAGGATGGGCAGGAGATTAAACTGTGGAGTGAAAAAAACATGGGGAGGTCCACAGTGTCAGGATTTTTTTGTCCCCTTAGTGCCAGAGGCCAGGGGGCTAATTCTGAGTTGGGGACTACTATTGAATAGAAGTAATCACTGTGAATACTAGCAGCAAAATCATCATCACAGAACAATAGAACAATATTAATGTGCCACCAAGTTGGTTCCAACGGAGAGACACCCTTGCAAGGTTTTCTTGGTATAAAATAACTCCGAAGGGGCTTCTCAGTCCCTTCTTCTGCCAGCGTTCTGGGATCCACATGCAGCTTACCCCAGGCAGCACAGGAGAGAGGGCATGGGCCCCCACGGTGCCCCCCAGGACGGGGGCCAGCTAAGATGTGTGTCTGATGGGGAGGCACAGTTGGGGGTTCACACTGCTGGCCCCTGGCTCCATAGCTAGGCACCCTAACCCAGAGAACAAGAAACCAGGCCTTCTCGATGGTCGCCCCTCACCTCTGGAAGGATCTCCCACCTGAAATCCACCCGGCCCCTTTCACTGGGAATTTTTAAGCAATCTTTGAAGACATGGGTTTTTAGGCAGGCGTTTCCAGAATTTTCATCTGAATAGTGCGTTTCACTCTTTTCAATGTTTATTCCCGTTCTGCCATCTTGCCTCTTAAACTGTTGATGTCTACGTTGATTTTATTTATGAGGTCTGTCGTATTTTTTATTTTCTGTCTTCTTTTGCATAATGTGAGTTTTATATCCACTACTGATAGCTGTCATTTGACAATATCTTACGCTTTTGTGTCTTATTTGTGTGTGTGTGTGTGTGTGTGTGTGTGTGTGTGTGTGTGTGTGTGTGTGTGTGTGTGTGTGTGTGTGTGTGTGTGTGTGTGTGTGTGTGTGTGTGTGTGTGTGTGTGTCTAAACCACCCAGAGTGGCCTTGCAGCCAGATGGGTGGTACAGAAGTCGAACAAATAAAATACATAATAATGAATAATACATTAGCTCCAGAAGGAAAGTTAGTATTGAGTAAATCTGCTTGAGGACAGTGGTCGTGGGGAAAAATACTCCAAACTCAGTTATAGGAATCGATAGAGATAAATGCAGCACGGAGAAAGAATTCCCAACAATGCCAATCTACAGGTAGATCAAGAAAAGACAGGGGGCGAGATAACTGGACTATCAATCTGCCTCTTTCTCCTCTCTGACATCAAATTACTCTATTTTAACACTCGGCTTTGTATTAGAACATGTACATCTTAAACAATCTCTGGTGTCCCCATTTTAGAAAGAACTGGGGGAAATTTAGCCCTTGAATGAAAGCTGCTGTTACGAATCAAAGTTGGAAGCACTGGTCCAGTGGGTTACTACACAATGAAGAGGCCGAAGGAGGGTTCTGAAGATGAAAATAAAAGGCCACATTATGAAGTCACGTCAGAGGGGGAAGCAGGAAAGGAAGATGCAAGGAGGAGAGAAGGAATGAAAGAGAACTCGGGTCCGACTTAGACTTGTCTGTGCGGGCATGTTTGCAAAGGAGAAAAGGAAAGAAGCTGATGGAGCAAGGTGAGATTCTCCCTTCTGGCTTCTGCAGAAGGAGCTACTCTTATCACGCATGGAGGCAACTGAGTGGAATCACACAAGTCTTGGGCAAGACGCCTGCCTTGCGCCTTATGAGCACAGCCGGTGTCCACCAGGCCTTTGTTCTCCTTAGACAAGTCCACCAGACATACTGTAGCTCTCAGCAACATTATTGTCGCCATCCCTTCACCCCCAACTAGCTGCAGGCATTGTCTGGTAATAATCTCGCTGTCTTGTCCTCCGGGAGAGCCTGGAGGCCCCTGGGAGGACGGAAGGCGGTGGCCTTCATTTCTGGTTCTTGTTGCAGGGCAGGCAAAGGGAAGCCGGAAAGAAAAATGGTTGTAGACCTTATATCGATTTGTTTTCTGCCAAGGGGTGGGGTGGGGAAAGGGATGTTTTTCGCCTCGCCATGAGACAGCGAAATATTCCATGTGTTCTTGGAGAGGATCTGTGCCTTTTGTGGAGTGTGCGTGTTTGATGTGCGGTCATTATTTTTTGGTGCAACACTGGAAATTATTTCTACTCTTGCCTTGTTGACTATGAAAACTAGAGAGCATTGGATGAATGTAACTTGAACTCAGTTTCTGCACTGACTTCAACAAAAGGAGACTGTTCTTACATCCATCCGTTTTTGCACAAGTTATGACTGAAATTTGTGCAAACTGCACACACACACACACACACACACACACACACACACACACACATCTCTTTCTCAAGCTGGAGCCAAGATCTCTTGAGGCCACTGATGAATATGTGGCGTTCAGTCTTGTCATGTTGAGATTGATTGATTGATTGTTTATTCCTTCCTTCCTTCCTTCCTTCCTTCCTTCCTTCCTTCCTTCCTTCCTTCCTTCCTTCCTTCCTTCCTTCCTTCCTTCCTTCCTTCCTTCCTTCATTCATTCATTCATTCATTCATTCATTCATTCATTCATTCCATTTGTATCCTGCCCATTTAGACAGCATCTGCTCTGGGCAGCTCATAATAAAATAGTCTAAAAAACAATCAAATAGTATCAAACAACAATTTAACAACGAATAATGTCATTCAAGATGGAAAAGGTAAAAACTCAGACAGTGGCCGGAGGGAAGGCATGCCTAAATAGCCAGGACTTGAGTTGGCATTTAAAAATACCCAGCGAAGGAGCCAAGCGAATCTTGGAGGGGAGACTATTCCAAAGGTGGGGGGGGCACTGCCGAGAAGGCCTGGTTTCTTGTTATTTCTTTCGGAGCCTCCCTTGGCGTTAGGCCCCTTAGCCGCCCCTCCTAGCTAGAGCGAGTGATTGGCAAGATTCTTTTATATTCTTAGCAGCAACAAATGGGAGAGAAACTTAGATTATATTTTACCAGTTACCGGAAGATCACAAGTGGGATCATTTAAAGCATCTTGAGCCAACTATCCACCTGGGTATCTTGGTTCTGTGATGCTCTTCCTCTGCCCATCTGACAGATATCTGGGACAGACCCTCAGAATGTGCTCCAGTTTCATTTGCTGCTGCCAGTTTCCTGGGTTTCAGAAAGCATTCCTAATTTTCTGTAGATCATCCGGAGATGACCTGGTAGTCTCTAGTCTACTTTTTGCCTACAGTCAGAGAGTGTGGGAAATGGCATCTCCAGAATCCTCCAGCCAGCGTTTTGAGTACTGAAGTCCACAAAGTTATGCTCCCACATTCTGATTCTGAAATTTATAGTCCAAAACTGCTCCAGGATTGGTCTTGAACCACACACATGCCTTCATCAAGAGAGATCCTTGGGAAACCATTCAACACAAACACATGCCACTGTTGATCATCCACATATGTTTTAGGGAAGGAGCAAACAAAGTTCAAGGGTTTGGCCCCAGAGAAATGGCAAAGTCATAGCAATGAAGACAGAATAATTGTTAAGAGAAGAAAAAAGAAGTTGCATCCATAAAGCAGACAGAAAGGTTACCATATATTATACGACAGGTGAGCTACTAACTGGCTCAATGAATTAATGTTTATATACTGGAGACATCACAGAATTTTGGGTGAGAGCCAGGACTGTAGTATCGGCAAAAGCAAATAAAGATCCATTAATAGTGATTTTTCCCCCTTCCTTTTCCAAGCCTACATCATTATGGAACAACACTTATAAAATATTTACTATAATTTCGGCACAAAGACTTAACAAAGGGCTCCTTAATTATATAGACAAAGATGAGGCCTACACCTTTTCCAATCAAAAACTGTGCAACAAAACTGCAGGGGAAAACCAACAAAGCTTTACACATTGCAGGCAATATAAACACAAGGAATTATTCACTATCATTCAGGAGAAGATGGATATTATGCTGACTAATAGACACATATGACCCACAGGACTTCTTATGTGGCCACCAGAGGAGGTATCTGAGACCCCTCCTATCACTTAGATCGGTGGTTCCCAACCGTGGGTCCTTAGATATTCTAGCATTAAAACTCCCAGAAGCCTTCACCTCTAGTTGTGCTAGCCAGGATTTCTGGGAGCTGTAGTCCAAGATCATTTAGGGACCCAAGGTTGGGAACCACTGACCTGGAAGTATGTATGTATGTATGTATGTATGTATGTATGTATGTATGTATGGATGGATGGATGGATGGATGGATGGATGGATGGATGGATGGATGGATGGATGGATGGATGGATGGATGGATGGATGGATGGATGGATGGATGGATGGATGGATAAATTGGAAAAAATGGGCAACCACATCTCCAAAGTTCTCCAGTAATTTTCCCTTTAAATGACATTTGATTCTCCACCACCACCACCACCCAGTTCAAAAGAGTTCTCATGTTGCAATCTGTCAGTCTTTATTGCAGGTGACAGATCATTGATTTTCAGTATGAATTGGGATGAGAGCTATATGGTTGAAGCACTTGGCCAAGTGAATGCGCTCATCTCATCTGATCTCAAAAGCTTAAGAGAGTTGCTCCTGGTTTGTAGGATGAAACAGTGGAAACTGATGATTCTCGTTTCATAAGGGCAATGAATCCATGCTGGATATGAGCCTAAACTTTGAAGGAACTATCCAAGGTTCTGAAACTATTTTTTGGGTTTCACAGCTTGGAAAGCTCTGGAAAGGTCTGGAGAGACTAGATGGACAGGTAGCAGCTCTTGAACATTTCAGGCTGGATTCTCTCCTAGTCCTACCTAGAGAGCCTTGGCTAATCTTCTGTAGCTCATGATGATACCTCTTGGCTTTTTAGAGATACGGCTATTCCAGTGACATTGAAACTGGCTGGATAGCTTAATGGTTTTGATATCTGGCTACAGAGCAGAGGCTGGGAGTTTGATTCCCCACTGTGCCTCTAGTGAGAAGAGCCAGCCTGGGTGGCCTTGGGCAAGCTGCACAATCTCAGTGTGCCCCCAGAGGAAGAAAATGGTAAACTACGTCTGAGTATTCTCTACCTGGAAAAAGAGTCAGAATTGACTTGATGGCATATGGTGATTATTGGCTTCCTAGAATAAACATTCTGTAACCCAAGAAGAAAGACACAGTATCCTTCTTCCTGCTGAGCCAGAGAAGGAAGCAAAAGCGAAAAAACAAATATAGGTGGGAACCACCAACTACCTTTCCTGCTGCCTGTCACACCATCCGCGCTGCAACAAGTGGAGCCGCCTGGCCCTCTGCTGCTCTGCTATTGTTTCATTTTTAATTAATGAAAGGGAGAGCTAATCATTGAATTAAACTTCTCATTACTCGAACTGAATACCCGTTAAGCAAATTTAATTACTGTACGGATTGGGTCTCTCCCTGCCTGTTTCATTAGCTGCTGATAAAGATTGGGGGGTGGGTGGGAAATAACAGAAGAGAATAATAATGGAGAAAGAGGAGGCGGGAAGGATTGATGGAGTGGAAACCACAAAGCTCCTCGGTTTGTTTAGAGCTGGGCAAACTCGGGCAAGGAATCGTTCACCCCTCCCTCCTCTGCCTGACGAGTCAAGGCAGAAGAATCTCATTGCCTGCCGATCATGCTCAAGCCTGGGTTTTCGAATTCTCAGAGCACCGGAATGATTCCTTGCCCAGGAAACTGGGAGGCACCTGTTTTGCCAAAGCAAAACAAAGTGCCGAATGAAAAAAAAGTTCGGCGCTTCGTTTCGTTTTGGTACAGTGGGTTGCACAAACTGAATCACAAACCAGCTCAGTGCGTGTTTTTTAGTGGTTCATAGTTCAGATACCTGCAAGCAGGATCTGAAGGCCTTAGGAATGGACCTCAATAGATGGGAAACCTTGACCTCTGAGCGTTCAGCCTGGAGGCAGGCGGTGCATGATGGCCTCTCCCAATTTGAAGAGACCCTTGTCCAGCAGGCCGAGGCAAAGTGGCAGTCCTGAAAACAGCAAAATCAAGGAGCTGGACAGGGGACAGATTGGATTTGTCTTCAGTGTGGAAGGGATTATCACTCTCTAATTGGCCTTCTCAGCCAGACTAGACGTTGTTCCAAGTCCTCTCTTCAGAGCACGTTACCATAGACTCTTGAGACTGAAGGATGCCTGCATAGCATAGCTATCATTCAGTTCCATGCCCATGTCTATTGTCAACTTTTCAGACTGTCATATATGACAGTCACTTTGTTACTCTGCCTATCATGATATCTCGAGCAAAGGGTCTCTCTGCTGTCATGTGCACCACCAACATCTGCTGCTATTAGTAGGGTTAAACATATTCACTGAACAAGAAGACGTAGATGAAATTCTTGATGGTCTAATCCTTGTGGGCAAGGCTGAGGAACCTCAAAATTAATGTCCTCCCCTCACAAGGGGACAAGATGTTTGGGCTTGTCTACTTACCTGTTCAATCTGTATGCAGAGCATATCGTACGGCAAGCCAGGCTAGATTTAGAGGAAGGAGGAGTGAAAATTTGTGGAAGAAACATTAATAATTTAAGGTGTGCAGATGACACCATCTTACTGGCAGAAAACAGCAGTGACTTGAAACAGCTCTTAGTGAAAGTGAAAGAAGAAAGTGTCACAGCAGGACTGCACTTGAATGTTAAGAAGACCAAGATCATGGCTACAGAAGAACTTCACAACTTTAGCATTGACAATGAAGGACTTGAAATTGAGATTTTGTATAACTTGTTCAGTCATCAATCGGAATGGAGACGGAAGCCAAGAAATCAGAATGAAGACCAAAACTATGAAGGGCAGCCACGAAGGAATTAGAAAAGATCCTCAAGAGTATGGATGTAACTGCTTTGGGTCCTTTTGAGGAGATTCAGAAATATCTGAAATGAATGAATGAATAAATAAAATAAACGTGTCACTGGAGACCAAGACTAAGGTCATCCACGTTCTTGTATTTCCGATCACCATGTATGGTGGGGAAAGTGGACAGTGAAGGAGGAAAAAGCCCCCAAACATTAAAAACTAAGAAATCCTATGAAATTTCTTGGGGGGGGAGAAAAAGCAATCCGGCAGACAGAAATTGTGTTGCAAGGGGGAAAAGAAAGGGTGGGTTTCTTCCCTTGATTTCTCACTAAGAGTAAGCAGTTGTGTGGGTTCATATCTGCATGTTGTTGAGTGGCATAGGGTTCTCAGAAACTCTTAAGGGGCTGAGGCTACTGTAGGGACTCCATCAGAAGTTACCTTGTTATTGTTGTTGTTGTTTAGTCGTTAAGTCATGTCTGACTCTTCGTGACCTCATGGACCAGAGCATGCCAGGCCCTCTTGTCTTCCATGGCCTCCCGCAGTTGGGTCACTTCAATGATCCTGTCCAACCATCTTGTCCTCTGTCGTCCCCTTCTCCTCTTGCCTTCACACTTTCCTAACATCAAGGTCTTTTCCAGGGAGTCTTCTCTTCTCATGAGATGGCCAAAGTACTGGAGCCTCAGCTTCAGGATCTGTCCTTCCAGTGAGCACTCAGGGTTGATTTCCTTCAAAATGGATAGGTTTGTTCTCCTTGCAGTCCAGGGGACTCTCAAGAATCTCCTCCAGCACCACAATTCAAAAGCATCAATTCTTCGGGATTTAGCTTTCTTTATGGTCCAGCTCTCACTTACCTTAGAGGGAATCAGATCCTCAGATGATCTGCCATCCAGACCACTTCCATCCACACCAACCGGCCTTCATTCCGCTTGAGGTGAGATTCTTTTCTAGCTCTACCTGACCGTCCCAGACGTCTTCTGGTGGCCTCCCATTCAAGGCGTAATCAGGCCGGGGCCAACAGAGCTTCCGAAATCAGCCACTTCAAAAGGCACTCGAGGTGAAATGGGGGGGGGGGTATATCAGAAGCTGGGGTCTACAAGAGACAGGTAGACAACTAAGCTGGGAGTTCGATTCCCCACTGCTTCTCCAGAGGGAAATGCCAGCTTGTGAGCCTTAGGTGAGCCAGGAGCGCCACCACAAGAAAGGAATGGGGAAAAGCATTAGTAATCCCTGAGGTAACCACAAATGGAATCAACTTGATGGCTTCTGCTTCTTCCTCTTCTAAAACACAAGACAGTCTTTGACTGGTATTATATACAACACATACAAGTTTTAATCAAAACCCTAACTATTACTTAAATATATTATTATTATTATATTTGTGAAGGCTTTCACGGCCGGGATCTAATGGTTGTTGTGGGTTTTTCGGGCTCTTTGGCCATGTTCTGAAGGTTGTTCTTCCTAACATTTCACCAGTCTCTGTGGCCGGCATCTTCAGAGGACACGGCCAAAGAGCCCGAAAAACCCACAACAACTATATTATTATTTGTTATTGTTGTTTTTACTATTATTATTAAAGTCACCTTACTACCTTTGAACATTTTCAGCTGTATATACAGAGAACAGCCAGTTTGGCAGTGGAATTTCCCACCTCTGCTAATGCACATTATCCTCATTGTTTTGATGAAACAGCCTACAGAAGGGAAGGGAAGGGCTAGGAAGGTGGATGTTGGATGCAAGCTTGATGCACAGAGACTCAAAGCACCCACTCAGAGGATTTATGGCTGCCACAGAGGCCGAGCTGTTTGGCCATGCTTTCTTACAGCCCAAGTCATTCCCTCTCTGCCTGCAGGGAACTTCCTCCCCCACCTGATCCTTCTAATCCCTGCCATGCTTTGTAACCAGAGTCTCTGCAATGAGACAAGAAGCCGGCCAATGGACTTTTCTCTTGGCTTTACCCCAGCTTGTTTTCTGTTTCCCCCCCCCCCCCACTTTAATCCAAGAAGTGCAGTCCCGTCGTCAGAGAGAAGTGAGACAGTGCAGAAGAGATTAGCGTTTCTTTTCTCCACCTCAACTGCATGTGCCAAGAAGGGGAAAGGGTCCGCGTGTGTGTGTGTGTTTGTGCGTACGTGTGCATGTAAAGGTCAGCCTGAAGCTGAGGCTCCAGTTAATGCGATTTGGAAGCCTTAGGAGAGCAGGAAAATGCTGTGATAACTCAGAAATTGACTCTGGAAAAGGATGGGATTCTTTCGAAGCATCGGCAGGCAGATTTGAAGCATCGGCAGTTGCATGGGGAAACCTCCACATAATCCGTGCTCCTGTTGATTAGAGAGGTGTGTGTGTGTGTGTGTGTGTGTGTGTGTGTGTAAGATAGAGATAGAGAGAATTTTGAATATTGTTTTAATGTCTGAGCAAACACAATGCGTTTCAAGTTGAAGAAAGTAGAAGGAATTGTTCCATGCGAGGAAAACCAGATACCTTGAGCTCCCACATGCATCGCATTGCATATCTTCATGTTTGATGCTGGGCCGGTTTTGTTGTTGGATGAAGTGAAGCTGTTGCCGTAGGTGGCAGATGGTGGTGGTGGTGGGTGCAGTGGTAGCCCCCTGGCCCCCCCGGCAACAGTCCCCGAGACTGCTGGACATGTCTCTCTCTGGGTCGAGGGTGGTCTGAGTGGGATCGAGTCTGCTCTGCGGTCTCTCAGTTAACCTGCTGCTTTGAGTGCAGCAGGGGCTGCCATACAGTTCTGGAAATAGGGCTCCACCGCCAGTCTGGCTGGGTTTATTGCACCGAATGGCACTGGGGGAGACTTTGGTCCTCAGGCAGCAGTTCTTGGGTTGCCTCCGGTTTGGCGAAGTATTTCCCACTGGCTGCACTAGGATCATAGATGGGTGCGCCCACCTTTCATGCCCTGAAGGACCAAACACGATGCCCTCCTCAGAGTTTAGAAATGTCACTGCGTTGGAGCCCTGTTCATAGAATCCTCATACTAGACATCCAAATGGAGAGGGGGGGCAGATTCTGGGAGATGTACTCTTTCCCCACCCACTCCAAAAATGCCTTTCCAACTTCTAGGAAGAGGCATCTGGTGGGGCCATTGTGAGATACAGGAATCTGGATTAGATGGGTCCTTGGCCTGATCCAGCAGGGCTCTTCTTATGTTTTTAATGGACACTTCAGTCCTTGGACAAAACCCAACGGGGATGATGCATGGATCCCTAAAAACAGGCGGCCAGTCTACTAGGTGTGGGGCCAGCTGGGTGGCACACAAATCTCCTCTATAAGACTTTGGTGCCACCTCCCAGTTTGCGACATTTAAAGGAACCACCCTGCCCAAGGTTAGGGACGGCCCTCCCCGTCTTTTCCCCTGCTCTTCCTCCTACCCCCTACAAGGGCAACCTCCCAGTTCTTCTTAAGACTGGCACTCTCACACTGTTTGTTTGGTTGTGTGTGTGTTGTGGCTAAGCAACTCCCTCCCCCCCTTTTGTGTGGTGGCAGGGGAGAGATGGATGGACTGCTTCTCAGGAGGGCAGGGGGATGATGGAGTTTGAGGGATAGGATCGGTTAGAAAACTGATGGATTTGAAGCCGTGAGTTTTTAATCCAGTGTTTAAACGCAGCAGTGAAAGAAAACAAGACACGGGCATGGAGATAAAAGTGTCGTAATGGTAGCAAGCAGTCTGGGGGAAAAATATGACTCAGGCAATTAATGATGTAATTTGCAGTTTACAAAGGTAGAAGAGAGAAACAAATGGGGATGGAACTGAGAAAGATCTCTATGCAATTCTTTCAGGGAGGAAAATGTATGGATATTGGTCATTCCTGAGTTCTATTCTTCTCTAAGAAAACAGGTTTTATTTTTTTTAAAAACGCACACTTTTTTCTTAAGAATATCATCATCAGCAGCAGCCATCAAGTCAATTTTGATGTATTGTGACCCTTCCCAGGGTTTTCTAAGTTGAGAACACACGGAAGTGTATTCCCCTTCCCCTCTTCTGGGGGCAGCTTAGGGAGGGTGCAGTTTGCCCAAGGCCACCCAGGCTGGCGCTTCTCCCTGGAGCCACACCGTGGGGGAATCGAACTGTCTACCTCTGGCTCCGTAGCCAGATACTTAAACCACAAAGCTATCCAGCCAGCTACCTTTACTAATCAATTCTACTTATTGGTCTGTATGTGGGATGGAACATGGCTTGTCCCCTACGCATTGCATCATAAGGATAACCTGGTTAAATGTGTGGGCATAAATTCATCAGGTACCACCTTCACTGCTCTAGAGTGGCCACAAGCTAAAGAGTTTGCCACACACATTAAACTTGTGGGACTCCCCTTCTCCCTTTTGAAGGTATAATCACTATATGAAACGTAATGCTGAAGAACCACCCCAAACTCATTAAGTATATCACTTACTGGTTCTGCCTTGACAGCATGTAACAACAACAGAGGCATGGACAGGAAACAATGGATTCAGATTACAAAGAAGTGAAATCTACCTTTCTTTCTTTATTCATATCAGAGCACTGGGCAATTTAAAATTACGGAGATATATGAAATATAAGTGAAATCAAAACAAAATGTTAAGTTAAACAGACTGTTTTTAACTAGACGTTGGCTACTTCAATAGTGTCATCCTGGCCATTTACTCGCTCTTCTTTAGTACACAGAATGGAGCAGGAATGGTATGCATGGAAGTGCTGCATGGATTGAATTTCTCCACAGTCACAGAAAAATTGTTCTGTATTCAAGTCGCCCTATATTACTTGATTAGCCTTTGCTCTTCTGACTTCGCATCAAACTCTGTCAAGTGACTTCCGGATGGTCCACCCAGGATCTTGTCCTGGTGGGAGAATTCTTCAGCATTCATCCCTCTGGCAAGGTGTGTTGATTTTGTTTTCCATAGGTTTAAGACTAGCCTCTTCTGGTTTAATATCCCACCTAATTCCACTTCAACATTAGGAAGAACCTCTTGATGGTAAAAGCAGGGTGGATGATCTTGGAGCGTGGTGGTCTCTCCTTCACTGGAGATTGGATGGTCAACCATCCGGGACAGCTATGGACGTCGTCCACCAAAGGGTTTTGCATGGAGAAATGGACTTGGGATCTTCCCATCTGCCCATCCTCAGCTGCATAGGGTACCCCTTCCACGCCGTTCACCTACCTAATGCTGGAGCTATGATTGAAGGCGTCTGTTTAATTAAACCAGATTTGCCAACGCAGGGCGAACGTTCCATCTGACATTGGCAGTCACTGCAGGCTCACCCCCTGCAACCTGCTCTCGCGTGTTCTGCGGCTGCTTATAAATGATGCAAGTGATGGGGGGGGCCCTGCTTGGCTCCCCACGGGACCCTCTGCCCTGCCTAACCGCTATCTCTGCTAGCATCTTTAACACCTCAGAAGGCAAGCTGACGGGCGCTGAATATAAACATGCACACACAGACAGAGCGACGGGAGGAAAGCCCAAAGCAGAGAAGGCAGTTTGTAAGTTTGCAAGGCCCTGGATTTTGCTTCTTGTAAGACCACACCTGGTGGCTACAGCTTGTTTGCTTGGACCTGCGGCCAAATCCTCAGTCATTCAAGGCACTTAAGGATGACTTCTTGGGTCACGTCTTAAGCAGTCCATCACTGTTTAAAATTATTTTCAAACATTTTAATTGTTTCAAAGCATTTACATTCTATCAGAGCCCTACTATATTCCTGGTGACTATACAAGCTGGACAGCAAAGAAGGCTGGGGGTAGGGGTGGGGGAATATTTGTTTGAGATAAGATGCTGGAAGATTGCTCGGTGGATACCTTGAGTGGCCAGAAAGATGAACAAACGGGTACTAGATCAAATCAAGTCCGAACTCTCTCTAGAAGCAAAAAATGAGAAAACGGAGGCTGCCCTACTTTGAGGAAAAACAAAGATTCACTGGAAAAGACAGTCACTAGGAAAAGCTGAATGCTGCCGGGGGGGGGGGGGGAAGGAAAACCAAATATGAGATGTATTGATTCCATAAAGGAAGCTATACCTTTGAGTTTGCAAAAGGTGAGCAGGGTTGCAAATGACAAAATATGCTGAAGGTCCCTCGTCCGTAGGGTTGCCATAACTTGGAGGTGACTTGACAACACATAACAACAAAAGAATTTATGTTATTGATTTTACTCCATCCCAAGAGCTACTCTTATAGGTCATGTTACAAATACTTAAATACATATGTACGAACATACATACAGTACATACACACACACACACACACACACACACACACACACACACACACACACACTTAGATGTTATTACGTGCCGTCAAGGTGCATGTAACAACATACATACAGGATATGCATACGTACGTACATAAATGCACACTAAAATTTTCTGGGGCTCTTGCTTGCATGCAATGCCTACATGCAAGCAGGAAGTCTCCTCTTCTGGCTTAGCAGTGAATGCTCCAAAAATAAAACAACACAAGTGGGCAGTGATTCCCAACTTTGGGTCCCCAGATGTTCTTTGACTAAAACCCCCAGAAGCCTTCACATCACTAGCTGTGCTGGCTAGGCTTTCTGGGAGTTACAGTCCAAAAATATCTGGGGACCCAAGGTTGGGAACTACTGTTTGAGAGTAAATTCTAAGTGTGTTTAGAAACAAAAAATGGCCAAGATAACACTATTGAAGTCGCTCACTTCTGGTCAAAAATAATCTAATGATCTTAACATTTTAATTTGTTTCAAATGTTATCTACATTTTGTATGAGCCCATAATTTTAAATTGGACAACATTCTGATACGAAGGAAGGAAGGAAGGAAGGAAGGAAGGAAGGAAGGAAGGAAGGAAGGAAGGAAGGAAGGAGCTGATCATGGATAGAAGGAAGGAAGGAAGGAAGGAAGGAAGGAAGGAAGGAAGGAAGGAAGGAAGGAAGGAGCTGATCATGGATAGAAGGAAGGAAGGAAGGAGCTGATCGTGGATATTTGTTGTTCTTATCCTTTTGTGGCTTTTGAAATATTTCCCTGTGGCGGGAGACTGACACTGGTAGACAAAAAACATTTTGGACTGGAGAGTGCTATTTCACTAATGCATGTGAATTGCATTTCTAAACAGAACCTATTGGAAAGCTATCTTTTCCTGCTCCCTTCTTTCTGTGCAGAAGTTGATTGGCTGCTAAATAAATGTTTCTTTCTCTCAGGGTTACCAAGCAATTAACTTGCAGGAAAAGTTTGCATAGACTTAAGAGAGAGTCAATTGTTTTGCTAATTCCTCGGCTGATAAGGAACTCCTTTGCCAGAGGTGAGTGGAAAGGGAGAAAACAAGAAGAAAAACCAGCACAGGGGGTTAAATCAACAATCAGAATGAAAGATTCAGATTGAATCCCTGAATACAAATCCATACATTTCTATTCTGATCACAGAATTTAATTCCCCCCCCCCATACCTTTAATTCCCACCCACTGAAAAATCCTAAATTATATTTCAAAATTTCTGTGTACACTGACCTAACGATTTTATTATAGTGGCATTTCTTTTCACCTGAGGACTACAGAAGACTGGGTTCTATTCATGCATAATCTGTATGCAAATGGGTCAGGCAGAGTTTCATCAATAAGAAACTGATTCCACTGACAATTAAAGGAAAAAAAGAAAGCTTTTGTGTTGAGTTCTACTAAAAGGAACCCAACTTATGTTTAAGTGTAAACATCTGCTTCCAAATAAATAAAACTGATGGAAAGGGGGGCTCCTCTAATGAGCAACTGGTGTTCAGGCTGAAGAATGATGATGGCTGAAGAATGGTTGACACTGGCAGCCCTCCAGATGTATCTGGACTACATGTTCCAACATGCATCGCCTCCACTTAGCATGAATGGGAGTTGCAGTCTCAAAAATCTGGAGGGCCCCATGTACCCACGGTTAGCTTATAAGCAATGCAGGTGGCAGACATATTTGAAAGGACCACTACCGTCTCATCTTTTCTTTAGGGTACCGTCAAGTCAATTCTGACTTATGGAGAACCTTTCCAGGATTTTCGAGGTAAAGAATATTTAGAAGTGGTTCCCCATTCCCTTCTTCTGGGGGGGGGGATCCCTGGGACTGTGCAGCTGGCCCAAGGCCACCCAGGCTGGCTGTACTCCCAGGAATCAAACTCCCAACCTCTGACTTTGCAGCCAGATACTTAAACCACTGAGCTATCCAGACGGCTTCTTCACATATTAAGAGCAAATAATAAAACAATATCCAGATTGCGGAATCTACGGCTGGGTAATACCAACCAGCCATAAATGCATAAGGGTTTGATGACACAATTAGCACGCACCGTGCTCAACACCACACATACCAAGGCAGCTTGCTAAATAGTTGGGATAGATTTTGCATCTCTAACTATGCCCCTGGTCATCTTCAACCGGATTCTGCCCAAAATATTTTGTCAAGGTGAAGAAGAGGGAACCCCATCTTCTCTCCTGCCCCCCCAGGGGTGTTGCCTGAGGTCATGGGATCACCTGCATAGATCCTGACCCAGGAATTTTGTCTAGCAACGGAACATCTGGACAGCTCTGTGTTTTGGGCATCTGGCTGCGGAGCCAGAGACTGGGAGTTTGGTTCCCCCACTCAGCCTCTTTGACAGTGGCTGGACTTAATGACCCTTACCACCTTGCAGATCCAAGATGATGATATAATGATGAACACTTCTGGCCAAGCATTTGTTGGCTAAATAGCAAGCCCTTGACACCGGGTATTGGTGGTAATTTACAGCCTGAAATGACTGCTTTTTGCCACTAATTTGATTGATAAAGTTTTTTTCCACCTAATTTTTTGAATTAGTCCCTGTTTACCTGGTTTTCTATTGTTCTGTTGATTGCTTTGTGTCTTTTCCCCTGCTTTAGGCATCTGGTTGTGGAGACAGAACGAAGGAGTTTAATTCCCCCTATGCCTCCTTGCCAGGGGTTGCTCCATGATCCGTAGGGTCCCTCCCAGCTCTGAAGGTCTATGATGAACATGATGACAATAATCCTCCAAGATGCCAAGAGTCTCCATTTTATCCTCTTTCCTCTGATTGTAACTACAAGCAGATAACTGTGAGTAAAGGTAATTCCTTCTATATGTCAAGATGCATCCGGAGTGATGACTTTTTATGACAGAAAAAGCTAGACTGTTATGTTAACGGAGGAGTGTTGGGACTGGGTTCAGTCTAATGCTGGAAAGCTTACACATTTTGTACATTTATGGTTAACCAAGTCAGCTGTGGGTTTTGGAGTTTTACTCATGATACAGCTCTGTTGTTTCTCAAAGGGAACCCGAGGCAATTTGCTGCCTGAGGTTGAATGTAACCTCAGAGTGGACCTCCTCCCTTTCCTTCCTTTCTCATTCTTCAGGATGAGATGGCAGTTTCCATGATACTATGTAAGCTATACATACCATTGATCGTTGGTTATAAATAATAATGAATAGTAATTTGAAAATGTCATGTCTCAAGGGAGCTGATGTGATTTTTATCATCTTCCCCTCAAAAAACACTATCCCCC
Source organism: Pogona vitticeps (assembly GCF_051106095.1). Taxonomy (NCBI): domain Eukaryota; kingdom Metazoa; phylum Chordata; class Lepidosauria; order Squamata; family Agamidae; genus Pogona; species Pogona vitticeps. The sequence goes on along the minus strand of NC_135794.1, from coordinate 4,509,729 downwards.
CATTTCCCCCCTCCTGCTTTTAGATCCCCGGTGAAAATTATGGATTTAGCACATTTGGGGATAACAATCACACCTGCTGTCTTTACATTTTCCAAGTTATTTCTCATTATGGAGACAGGAGGGGGGCTAATTAGCATAACAGCAGAAAGTGCCATTTTAAAAACCACCACCACCGCCCTCTTCAAAGAGGACCGACTTCGCTTTTTGAAGAGGTGGGCGATGGAAGAGGACAATCACATTTATTTATACAGCAACAGCATCGAGAGATAGTACCACTCTGAAAAGAAACAGAGTTGAGATGGAGATGCCCACTCGGAATGCCTGCAAGGCGAAAACAGACATTGGGAAAGAACAGAGAAAGATGGGTGAAAGGGAGGCATGGAGGAGATCAGAAGGAGAAGGATACTGGATGGGTTCAACTGCATGGTCTAGTTACAGCCCAACACAGAGAGACCAGGGAGGTCTGAGAGCCGTATCTGGCTTCCAAAGATGGAGCTGTCGGGTTAACCCGAATAGGGGAAAAAACACAAGAGAGTCTCTTCCATTTCTTTTTTGAGCCTTTTGTGAATTTAAGATAGAGAACCTCTGAAATGCAATAGATTCAAGATTCAGATTTCCTCTTTTGGAAGGTCCTAAGTGTTGTTGATTGGCGATGATGAGATCTGATGAATCCAACTATGCTTTTTCATTTATATTGTTTCCTGCTCTGATGAATTTATATAACACTGAGGAGGTTACGGTGCTGATAGTCTGATGATGGTTTTTGTTTCTCAGGCACTATGGTGTGGCCTGCTTTTGGAACAGATGGTTTGTTGTGTTGCCTGCCTGCTTTTTTTAAAATTTATATGCTGCTCCCCATCAGGAGATGAAGAATCATGGTTCATGGAAGGCTCCAGGAGGTGCAATTTACTGTGAAATCATTGTGCATGTTCCCTCATCATAGAAACACAAAGGAAGTAGACTTATGGCCATTTCTAGTTTTGTTGAAAAAGGGTGATCCATTCTAGGGGCAAAAATGCCCCCAGGTTATTCACCCCAGACTAGGGTGAATAGTTGAGGATGTGTTGATTTTCTAGATGGGCTTTACTTCTGGAAACTTGGAGCCAACACAAAAGCATGAGTGCTCACGGGAAGAACTGATCCTGAAGCTGAGGCTCCAACACTTTGGCCATCTCATGACAAAAGAAGACTCCCTGGAAAAGACCCTGATGTTGGGAAAATGTGAAGGCAAGAGGAGAAGGGGACGACAGAGGACAAGATGGTTGGACAGGGTCATCGAAGCGACCAACATGAATTTGACCCAACTCCGGGAGGCAGTGGGAGACAGGACGGCGTGCTCTGGTCCAAGGGGTCACGAAGAGTCGGATACGACTTAACAACTAAACAACAACAATGTTTTAGCAGTCAAATAAAAGATGATCACCCACTCTTACATCTGTTTAATCTTCAGGACCACGCAGCCTTTTCTTTCTTCTTAATTTATTTATTTATACGTCTGTGCATTGATAAATATTATAAATTGTAATACTGAAATCAACAGGGGAAGAAAACACACACACACATACAAGACTCCCTAGTAAATGGCATCAATTAAAGAAACAACAGGACAAAAGCAAAGTTAAGGCAACCCATTCACTGGTACGAGGCAGGACGACTCATAGAGCACCATAAGGAAGTCATCTTGACGTGTTCCCGCAAAGATCCCATCGATCTTTTCTGCAGAGATTTACTAATCGCTCTTGTCATCACCAATTGCTTTGGTGAAGCACCGTGTTTTGTTCTGTTTTGTTTTCTAGTCTGATTAAGGCATCTGCAAAGCAAAATAAATCACAGAAGGTGAAAGGCACACAAGAAGAGGAAGATCTCAAACCTGTGGCAAGCTGCCCATCCCATAATGAAAGCTGGAATGTCCAAAACCCAACATAAAACAAAATCATAAATAAAGGAGAGAACCACTTTGGAAATAAGATCAAGTCATTTGGAATGCCAGAATCTGCAAAGATAATCAGAGAAGGAAGAATTTTAGAAGTCTCTCTTGACTGTGCCTAGACATTTGTAGCATCTCTTATGTACAACCTAATAGGAGTGGGTGGATAATAACGGAAATAATCTTCACCAGACAGGCTCTGTGGTTTACCAGCATTGAGACCCGGACTGTAATCATCTGCCAAAATGTGGCTTCCGTAGCTGGACCCAGGGAAATAATGGATGGTTAGCAACCTTATTTGTGAGCAGTTGTAAATCTCACCAAATTCATCATGGAGGATTTACAACAACTGAGGGTGGGGTGGGGTGGGGGACCTCAAGCTTGCCATGGAGAATAGAAAGGCTTTCTTACAACTGGCAGCTGAGGGGAATAAATCTGTCCACTGAGCATAAATTGTTTAAGCAACCGATCTTGCTTGCTTGAATATTTTGGGAAGAGAAAGAGAGGGGGAAAAATGTATCTAGTCAAGGTCAAAGCTATAATTCGCTTCTATTAAAAAGGGACACAGAGGAGGAGAAATCTTTTTTCCTGTTAAGTCCAGCCAAAAGAAGCTAAACAGTTGGGAATGGAAACTACATTACTGCCTTTTCTGCTCTGTCTGGTTCTATTAGGTTAAAAGGCTCCGCGTAATAGGGAGTTATGGCTTTAAACTCTGAGTTTTACCACCGTTTAAAGTAGGGTGGCAAACTATCGCAGTACAGTAACAGACAGGGGGGAAAATCCAGCTTCCATCAAATGTGGAGCAGGAAAGGAGGGCGGTGCCCAAATTAGATTCTGAAATGAAATGAAAAAACGCAATGACAGTCCGCTAGATCTGTGCTTACTAGTAAGTAGACATGGTCTAGAGGGGCGGGGTAAAAATCAAATAAATAAATAAATAAATAAATAGTACAATCCTAGGTAAAATGTATTTGGACTGGGAGGGCCTGGGATTAAGCCCTTCTTCTGCCAGCAGAACCCTCTGGCAGTAGAACTGCCCTGCTGCCCATGATCTGCTGGAGGAAGAGACAAAGAAGTGGTGGGGTAACAGAAGAACCATGGGACCCCAGGTAGAAATATCTTCAAGACCAGGCACTCCGCTGTAGCACCAGGAGAAATGTTCAGATTCAACACAGCTTCACCTGACCTGGCATCAGCTCAGCTGGTCTTGGGCCATTACACTGGTAGACATGCTCAGAGTAGGCCCATTGTAAACCAGTGGCCAACATCTTGTTGGCTAGTTACTCCGAAGGAAAAGAGATGGCTTAACTTACATAGGGATACTGCCACCAACTAACAATCCTCCCTTGGTTTCCTGGTCCATGCGCCAAGCTTATGCTGGCTGGTGCATGATGAGGAGTCCAGGTGGAGACTCTAAGTAATGGAAACTTGCTACAGTGGATCACAACAGTGGTTCCCAAACTTTTTTGACTCAAGGCTTCCGTGACTTACTGGCCGCAGATCCCTCAATACAATACTTTGGGTGAGGGATGGAGAAGGGAGGGGGAAACCCAGCTGAGGATTTCATGGTGCACCTAGTTGGGTTTGGTGGCACCCCAGGGTGCCATGACACACAGTTTGGGAATTACACTGTTTTCCTTCTGCTGTGTAAGTACGCAACAGGATTCTGGCCACTGAAACTTAAGAAAGTCATGGCATGGCCAAGGCTTTCTTAAGTCCCAATGGCCAAAATGCAATATGGATTCTATGGAATGTTGGTGTCTCCTAACACCTCTTATGTTCTTCAGGTACTGGCAAGCTGTTCATGGTGTTTTGTGCACATGGCCTTGATCCTATTTCTTTCCTAGCAACCACTGCAACCATTGGCTCTTCCAGATAAAGCATTCATTCTCCATAACTTGTTGGGCTCTAGACTGATTTTATGGGCATTTCCTGCTCCATTTAGACAATATCCTGCCATCTAAGTAGAGTGACTTGTTCTGCAGTTTTCATGCTTTTTCATCTCCCCTGAAGCTGGATTTATTTTTAGTTTGGTTTTGTTCCAGGAGAAGATGCAGTTCAGAACGACGAAGCTTCCCATTAAAATCCATATCTGTGATCAGACTGTCCTGGCCAGAGGCTCATAATTAGCTTTGAAACAAATCTCCAGAAAAGAAATTTCAGCAAGCGAGTGAATTTCTTGGTTTTAATTTTTTTAAAATCCTAATAAGTGATTTCCTGACACAGAAGAAACATACCTTTCTAGACAGAAATTTGGATATGGATCTGAGCAAACCCTGCACTCCTTTGTGGGAGGGGTGGGACTTCAGAGGACAAATGACTCAACTGGAAGAGCCTTAAGATGGTACTTTGGCCATTACTGTTGTGAACAATCTAACAGTGCTTTCCAACCTTGGATGAGCTAGTGGAGAAGGCTTCTGGGAGTTGCACTCCAAGAACATCTGGAGACCCAAGATGTCTCTACAATGACCCAAGTCAAGGCATTGCTCTCTCAGAGGTGAAACATCATCTCTTTCTCTTTCTTTCTCTCTCTTCCTATCTCTTTCCCCGACTTTCCCAGACCCACAAACCCACACAGCTACAAACAACGGTGGCGAACGCTGTGCCAAAGTGTCCTACATTTTCTACTGGAAAAGGAGTGAGGGGGAAAAAATAGAGGGGAAAAAACTCTGGAATTTTCTCAGGGAAAAAAAAAACACACAAAGCCTACTGAGAAATTTCAGTTTTGCTCGAGTGGCTGTCCCTTTTATGCTTCACAGACAATCAATTACTTGGGCATCAAGAGTCTGCAGAGTAGGGAAGCGGCCGTGGAGACAAGAAGCCTCACCTCAAGGTAAAAAGATCACAAGAACCACAGTTTGAAAGGACGGCCGTGAGGGACCTGCACAGCTAAGAATTTAGCTGTGGATGAGCAATGCGTGCCAGGAAGAGCGCTCTGGAAAACAGGGCAGCAGAGTGAAAACCGTAGGGGGTGGCCCCCCGAAGATTGTTTTCAAGTCCAGGAATGGGAAGAGAAGGCCCCAAAGGGAAGGGTCAGGCAGGCTGTTTCTTCAGAGGATGCCCCAAAAGGGGACAGAACGCCAGGCAACGTGCTCTTCAACTTCCCTCACTTATGGTTCAAGTGCGGAGCTCGGAAACGTTACTCTATTTTTGGGGTCCAGAGAAAAAAATGCTCCTGAACAACAGCCCAGCGGAGGGTTGAAACAGCAGGACTCCACGGTGATAGACAGAAATAGAAAGGGGCAAATACTGAGTTTAGAGGGCAACAATATTTTACAAGCAATGTCACCTGTATCTTCCTATTCTTTTAGGTATAACTCAACAAAGTTACCTTTCAAATGCCATGCAAGTAGTAGGAAAGAAGTTACATCTGTGGCACAACAAGTTATGTTTTCTGGTTACTTTTAAAAAATTATTTCTTATGGGCATTTAGGCTGGCTGGATAGCTCAGTGGTTTAGGTATCTGGCTACGAAGCCAGAGGTTAGGAGTTTGATTCCCCCACTGTGTGTCTCCAGGGAGAAGAGCCAGCCTGGGTGGCTTTGGGCAAGCTGCACAGTCCCAGGACACCCCAGGAAGAACGGAAGATGGGAAACCAATTCTGAGTATTCTCTACCTCAAAATCCCTGAAAAGGATTCCCATAAGTCAGAATTGACTTGACAGCACGCAATTATTATGGGCATTTTAACTTATTATAGAAGCATTATGACCAGAATTTTTAAATCTTTTATGCCATTTGATTATCAACTCAACTTCAAAAAACATAACATGTTAGAGATTATAGATTTCCATTATATATTACAGAGTTCAGATAGAAGCCCACCACCATTGCTCATTACAATGCTAAAAAGGAGTAGCGTCAAGAAAGTAATTCACCTTCATTAGTCATTAGAATGTTAAAAAAGAAACTTAATACATTTCTTGCAATGAGTAAGCAATGTAATGAATTACATTTTCAGCATTGTAACAATCAGAAATGATAGGTTACTGTCGCAATCCTGTAAAGAATAACGGGAATGTATTTTTTTAAACAGTATTTCCCAAGCTCTATAAGAAGGCACATGAAAATAAGAAAGCTTGGAAAAGTTACTTTTTGGATTCCCTGAATCCTACAGCTAGGATGACAGTCATTTTTTCAAAAATAATCTGCAAGACTTTACATAGGTCTAAAAACAATATTCTTCTTATATGTCTTCCTTCTGCAAAGATGCACTAACTAAGTGGTTGTGTCTAGAGTGTGTCATTTGTTTCTGGGATGATTTGGAACTCCAACTCCCAGAATTCGCCAATAATTCCTCAAACAGAAGGCTGGGAGTTCCCGCTCCCAAATACATACTGGCAGAAACCTTCGTTACAGTCACTTGGATGTGGTTGGGGCCGAGTTCAAGGTCTTCCTCTCAAGCTTGACTTCCTGCTGCGATGTTCTCTGGGAGGAGGTCACCCCAATGCTCCCTGCGAGTGGCAGATTCATTATTCTTTTGTTCTCCAGGAGGCACCTCCTGCTTGTGGGCTGCACCTCCCATAATTTTGCCTGGGGAGTGAATGGCACACGCCTAGCGACATCCTGATCAATGAAGATCAACCAAGTTGAGGGGATAGCCTGCCAAGTGCATTGTACGCTGATCCATTCTACTTCTTGTTAGACGGCTGCTATATTCCCCCCCCCCTCATCATTTCAAAGAGACTGACGAAAGCAAGCTTTTATATAAGACTGGCACACAAGAGACCGTCGGAGCATCGTTACTGGCATTCACTCAATTGCAACTGGCCCAGACCACAAGCAGGCAAATAATTTCAAAGAAAAAAACACAACACAGTGTCTCTTAATTGGAAGAAGGAGTGGTGATTAGCGTGAATGTCACCCGCCCTCTGAAAACGTGCTCACAACCAGCATATAAAATGGACCCTTTTCTGCCTAGCTGTTCTGACAAAGTGCAATGCTAGCCTTTATACCTCTTTTTGCTTTTTTTGTTTCCCCAAGCAAGCCAGCATTCAAGAGTTCGCAGTGTTGGGGGCAGATCCTCACCCCCCAGGCCCAGACCAAAGAAATGGCTTTCTTTTCGAATCCACTCAATGCTGCCGTAAATTGTACCATTTTCAGATACTCCAGAAAATTGAAGTGTGGAAGAACATTCATGATTAGTTGTGTCGGTACTCCGACACCTCCATCTGTTGTAGTTACATAACTCGTCTTTGGATTGTGGCGTACCCTCTGCCAGACCTTCCAGAGAGTGTCCCAGACACTTATCCTGCCAAATACACCAAGTTGTGGGAGAAGAGAGACAGCCTTTCAGCCCAGCTTGCTGCAGGTTGCTGGCTGGGGGTTGCAAAGAAGAACCAGAATGAGTCTCAACAAAAGAACAATAAAGCTTTACTACTTTTGAAAGCAGGAGGGACATCCAAACACACACAGTGTATGTGTAAAGAGTTTCTCTACCTGGAAATTAAGCAGTGGCTCTTTTTATCCTTCTAAATGGAAATTCACAAAGCACAAGCTGACTATCAACAGGAACGCGTAATATATAAACATCAGTAACAACGAGAACAGTTTCTCTGTCCACGAAATGTCTTTATCTATCATAGCACTTCTGTTTGACCTGATCCATCCAACAGAACATAACTTTTTGGCTCTGCTCAGTGCCCATATATGGACACTTCCGTATTCTGCAAATTTCTCTTCCCCCTTAGACTACTTCAGGGAGTCAGAAGTGGAGATGCTCAGAATGTTTGTATAAACTATATGGAGCTGCTTTATGCTGGACCAATCCCTTGCAGAGGTCAGAAGCGTTGTATCTCCAACATGAGCAATGGTGGATTGCGGGTGTTGTCATCCAAAGAGAGAGAGAATGAGGAATGTTTTGAAAACTCTGGTATATTGACACATATACTGGATACTGGGTAGATAGATCAAGGTACCAGAGAGCTTTGAAAAGTTATATTTCTGGGTTCTAACTGTTGGAATTCCCCAGGCAACATGGCCTGTCAGGTCCAGAAGATAACTTCTCCATGCTGTGAAGTCACCTGATGGTATCATTGAATTTCCTGCACTGTAAGGGGCAGACTGTATCTTGAGATTAAACAATATATTCCCTCCAAATGCCCAGTATGGTTTCCCCTTAATGAGAGCAGTTCCTGCAAGAGTTCAAGCGCACATTCTTGGCACTTCATCTATAAACAGGAGATGTTAAGGGTTGAACCTAGGAGCTGCTCAATGCAAAACATGGACTCTGAGCACAACTCGTAGAATCTACTGTCCAGGGAATTCTGGGCATTGTAGTCAGGAAATAACTGGGACGGGGGAACTTGTCTTTGAATATAGGAAAGGTTTGAGATATGAGCTTAGGGTTAGGGTTGGCGTTGCAGTTGAGGTTTGGGCTTTGGGTTGGGATTGTGGTTAGGGTTAGATTAGCAGAAAGAGAGAGAAACTCGTTCCATGGCAACTCATATTAATATGAGTGAGGACAAGGCTGGCTTACAAATGAGTTACAAGATTCATTTTAGAATCCATTAGTGGTGTGTAACCAAAAACCTATGTTTCTTCACACAGCTGTCTCCTGTGATAAACCAGCAGTGTTATGGTTTGGACCATCTCTATGCGGAAGGAAGGGTTTTCATCCATGGCCATGCCTCCATGGATCTAGGTCTCTATATATCTCCATGTATCTAGGGTTCTTGCTGGCTTTCCAAAAAAAAAGGGATACAGACATCTTCTATTATGTCCATGGCTTTGTCTGGGCAAACACTGTCTTTTCTCTTTGTTAGCGCCTCTTCCCAGCTGGTTACTTGATTCTGACTCTTGACCCCTTCCATGGCTCAGTTCCCTCAGTAGTGACTTAACATTGGAATCACTTCCAGACTCTTCTTATGCCAACACCTTCCCATCAGCAAGGTTCGGAGGAAGTCACTGATTCACACCCTGGCTAGGGCCTGATCAGCTTTGCAACCTCAATGTTGCATTCCGACCATGCCTTTACACAAAGATATAAGAGCAGTCCTTTCTTGGGTGCCTGATGCTGCGAAATCTTGGCCTTTGAAACAATAAAACAGGCTGTGCTCAGAACCATGTTAGCAAACGCCGGAACAGGGCTGTCCAATCGATTTTTGTGTGATCTACAGCTTCCATAAAGCCCTAAGGGCTCCCGGGAAGCCCCATGTGAGCTTTGATTCCATTGAGATCTGAGATGAACTAATAGGTTACTTGCTGCACATATATCTAGGTCAGAGCCTTTAAAGCTATTTTTCAGGAAATGCCAATGTTCCTCAAATTGCAGTTCAAGTCACTGAATGGGATGGTCAGCAATGATGTAGGAAGAGTGGTAATGGTCAATATGTCAACTAGGGTCAGGTGGATTTAGTCCGTTTCTAGTTTAGGTCACTCTGCACCCGATTAAGGTCCGTTCCATCCCATTTCTGCAGACTGCATTTTAAAACAGGCAATTATTCAAAATTGCTTTAACATTGATTTGTAAGTATGGCTTGAAATGTTGCACAAAGGCTTTTTTCTGATACTGTTTCTCACCCCTGGGAGCAGATGTGGAATTATTTTCAAGGTCTCAATGAGCTGCTTGCTCCATGCCCCATGTAGCCAAAGGCGACACGACTCCTTCTCGATGGCAATTGTTCTGGCTGGTCCTCATTCATTCATACCTGGCCTGGGACACAGCGCCAATTTACGCTCCCCTAGCTGCCAAGACAGCACAGCCTGTGGTGATGTGGACTGGGGGATTCCCGGAGACGGCATCCACCTCCAGCTAAGAGGTGATACTGATTTAAGCAGAACTTTGCTTGAGCTAACTGTGGTCTGCGAAAACTTGGGTTCTAGGTTTCAGTCCTGTCTTCTGATTGGGCCAGTGCTCTGGGTTGATCATCAGCTCTGACTCCTAGCTCTTAACCCTTTCCCATAGTAGAGCCCATCACAAAAGGAAGAAGAGCCAAGGCACTCCTTCATACTGGGATCTGACTTTAGATCTGCTCCCTCTCCTCAAAACAAGCAAGCAAGCAAGCAAGCAAGCAAGCAAGCAAGCAAGCAAGCAAGCAAGCAAGCAAGCAAGCAAGCAAGCAAGCAAGCAAGCAAGCAAGCAAAACAACAAAAAACTCCCCCCCCCAAAAAAACAGAATGCTGAGTTATTATTATTTTTTGGGCTTATGCAATTATTACAACTTGTATCCCCTGTCTTCTTTTAAATGCCACACACATTTCAATTTCCTTAAATAGTTCCAAATGCTACTTTATGACTTCTCCTCTTAGAGCATTTTCACACTCTGCCCACCTGTTCTAGTGCAAGCCATGTGCTGCCAGAATTTTGTTCCTCAGACCTCGCTGGAGGACTTCTTGCTACTTTTGTGCTTAAAAAAAAACAACGCAAAAGTAACTGAATCTCCGGAGCCTGGAATTTCTACAAGTACGGACAGCTCAGTCTTCGTCTTCATCTTTTAAATGAAGTTGGGCCCCACAGATTTTTTTAGAAATCAGCAAGTGTGCCAGTGGAGTACAGTGAACAAACTGTAGTCTAGGACTTGGGAGATTTGGGTTCAAATCCCCACTTTGACATGGAAACTCATGGGGGAGCAGACAATTATCAACATCTCAGAACCTTCAAAAACTCTACTAAGGCCATGATAACTCTGAATCCACTTCATAGCCCGTAATTAAGGGTGAGGCATTTGGATTTCTTTGGACTTCCACTTCCACACATCCCCATTCTGGGAGCTTCACCTGACAGACCCATGCCTAAAGGTAAAGGTTCCCCTTGACATTTTTAGTCCAGTCGTGTCCGACTCTAGGGGGCGGTACTCATCCCGTCTTTCAAGCCGTAGAGCCAGTGGTTGTCCGAAGACAGATTCCGTTGTCACGTGGCTAGCATGACTAGGGAGTGCCGTTTTACCTTCCCACCGAGGTGGTACCTATTTATCTACTCGCATTTACATGCTTTCGAACTGCTAGGTTGGCAAGGAGCTGGGTCAAAGCGATGGGAGCTCCCTCCATTGCGTGGATTCGATCTTACGACTGCCGGTCTTCTGACCCTGCAGCACAGGCTTCTGCGGTTTAGCCCACAGCGCCACCACATCTGTAGACCCATGCCTACAGACCTCTAAATGTCACTCACCTGAGAGCAAGGCCAAGCTGGAAGGCTTTTTGTAAGTAGGAAGCTAGGCCATGAAGTGGTCCAGCTAGGCCTCCCATCAGGTGAACCATATTTAGAAGCCTTTGGTGTAGATGTGTCAGGTGGAACTCCCAGATTTAAAAAAATCCAAATGACCAGATTCTGGCTGGACCATTTGGAAGTCACATAATAGAAGTGAAGTAGGAAGATCGAAGAATAATCAAGGAAAGCAGAGCCACATGAATACAGTATGAATGTTCTGTGAATGGGGAGAAATTCAACCAATGCAGCACTGCATGTTCTAAAGAAGTCCTTAGTAAAACAGCTGAGACAATGCTATTGAAATACTCTGCTTCTGGTCAAAAATAGCTTAATCATTTTAACATATTAAATTTATTCCAGCTTTATATTCCATATACATCGATCGTCTTCAATTGGGCAATGCTCTGGTACGAATAAAGAAAGACCCCCTAATAACAATGAACGAGTAGCTCATAACGGGAAGTAGTGAAATGTGTACATGTCCTAGTTTTCCACACACTCTTTCCCTAGGGATGCAGGTAATATGCAAAGACTAGTTTTCATATAAAAATAGAATAAGTTGACAGATTGTCAGATTGATGCTCTTTAAGTGACCCCCCAAAATGGCCTTTCTCCAACTGTTTGACTACCGGGGGTGCTTTCTACTGGCAGCTTCTGCATGCGTAGCTTACCAGCTTTCTACGGCTCAGAATTCAGGATGCGACTCTGCTTTGAGTTTATTTATTTTCTTTCCCGTCCTTGTTTCCTACTGGCTGGCAAGACGTTGTTTACCTTCCGGCACCGAAATTCGTGTACATTTTCAACAAATTATTCCTAATGTAGAGGTATAATTGCACATTTTACTTAAATGCTGCAGCTGTGCCCTGTTGACTAAAGCATGCTTCTCTACCAAGTCATTTTTAAATGATGTGCTTTTTAGACATTCACATCCCAAAATGTGCACATTGTTCTGTCCACACCAGGGATGGGGACGCAAGTTTCAGGACTCACTGTCAAGTTGGACTTAAGTCACGCCAGTGACTCGACTCGGACTTGACTCAGATTTTTTTTTTCAATGACTCAGACTCAACTTGTGATTCAGAACCCAACCAGCCCTCCTTTTTATGGGGGGGGGGAGAAGCTTGTATTTAATAGGGACTCGGACTTGGAACTTAGTAGCAAAGACTATACACTATATTTCTCCATCTTACCCTGGCAAAACTTGTAAATGCCCAAATGGTCAAGGCCAAGCTTTTTCGGACAATTTTGTGTTTTTGGAGGATTCTCTTACAACAAGTCATATAATGTGCAAATCCTTGACGGAAAAAATAAATAAATAAAAAGAAAGGGAAAGAAAAATTAAAAAGCATAGCAAACTCCTTTGCCATTTCTACTCAAAAAAGCAAAACTTGCTGGAAAAAATTAATAGTCAGAAGGATTTTCGGTACAATTTTGTGTTTATCTTTTTACAACAAGTCTTAGAATGTGCAAATATTTTACTTTTTTTTTAAAAAAAGAAAAGAAAAGAAAAGCAAAATCCTTTTCCATTTCTACTCAAAAAGCAAAACCAGATGAAAAGATTCTTAACAGTCGACGTGTATTGGGGAGAGAATACTCTTCAAATCAAGAGAACTGGAAATCTTCTTTTAAACATAAGAAGACATTTTTCAGGATTTCGTGGGATAAAATGGCAATATCCTGTGATGAGTTGCATGGTCGCAGCCAGGAATATTCCCAGGCTCATAAATGCATGGATTTTAGTGCATCACATTAAAACCTCCATAAACACAAAACAGCACCAGAAATGTTAACACCCTGAATTATGGGTTGAAAAGAGTCCCATATGCTTTTGTATAACCACTGTGATTTTTGTTTCTATTTTAATCTGCACCTCAATCTGTTTGGACACTGTTGCTTATTTGATGACAAGACCCCACAGTACAGAGGAATACATCCTCTTAACCCATTATAACAATCACATTTATGGGTCGTAGCCTAAGGCTCTCTAAGCAGCCTTTACAAGGCTGCCCTGTAATTTTGTCCACATCTCTGCAGCTGTCTGCAATGGAGAGAGGTGAAGGAAGGACACGGAGCAGAAATTGCTACACCAGAATATTTTAGAACTGCCCATATAAAGAAGAACAAACCAGTATGTCTTAATGTGGCACTGAGATATAAATTTAATGACCTGACCTTAGAACGTTAAATTAAAAGAAAGAAGAAAAAACTTAGGCCCGTCTACCGGTATGAGCTAGAAGAGATTTTGGACCTGTCACAAAATGCTTCAGAGGGTGTCTTGTAAACATACTTCAACAAGGAATCTTAAAACCCCATGAGATTCATAATTTCTTTGTGAGAGTAACACAACGAACACTTTTTTTCTTGTCAAAATTTCCGTAATTTTCACACATGCTTTCTGCGCAAAATCTTCTCTGCACAAAACCAGTGCTATTGCACTAGCTTGTACACACATGCACACATGTGAAGTACTTGGTGAGGTCGCCGTGTGATCCAGTCTGTCTGGCTGTGTTTCAACTGGGGTATCTGATCATCCCACCCATCATGAAATTCCTGACTGACCAGGATCTGTTGTACAGCTTATATAAAAAGATTTTAGTTATTTATTTGGAAACATTTCTGGGTCAACGTCTGCAGTTTTGGTTGCCATTGCTGCCCTCACATTGCCAGAACTGATTTGCTATCTACTATAGGTTGGTCCCCAAACTGTATATGATTGCCTGCTTCCTAAACTGTGGTGCCCCCCCAAGCCACCGGGGGTGCTGCAGAGTATTCTCATCCTCCCTCTTCCCCTTTCTACCCCCTACCTGAAGTATCATACTGGGAAGCGGTGGCCAATGGCCAGCAAGTCAAGGAAGCTGCAAGTTGAAAAAGTGTCCTAACAATCCCTTGAGGAAGACGGTCTCTGAATAAATTTATAACCTATGTGATCAATCCAGAAGGGAAAACAGCCATGGGATAATGTTGCTTCAGAACAACCAGGAATGGATGGGACCAATACACCGAGTGCGTCTGTCTGAGTGTGTGAAATCTGACACACTAGAATATATATTTCCAGCCCGATAGTAGTAATTTGTTTGTTCAGTCGTTTAGTTGTGTCCGACTCTTCGTGACCCCATGGACCAGAGCACGCCAGGCCCTCCTATCTTCCACCGCCTCCCGGAGTTGTGTCAAATTCATGTTGGTTGCTTCGATGACCCTGTCCAACCATCTCATCCTTGGTCGTCCCCTTCTCCTCTTGCCTTCACACTTTCCCAACATCAAAGTCTTTTCCAAGGAGTCTTCTCTTCTCATGAGATGGCCAAAGTACTGGAGCCTCAGCTTCAGGATCTGTCCTTCCAATGAGCACTCGGGTTTGATTTCCTTTAGAATTGATAGGTTTGTTCTCTTTGCAATCCAGGGGACTCCCAAGAGCCTCCTCCAGCACCACAATTCAAAAGCATCAATTCTTCGGCGGTCAGCTTTCTTTATGGTCCAGCTCTCACTTCCATACATCGCTACTGGAAAAACCATAGCTTTGACTATTCGGACTTTTGTTGGCAAGGTGATGTCTCTGCTTTTTAAGATCCTGTCTAGGTTTGTCATTGCTTTCCTCCCAAGAATAGTAGTAATAATAATAATTTTAGACCTAAAGAGCTGGAAAGGACCCTATGAATCATCAAGTCCAGTCCATATCCAGGAGGCATAGTGGGGAATCAAACTCGCAACCTCTCAGCCTAAACCACTGAGCTATCCAGCAAGGGAAACTAGATAATATTTTTGCCAGAGGTGAGAAACTGTATTTCTTTTTTCTTTAAACTACTCTCTCTCTCCCCACATGCTAGCCGGAGTATTCTGCTAGTTATAAAGTCTCACATCTCTGGTTTTTGAAGTAAAATTCAAGATTTTGTATGCTTAGCTACGGATTGATCCGTGTCATATCAAACGTCATGGAGGATATGGGTATATTAGAAAAGGATAACTGAAGACCTTTCAAAAATATCTGAAGATCTTGGAGGGTTTGAAGTTTGCTGTAATCCTTAAGCATGCCTACCTTGGCATAAATCTACTGAAGACAGAAGAATATACTTCAGAGTAGAGATGCATAAGGTTGCATTGTAGAATAGCATACAAGTGCTAATCTGTATGAACTGCCAATTCTGACTGGAATCAGCTTGATCTGGACTAATCTGTATGGGGTCTGGATCCTTTTTAAGGAGAAAGGCAGGGTAAAAATATACTCATTCATTCATTCATTCATTCATTCATTCATTCATTCATTCATTCAATCAATCAATCAATCAATCAATCAAAGCAGAATGACCAGATTGGGGTCTGGAACAAAGGGAAGTGAATAAATTGATTTGATTTTCCCCACACCCTTTTTTCTTGAATTTATTTTATTTTATTTTAGCATTAACAGCTCCCCCCACAAACACAGATCACAGGATCTCAGGATGGGTTATAAAGCTGTATAAAACAAATTTAAAACTTGACCATATTTATCTGATTGCAGTGGAAAGTATAATCTTGATTGTACGATTAGATTTTAATGCCAATAACGGTTTTTGACTGATTGAACGTAAGATATTTAAAATAATTTAAAGACAACTTAAGATCAATGCATTCAAACATTATAAACATTCAAACCGTAGCACTAAAAACTTGCATTGTGCAGGATCCTCAATCCTCGAATAAAATAAGTATGTCTTGACTTGGCACTGGAATGGCATTTGTATTATATGTAGGTCACCTTTCTCCTAACGAGAGGGCCCGAGGCAGCTCACAGCGTTAAAACAAGTGACATTAAAATCACACTAAATTACAGGCTGAAAAACAATTAAACATGCAAAACAACCTGGGCATCAATTTAAAAGCATTTGAAATCTTACAACCAGACTTAGAAAAACAAAAACAAGACAAAAAAGCCAACCCAATATCCAGGAACTCAGTTACAGTTATCTGAACAAGTAGGTCTTCCACTCTCAGTGGGAAGATTAACGGGGAAGGACAACGTAACCTCTCAAAGGAGAGTGTTCCACAACTTGGGAGCTGCCACAGAGAAAGATCTGTCTCGTGTCCCCATTAAATGCCCCTCTGATGGCAACGGGTCCAACAGAGGGGCCTCCTCTAAAGCTCTGGAGGGCTGGGAGATTGGGTCCTTCAAACAGCCTGGACCCAAACTGTAGCGGGCTCTAGAGGTCATGGCCAACAGCATGAGTTGGGCTGGGAAATGAACTAGTAGACAGTGTAGCCGTTGCGGTAGATCAATTATAGGCTCCATCACACTCCCAACCCCCCCAAAACAACAACAACCAGACTTTAAAGCCCTCCTGGAACTCAGATTCCTAAGGAAGTCATTAGAAAACTGGCTGGTTGACTTCTAAGGGAACAAACATGTCTCCAAATTTAATATCCGTCAGTGTGAAAACAAAACAAACAACCGTTACAGCCATTTTGGAATTTTCCAGTACAACTTGCGAATTTTTGCTGCATTCTTTGAATTTTCATCCAAGCCGAGCTGCATCCATGAGAAAAATGGATCCCTTATCACAGGTGGAAAATAAAGTGGGAGGAATCCAACTTACCACGTTGCTATGATTGCTTGCCTCCCTCTGTGTGCTTATGGCATTGCAGAGATATTCAGCACAATTTCCCGGAACAAAATGTGAAAATAATCCCAGCGTTTTAAGCCAGAAAATTGAAAGAACACCAGAGATCTGGGTGATGGGACTGCCAGGAGGCTCGGAAGCTGCTCAGCAGGTTGGGATGCTCTGGGGCATTACCATGGGAGACTGGTTTGCTTGGCACTGTGTTTCACTGGTGATGCTGGATGCTTCGTTTTTACAGGGAATGCTGCCCACCTGGCACTGAAAGGGCCCACTCTTCCTGCACAATTAGTCATTCTCTCTGTTAATTATGATTAATTGTTGGGAAACTGTCCCTCCTTGGCGCCAGAATCTATGGTCTTTCTAAATTCTAGTCACTCATGGAGCAGAATGTTTTTCCTTCCTTCCTTCCTTCCTTCCTTCCTTCCTTCCTTCCTTCCTTCCTTCCTTCCTTCCTTCCTTCCTTCCTTCCTTCCTTCCTTCCTTCCTTCCTTCCTTCCTTCCTTCCTTCCTTCCTTCCTTCCTTCCTTCCTTCCTTCCTTCCTTCCTTCCTTCTATCCATGATCTGCTCCTTCCTTCCTTCCTTCCTTCCTTCCTTCCTTCCTTCTATCCATGATCAGCTCCTTCCTTCCTTCCTTCCTTCCTTCCTTCCTTCCTTCCTTCCTTCCTTCCTTCCTTCCTTCCTTCCTTCCTTCCTTCCTTCCTTCCTTCCTTCCTTCCTTCCTTCCTTCCTTCCTTCCTCCCTCCCTCCCTCCCTCCCTCGGTTTGTGGCTTATGTTTTATTAACAGCTACAAACCATTATGAAACACCATTTCCCCAATTCTAAACAAGAGACACATCTACCTGGAATCATTGCCTGGAAGTACTATCCACAGGATCAGCATCCGCTGACTCGCTTATCTACTCCCTGAAGATACTAAATCCCAGCCCCACCACCTCCGGACTACATGTATATGTTTTCCATGGTGCATTTATCGGACGTGGCCACTATAGCATTCGATACATCCGCCTTTTTCGGTGTCCACGGAGGTGTGTCTGCTTAGAACTGATCCCCCACGGATACCAGGGCCCTACTGTAGCCTGCAAAGGCAGACGGTGGCAGTTCCTAGAGGGTTCTTTCACTCCTCATCTTTTCTTGTGCGCAGGATGCGGAAAGCTAGCTTTGCCGGCAAGTAATTCCTCAAAGCATTAGGAGTGCTTTCAAGGTGTGAGTCCCTGACAGAGCCGTCATTCTTTCCTGCTGATCGGCTCTTTCCCACCCAGCATGGCAGAGGAAGCGTGCTGGGTATTCCCAGACACCAGAGAGAAAGAGAGAGAAACCTAGGGAGTAATTTGGTTCTTCCATGGAATTGCCGATCAGGCCTCTCAAACACAGAGGCCAGAGACCTTTGGGTAATGTGGGCAACATATAAGTTAAATAAATAATAAACAATAGTCCAGGAACTGAAAGCAGAGACATTCCCAGATGTTCTTGGACTACTGAGAAATCCTAATTGGCAGAGTGGTGAAGACTTCTGGGAGTTTTAGTCCAAGAACATCTGGAGCCATTCCTAAGGTTGGGAACTGCTGGGATAAGTTATCCTCTTTTTCTGCATTCCCTTCACACAAGGCACTTCACAGCCCTCACTCCTTCTCAGCTATTTTGGACATCCTGCCTCTGTTTCCTGAGGGCCATCCTGCCATGGCTGATGGCAGGTACAGTTGACAGCAGACCGCCCCTTGCCGCCAGCCTCACGCCAACAGCTGGAGTCTTCCCAGCTCAGTGGATGGTGTCAAGGACCCAGAGGCGTGCCCTTTGTTGCTGGCATCCCTCACAAGCGTTTCAGAGGGAGAGGCAAACCTGGCAGAGGCACAGGAGGGGGGAATGTTTTCACCACCACCTTGGTTGAGGATTGGGGTCTACCCTTTCCTTCCCACTGTGTACGAGACAAAAATAAAAATTGGATTCCCAATATTAAGCCAGGTACTTAAATCACAACTTCTACCGGTGAATGGTAAAGGCTGTGAAATATTTGTATATTTCAATCAATTGTATATTTTGTGAGAAGAAAGGGGTGAACATAGCAACAAGACACGGCTGCTTTAAATGTAGGTGTCTTCAGTCTGATTCCACTTAAAGGTAAAGAACTCTTTAGTCAGGAGAGGAAAGACTTCACAATTGCACACTAATAAACACCAAGCATTGGATTAGCAGACTAAGGAATTGGTCACGTGGTCCATGTCTTCCCCAGCTATGGTGAGGTGTTTGGATATCTTTTTAGGTCAACAACTAATATTTGATTCACTTGTTTTATACAAATATCTATCCACTGCTTTTTAATAATTTTGTTGACATGCACACATCCCTAATTTTTTGCAAATACTTAACCACTTCCCCCAATTTACTGTATTTTTCTGTGTATAAGACGCCCCACTTTTCTAACCCCAAATTAAGAAGTCTAAATGGGGCTTAGCAAGTGTAAGGGGAAAGGGATCAAAGCCCTGAAGGATCGCTTTGATCCCTGCTTTCCCCTCCACTTGGTTTTTTCTCTCCTCAGCTTACTTCCGTGTATGAGACAACCCTCAATTTTTAGTCTAAAGATTTTAGACAAAAGTATAGTCTTATACGTGGAAAAATATGGTATTTTTCGGGATCACCTTTCCTCTTTTCCTTTTTTTTTCTTCTTAAAATGTGAATACCTTATCAGGAGAAAGGAAGAAGGATATATTTCCTTCTCTCATTTTCATTCTAGCCCCAACCCTCCCCAGGGCCTTTATGTTGCTTATGGAACTGCCTAGTGTCTGCCAAGGGATTATACTTCATGAGAAGTTATGTCCACACAACCTTTGTTCTTGTGAAGAAAAGCAAATACCATTGGTTAATGTCACTGGAGTTGGGTGAGATTAATTCCGACATCATCCCACATGCTTTTCTGCAGCTGAGCAGATGTACTATAATTTCCCTACAAAGAAGGCCAGTTTCTATGAGTAGCAATGGGTGGCAGCATTTTCTTTTTCTTTGGCTAATAACCCCCGCCCCTGGAGTGAATGTGGGCATCAGCTCAGTGTGTACAAAAGCTGGGGTTCAAAGACCAGCATCTCCAGTCCTGAGCAAGTGCAGAGGAGGGCAATGAAGATGATCAGGGGACTGGAAACCAAGCCCTAGGAGGAAAGACCAAAAAAGGCAGCTGTTTTCTCATATGTGCTTGTTTCTATTCCCTTGAACAGCGGTGCGCTTCCCCCAATCTCTCTTTTCCAATCCTCTCTCTTATTGTCCATGTTTGAGATAACTAGGTACCCAAAATGACACCATCTCTGCCCAGAAAAGGGACAGCTGTCTAGCTCAATGTATGTCTTAAGCTTCTCAGAAGTTCTAAAACAGTCTTTGGGGAGGAAAACCCAAGAGGGAAGGGAGGTCCAATATATTTAAGGAGGACCAAGCATGCTCAATTTTCCGACAATACTGACTAATTGGGAGGAGATGGAAAACAGGGCAGAGGATCATGTGGAATGGGGTTTCCTGGAAAAGGACACCGCTGGCTGGCTGGCTGTTACTCTTAAGAACAGCATCCCCCTTGTGCCTTTTCTCCTTCCATGAAGCTTTCTCTTTAGCTCTTTGCCACCCTCCTTCTAAACAAGTTCCGATATCTATAAAATTAGTTGCTTCGTATTCCTTCTGCATCGTACTCCCACCTTCTCTTCCCCTTCCTCTGTTGAACCGAGGGAGGATGAAGTGAGTGGAGAATTTAATTGGGTTTGTATTTGTACAAGAAGTTATCAAAACCACATTTTTTTCAAATCAATATGTGAACTGCAACACAGGTATCCATTGATGTTTGCTCTTCTGAGAATTTTGCAAGGGAATTCTTCAAGCAAGAAACACTTACCAAATAAAATGTGTCTGTTAGAGGGAAATATGTTCATAGACTAGCAGGGGTGGAAGCAGAAGAATAGTATATAGGAAAACTGCTGAAGTAGTAGTAGTAGAAGCAGTAGTAGTAGTAGTAGTAGTAGTAGTAGTAGTAGTAGTAGAAGAAGAAGAAGAAGAAGAAGAAGAAGAAGAAGAAGAAGAAGAAGAATACAAATTAGACCAATCTCTTTGCCAAAATGAGATGCACTCATAGATGCTGATATGTCTATGTTTTGAAAAGATGCTTCAACCACATGGAAATGGAATAGTACTGAATGTTAGACAGTACATTTACTGTGTTTTTAGAAGAGGTGCTCCTTTAAGTGGTGAAATATGTTTGCTTGTCACAGGGGAGTGGGAGAGAGAGAGGGAGAATGGGGAAAGGGTTAAATATATAGGAAGACAGGGTGTTCACTACAGTGGCTTTCTTTTGTTCAGCCTGGAATGGACAAAGAACTGTTTCCTCCCTCTCGTAAGGACATTTCTCCCGACAGCAGCTTCATTAGGTGTAAATGTTTTTGACCTTTTCAGTGTCCTGCAGTTGGATTGGCTATCTCGGCCGTCTCCAACCCCACAAGCCGTCTAATTAGCCTGTGGGGATTTCAGGAGGAAATGGACAGCCAATCAAAATACAGAATATTGAAAAGGTCAAGGCAATGCGATACGGTGCTATAATTCATGAAACTCCTGAGGTATTCAACTTTTGTTGGCAACTCCTGGTTTGGTATCCTGTTTTGGAAAATACAAATTTGTTATCTGGAAGAAAGCGAGAAGCAGAAGAATGTATACATTTGTGCCTGTGCATGCTCGTGTGTGCGTGCACCCACACATTGGCTCCTTACCCCAAAAACTGTAAAATACATAGGACATTTTGTTGTTGTTACCATCACTGGGAGAAATGTCAGGTATAAAGACCAGCACGTTTATGAGCTTCCTAGTATGGTGCTATGTCTGTATAATCCTTGTTTCTTTACAAACCTATAAACGGAACATAATGGATCAAATCCTATTACTATTTTGCTTATGGTTTGCATAACTTGCCATGGCTAATTGACGAAGTGGCCAGAGAAAATTTAAATTGTGCAATTGGGCGCATGCTGAGGTTTGCGCCTGAGCTGTATCCTGGCATTTCTGCAGTAATCTCTAATTACCAATGAGAAGTTGCACAAAGCTTACGAAAGGATTTGGCCATGGTAGAGAAGCAAGTTTTTGATGAACGGTTAGCCAGTTTTCCTGTGTTTCAGCTCCTCTAGTCTGCTAGTTTACATATTTTCTGGGTGCTCCCTTGTAAAGGGGAAGTAAGATGCTGCAAATTAAGCTCAAAATGAGCTTGAATAAATAGCTTTTCTTGGCCCACAGCCCTCAGAATCTTCCACCCACCGTGGCTATTGGTTTACAGCATCTGCAGGATGGCAGAATCGGTGGCCGCTTTTGGAATTCTTGATGCATCTCCATCCACTAAAGAAACACCAGGCACTGACAAAGTGGGGAGGGTTTAATTTGAGATTTGTGTGTCAAGGTGCAACTATATTGCTACAGGTATGGGGTGGGCTGATTCACA
Organism: Pogona vitticeps; assembly: GCF_051106095.1. Lineage (NCBI taxonomy): Eukaryota > Metazoa > Chordata > Lepidosauria > Squamata > Agamidae > Pogona > Pogona vitticeps. Next base: position 4,487,621 of record NC_135794.1, on the reverse strand, counting down.
TATTTTCCCCATTACCCATATGACACAAAAGAGAAATACATCAGCCCAAGCTCCCCCTACCCCAAAATCCATAGCTTTCCCCTCCACTGCTGGGGGCATCTACCCTGTTTCCCTGAAAATAAGACAGGATCTTACATTAACTTTTGCTCCAAAAATGCATTGGGGCTTATTTTCAGGGGATGTTTTATTTTACAGGCATGTCATCCTCTTCTGGTTGCTGCACAAGGGTAGAGGGCAGGATTTCACTTAACTGGGGCTTATTTTGGGGGTAGGGCTTATATTATGAGTATTCTGAAAAATCCTACTAGGTCTTATGTTCAGGGAAACAAGGTACTTTGTAAAAAACGGATCCATTTGCATCAGTGTAGTCACTTGAACCAAAGCAGAAATGCCACCACATCAGCACACATTCATAAGAATGACAAAGACTCTCTTTGTCAGCAATAAGATAGGAGGAAATGAGAGAAGGAAAGCCTTGTTTACAACTTATTAGATGGCTCCCTTTGAACTGTGCTTTCTAAAGAGCTTCAACAGAGCTGCAAACAAGGCTTTCCTCTTGTCTCCCTGTGTAGCCATTTGACACAGACAGACCCAGGGAAACCAAAATTCCCGGGTGTGATTTCATGATAAATGAATTTGCATCCTCCTTCCTGTGTAGCTGCATCTTCTCTTAGCCAAACTGGTAGGAGGGGACACATTTTTAGTCACTCTCTACCACACAAGCTTGGAAGAATGAGTAGTAGGATTGTGCAAATGATTCAGACTAATCAAACATTATTAACTGAAAGAGCCTGGTTAGAACTGCTTTGTGGGAGGCCCCAATTGATACACAGGAATTCAGATACACAGGAAAGCAAAGGGAAACTACAAATCAGTTTGTGAAACTGGATAGGGGAGCAAATTCATTCCTCCCCCCCCCCCAAATCAACATTTAAAGATAGCTAGTGCATAAACACTTGAAGAAGATTTACTCTTCTCTTTATCATGGCTGCAAGTTTCATGAACACACAGCCTTGGGTCCCCGGATGTAATTGGACTAAAACTCCCAGAAGCCTTCACCACTAGCTGTGCTGGCCAGGACTTCTGGGAGTTGCAGTCCAAGGACATCTGGGGACCCAAGGTTGGGAACCACTGATGTAGTGGAACCTGGGCTCACAGGGTCGCACTACAGGGATCTTCTGATTAGGTGGGATGATGACATATTCTGCCACCTCCCTCAGGGTTCCCTGACTTTGCTGGGAGGGTGGATTTCCTCTTAATAGGATTGCTAGGTCAGCAATATCCCGCACCCTGGCCAAAACTGGAGACGCAGAGGTAGAGTCTTGCAAGGTAACACATAGGAGGGGCAGGCAAGGATTAGAACAGGGGGTGCTTTGGGTTGGTGTTTTGAGCACTGCCTCAGTGGAGATTGATTCTCTCTTTCATATTTGGTGCAGGTTCTTTTTAGTCTTGTGTTATACATCCTGAGTAATTGAGGACCAGATATCTTACGGAAAATCTAAACAAATGAATTGCTGATCAAATTTCTCCTCCCGAGCACCTCCTTCCCTCCATGCTTCGTTAGCTGCTCCTTTTCTCGACTTTTCCTCCCCAGATTTCATTTCGCACCAATCAATACAGAACTAATTGAATATTGTTAACCTGCTCTCCAACACGCTGGCAGACTCATCTTTTTTAATTAGTTTATTTTCTTTCCGTAAATAACGATAAGCACTCGGAACAAAAGGAAAACTTCAGCAGCCCGGTGGCCATTTATTTATATTACAGTGGGACGCATTTACACCGACAGAGCACGACAGGGGTGCGGTAGAAATTAAAACCGGCTTGCGTTTTTTTTTTTTTTCAATTTGGCGACTTCTCATCAGTGGAATTGATGGTGTACTACGAAGTGGGGGGGAACACCTACCACCGATTTCACTCAACAACCACACTTTTATTTTTCTTAAAATAAGATTGCATTCTTTGAGTGAACGGCACCGTGTCAAAAATTCAAACGCCCTTAGACAGGTAAGATTAAAGATCGCCTGCTACTCACAGTGGCTATATATGGAATCTCCAGGCTAGGCTGCAAAAAAAAGGTCATGAAAGGACAACCTAGATGATATGAGGAGGGACGGAGACACTCTCCTATATGAAAAGGTGGCAACAGTGGAGACTTCTTCGTTTTGTCAAAAGCAAAATAGAAAGGGACATGATCGAGCTTGCTAAAATGATGTACGGCATGGGGAAAGCAGAAAGGAAGATGCATTTCTCTTCACTGTGTTAGAAGCCAGACAAGGTTACATTAAGACTGCTGCAGAGTTCTGAAATTCTGGTAAAATTCTCTTTTTGCTATACAATAGAAACATAGAGCTGAGCAGAGGAAACCAACTATGAGTTCCCCAGAGTGTACCCCTTTTTCATCATTTGCCACTAAAAGTCTCCATAATTATTTGTAGAAGAAATAATTTAAAAAGTTTCTTTACATACAGTCACTTGAAATGACAGACTTATCTATACCGCTTTCTTTACTGGACACGTACTAGCAACCAACAGAACAAGCCAACAACAACAAACAACGGATGTGTCATTTTGCTATCAGCTAAGGAGGACTCATATCTCGTGTGTGGATTCTCTTCTCTCTTTGAACTTAGAACTGCAAAGCTGGAAGGGGGCCTATGGGATCGTTGAGTCCTGCCCTGGCGGGGGATTCGAACTCCGAATCTCTGGCTCCATAGCCAGATGCCTAAGCCACTAAAGCTATCCAGAATGTTACTGGAGCTATTAGGGCTTCTCTCAATGGCACTGTTTTCTGAAAGGATTGGAGGGAGGAACCTTGTCTTTTAATTAAATAACATCCCTTTCTCCCTTGAATCTTGAAAGGATTTATTGCAGGATTACCTCAGCAGCCAGAAAATAAAAATAAAAATGAACAAGATGCTTCCCACTGGCTTAACTGGGAGACAAAAGCCTGTAGCATGAGCTCAGGTCAGCAATGAAGGGGTTAAGCTGCTTTCTATTCCCGCATATGTCTGATTCAAAGACAATTTTCCCTTTAAGGAAGATTTTTAAAAAAGGATGCATACTAAGCCCATCTGCCACTGAAGTCATTTTGTTCCTACGCCCAGAATCATTTAAAAAAAAAAACTTGCAAAAGAAATAAAAGCAAACATTTGATGGGGAAATGTTTTTCCCCCTCCCCTTTGCCTTTTCTTGGGGAGGGGGTACAAAGAGATGGTATTTGCCACATATCAAAAAAGTAGAAGACAATATTTTAACCCTCTGTTTCTCTGAAAGCACCACATTGGAAAGCCTGCAGCATACTCTCCTAGGAGAGGCTCCTGCAGACATTCTACTGAAAAGGGTGTGGCCAAGGAGAAGATCTCATTTCGAAAAGTCTCTTCTTTTGAATCCTTCCCCAGAATTCATTCATTCATTCATTCATTCATTCATTCATTCATTCATTCATTCATTCATTCATTTATTTATTTATTTATTTATTTATTTATTTATTTATTTATTTATTAATTACCCTGCCTATCTGGTCTTGCGACCACTCTAGGTCTGTGTTTTTCATCGTAATTAGCGTTTGCAGAATTCTCCCTCGCTTCCTGTCCAGATCTTCCATAATTCACATCAAGTATAATGTGTGTTCTTGTGTCATTTCCTACAGCTTGAGGTTCCTCCTCATTTTCACCGAGCAACCTCGGAAACAACTGGCGGGGGGAGCTTTTACACAGCTAGCATTTATCCAAACTGGTGGGTACTTCAACTAGCATGCCTCGGGAGTTGGCCACTGGTGAGCACAGGGGTAGGCGAAGTTCAGAGTTTTAGAGTAACTAATTACAAATGACATAATTACCTATTACTAGTTGGTATGGGGATGAGCTACAAAGGAACTTTTAAAAAAAATTAAAGGGAGAAGTAACACCTCAGTTATTTATTCGCAGTGACTAAGTTATTCACAAAAAAGTACCTTTTAGAAGTATCTAAGATAATTTTAGAGATATGTTGATAAGAATGGTTCAGGTTTTTTTTTTGTCATTCTGTTGTCAATCCTAAATAAGAAGGGAAATACCCATCAAATTTTGTCATCTGTATTTCTATACATATTTCCAAAATGCAAATATTAATACTGCATCTTGGTGTGGTCCTTTTCATGTACTTCATAACACAAGTTTCCCTAAGAATCCCCCAAGCTAAATTCTGGAAGTTACAGCCCACAACACAAACCTATAGGTTTTATCTCTCCCCCAGAGAAAGGCTTCTGGTTTTTTTCCTACCAGAGATGCTACCGTGTTCCTTTCTGTTGTTCGTCATGCTTCTTGGGAGGTGTAGTTTTTCAGGAAGTGCCCTCTATAGAGCCTCATGGGCAGTGAAACTACCACTTCCAGTGACCATCTCCCTTCTGAAGGGCTTGACAGGAAGGTTGGATGAAGCTGGGTCTAACTAGGCTGCAAAGTCTACCAACTGAGACCTTTCTCCCAGGTGCATCATATTTAGGTTTTCACAGAATCATAGAATAATGGAGTTGGAAGGGGCCTATAAGGCCATTGAGTCCAGCTCCCTGCTCAATGCAGGAAACCCAATCAAAGCACATCTGACAGATGGTTATCCAATTTTGTCTTAAAGGACTGCAGTGCTGGACCACTCGCCATCACTTGAGGTCATAGATTTTATTGTCGTACTGCTCTGACAGTCAGGATGTTTTCCCTAGCTTTCAGCCTACAGTGGTGCCTCACTTAGCGTCGTTAATCCGTTCCAGAAAAAACATCACTAAGCTATTTTATCGCTAAGTGATTTTAAAAAACCCATAAAAACAAATTAAAACTTGTTTAATGCATTCTTATGGGCTTAAAAACTTACCTTTAAGCGAAAATCCTCCATAGTGCTGCCATTTTCGCTGCCTCTTAAGGGAGGCAAAACAGTGGGCAGCCATTTTGTTTTTCTGGTGGCCATTTTGAAACTGCTCGATCAGCTGGCCGAAAATGGGGGCTTTGCAATGATCGCTTCCCCACGATCATCGCAAAGCGAATTTTCCCCTTAGGGACCATCGCTAAGCGATCGCATTTGTGATGGCAAAAAGTCCATCGCTAAGCAATTTCGTCACTCAATGGAGCGATCGCTAAGCGAGGCACCACTATACATTATTACGTGTCCTGCACCCTGGGATGCTTGAGAACAGATCCTGCCCCTCCTCTGAATGACAGCCTTTCAAGTATTTGAAAAGTGCGATCCTGTCTCCCCTCAGTCTCCTCAAGGCTAAATACATGCCCAGTTCTTTCGGTCTTTCCTCCTAGGGCTTGGTTTCCAGCCCCCTGATCATCCTTGTTGCCCTCCTCACAACGTGTCCCAGTTTGTCAGCATCCTTTCTAAAATGCAGTGGCCAGAACTCAAGATGAGGCCTAACCAGTGCTGAATAGAGGAAGACTAAGTACTTCAGGGATTGGGAGACTATACTTTTGTGAATGCATCCTAAAATAGCATTTGCCATTTTTGCAGCCACACTGTATGGTTGGCTCATATTCAGCTTTTGATCTCCAAGAATCCCAAGACGCTTCTCACTCATGAAATTTTGGAAGCTGTGTGTCTGTCAGGTCGAACTTCCGGAATGGAGGTCTGTGAGCTCTGTAGTCTGAAAACTCCGACAATACGTTTTCTCATGAGGATCAGTGCCCTTCATGCATCGATTTGGCTGCAGGTAGTAAATTGGCGCAGGGCTTGCCCTCAAAGTTTTGGAAATGAGAACAGAAAACGGACGCCGTTCCCAGGACACCGAGCGAGAGGTCTGAAGGCAAGAAGGGGACTGGGGTCTGGGGCAGAAAAGTTAAAAAGCATTTCCAGCTGGAGGTGAACTCCCACCGCGGCGGTTTTGACAGGCCAAATTCACTTGCTTGTGCAATATCTCTGTCTTGTTAAAGGTAATTACAGTTCTTCCCGTGTAATGAGATGGTTTTTAAAGGCCATTCAAAAGAAATTTTCTATAATGAGGTTAAGGGTTTTATGGTGTTATACATCAAGGGAGCTGGTAATTGGTCGGATCCAGGAAGCATCCTGAAGGAGAGAGATAGGCCGCTTCATGAATACCACGGTTAACTTGCAAGCATCAAAGAGGGAGCTTTCCAGATTTTCTCCGCTGTCCCCTCTTAGGAAGGAGAGGGGAAAATGGCAAGGCGGGGGGAGGGGGAGAGGTGGCAGGAACAAGGCACGGATGCAGATCTTCACAAATTGTTAGCAAATGTATAGGAAAGAAGTAATTCTCTAGCATTTTGTTAAGAAGCTGTCCGTGTGGGTTAGTGGTAGGGATGTAAATCCAGATTTCGTCGCTCAATGGAGCGATCGCTAAGCGAGGCACCACTGTAAATTATTACGTGTCCTGCATCCTGGGATGCTTGAGAACAGAATCCTCCTCACATAGTAAAGAGGGGCAAAATTCCCCCCCCCCCCAGTTTCTTGCTGCAAGATGGAGAGTCCTCCCACATTGATCTTTAAGAGAGTTTCTGCAGTTTTGAAGTTTTTCTCTGTACATTTACGTAAAGTGTGTGTTACTGGAAAAAGCGGTAAGCAGAGCATCCAGGAGAGTACTCACAAAATCCCACAATTTCCTTTGTTTAGACTGACTCACCATAATCTGAACTCTTCAGGAGAAATTCCCAAGGCTTACCCAATGCTTTGCATCCAGAATTATAACAAGACAGAGCATATTCCCCCCCCCTCTAGAAGGTTTGTGCTACTTGCGCGAAATGTCCCTATGGGAGAATGCTCAGAATGAGCATCCTTTCCCATTGAGAAGGAAACAGTGCATTTGCGTGTACAGAGACAGAAACACCACACCACACACACACACACACACAAACACGCGTCTGACCTTTCAAAGTCTATACAAAAAGATGTTTGTGCAATCTTGGACACAATTTGTGCACATCTGAGCCCAGTTTGTGGAAGAAATGCTATTTGTGCAAATTAATTGCATAATATGAGCAAAAAAATTGGACACCCTTTTGCAGAATGGGGATGACACTGTTGCAACTCCACATCCTCACCTCCGAGGAGGATGACCCATCTCAGAATCTACATTCCTACGTAAGTGTTACTCTTTTTGCATGAGAGGCTCATATCGGTCTCTCTTTCTCTCTCTGCCCCCAATCAGACGCAGTTCTCTGCAAAGTCATTTGGGGCAAAGTATTGAAAACATGGGGCAAGCCCACACCAAGACTTGGGAGCTGAAGGTTTTCACTGCTTCTCGCCCAGCTTTCTACCAACAGTTGAAGAAGCCAGACCATAACCTCCTCTGTTCTTGAAGGAGGTCCAACAGCCCGGAGGTCAGCTATGTCTTTCATGCTTGTGCCCTCAACTGATTTCATAGAATCATAGAAAAGTGAAGTTGGAAGGGGCCTACAAGGCCATCCAGTCCAACCCCCTGCTCAATGCAGGAATACAATCAACGCATATCTGCCAGGTGATAATCCAAGTTTTTCTTGAATGCCTCCAGGGTTGGAGCACTCACCAACTCCCGAGGTGCTATGTTTACTATAGCAATTACAGTGGTGCCCCGCATAGAGACGATAATCCATTCCAGGAAAATCGTCGCTATCCGGAATCATCGCTATCCGAAATGGAAAACCCCATAGGAATGTATTAAACCCCATTTAATGCGTTCCTATGGGGGAAAAACTCACAGCTATGCGGAAATCCTCCATACGGCCGCCATTTTCGACACTTGGTAAATGAGGAAACCACGTGAAAACGCTGTGGGCGGCCATTTTTCCGGTGGCCATTTTGGAACTGCCGATCAGCAATGCGAAAAACGGTAAGCAAAATGCTTATCGATCATTGCAATGCGATTTTCGGCCACTTAAAACATTACAATGTGATCGTTTTTGCAATCACAAAATCTGCAATGCTATGCAGATTCGTCGTTAAACGGGGCGCTTGCTATGCGGGGTACTTATTTTTGGGTACTAAATAAATCAACATATGCTTTTCAGGATGCAGCCAATACTTACCAATGTAAGGATCCAGTGAACAAGCTACAGCTAAATATAAGCTGGAACAACAGGCGTGCGCCTTGATGCAATTGCACCATTACATTTTGCCCTGCACTTTCAGTGCAACATTGACAATAACTCATGGCAGGCAGCGCGGTGGAGCAGCTTGGACTGTTCTGCCATTCCTACAGCATAATAGATATAACCCTAAACAGCCACTCAGTTACCCAGATATAAAGGCTGCTCCTGCATTCAGTACTGTCTATTTTCAAAGAATGCAGGCAGAAAAGTGGAAACGCTTTCAATGGTGGAAGGAGACCATTTTCCTCCCTCACTCTAGCGCTCGAGCCCGCTTGTTGTAACCTCTTGAGTGCGGCCACTCAGGGTGGAAAGATAAAGACCTGAACTTTAGATGACTTCCGAGTGTTGCGCTGCTCGAAACTGAACCCGGAGGCATGCGGACGTCTCATCCATCAACGCAGATCGAGAAACCAGGAGAAAAGCAGCTCGGAAAGAAAAGAAAGTTTGGGGACAAGCTTTCTTCTGTCCTGAAAAAGCCCCAGTTCTTGGTAGTGCCGTTGGGTATGTGTGGCTTGGCTTCCTTGCTCGAATATTCAGGCCCTCTCTCTGAAGATTCACTCTTGACGTTTATTTTAATTTTCTTTGCAAGCTATAAATAAAGTTCAAACCTGTTCGTTAGGTTTGCAGACAAGGAAGTAAAAATCAGGCCAACTGCTCAATAGCTCAGTGGTTTAGTGGAGCTAGAGTCTGGAAGTTCGATTCCCTACTCTAACTCCTTAAAAGGGGCTGGAGTCAATGATCCTTAGGGTCCCTTCCAGCTCTACAGTTCGATGACGATGACGACGACGACGACGACGACGACGACGACGACAACAACAACAACAACAACAACAACAACAACAACAACAACAACAACAACAACAACAACAATGGTGGTTGCCCACATAAGTACTAAATGCATCCCCTTTCCCTTTACAGTGTCCTGTCAACAAGGATAAAAAAAAATTAAGGGTAATTAGCATCTCAGAAAAGCAGAAGAGACCCCCAAATTCTGATGGTAGAAGATAAAGATTTCAGCCAAACAGGGATACCAATCCTTGCTTATTTTGTTCTCGGAGAGGAAAACAAAAGGCATTCAAATATTTCCACTGCAACGTTAGAAAAGGTTTTCTGCATTTCTCCCTGCTCCACAAAAGTGGCACCTTTGGATGAAAAATTCGAGTGGGTGGACTTTGAGCAAACCCCCCTTGTATTTTTGCACAAGACAAACGGTGTTTTGTGCAAATCGTCGAGTTTTGCGCAAACGGCACAAATGTCGTGCAAAGAGAATACAAAGGGATGTGCAAAATCGGAGGGATCTCTATTATAAAACTTGTTTTCCTAAGGCTTCTGCGGGTAAAAGAAGAGGGGATTTTTCTTCTGCTTTGCAGGGCATTCTCCCCACCGGAGGGAGAAACAAGATGGCACCCCTCTATTTCTTTATACCTGTGCCTCTCTTTAACAATGACAACAGAACAGAACATTCTCTGCCACACATGAAGGCTGTATTTCATGGGGAGTGCAGGATCAGAGCAGAGGAGAACAGACCAGTTCAGTCCATAGGCTGCCCCTGGACATCAAGCTAGTGGGGAGGTTACAGAACAGGCTGAACGGCACTCAGATCAGTGCCACCTCTTACCAGAGGCAACCATCCAAACCCTCCTAACGATAGGGCTGGCCCCAAGCCAGACTTAGTCGGAAAGGAACAGACTTGCAAGCCCGGGGCGTCTCAAAATCAGATTATGATCCAAGCCATAGAAGAACACAGCAGCATGGTAGGGTTACGGCTTAGTTCAGACAACAGCTTGATATTACTAGCAACCATAAAGCAGAATGCAACCACTACCCTCGATCTAGGCAACACTATAGCCGACAGACAGCTGATTCTGCTCCGGGGATTGCTCCCACTGGACCAGAGCAAATATCTTTAATTTCCCCATTTGTATTGTGCCTAACAGTTCTTAAAGTGCTCAAAGCTGTTTAAACGGTTCTAATAACAGAATATTAACTCGAAGACAAGGAGCCAACCGAAACCCCATTACAATTATAAAGACGGCAGAGTGATTCCGCGTATGTCTGTACTTGAAATGCGCATCTGCTTTGTCGTCATTTAACTGTAAGGGGCAAAATGTAGTACAAATAGTTGATTATGTGATGGAAAATGGTTGTTGTGGGTTTTTCGGGCTCTTTGGCCATGTTCTGAAGGTTGTTCTTCCTAACGTTTTGCCAGTCTCTGTGGCTGGTATCTTCAGAGGACAGCACTCTGTGCTCTGGTGCAGTTTGTTTGGGAGCTGAGTATTTACGGCAGTGAGATCAGCTCAATCACAGGTCCATCAAAACACATTGATCACCATAATCACCCATCTCCTGAAAAGGGCAAAAGCTGATCTCACAGCCATAAATACTCTGCTCCCAAGCCAACTGCACCAGAGCACAGAGTGCTATCCTCTGAAGATGCCAGCCACAAAGACTGGTGAAATGTTAGGAAGAACAACCTTCAGAACACGGCCAAAGAGCCCGAAAAACCCACAACAACCATTAGATCCTGGCCGTGAAAGCCTTCGCAAATATATATGTGATGGAAAAGTCTAGGCTCACAGCTCACTCAGGCAAGCATTTAGTAGGCGCCACCCATGTGGGCCTATATGGAGATAAAACAGTACCAAGGGAGCATTTGCTGTACTATTTGATACCATTTTAATTGCCATAGTTCCATCCTATGTAACTCGGTGACTGGTAGCTTGGTGAGGCTACAGCAGAATGTTCCAAGTGCACACTATAAATCCCAGGTTTTTGCAAGATGTTGGTTTCTTCTCTTTCAGCATCTATAGCTAGAACACTGATTCAAATGAGGGCTCTGCCAAGGTCTTCCGTGAAGTCTGATGGATATTACTCAGTCAGACTTTGCATTCCAGATGCGTGATTTCTTGCCCTGCTGTTACAACCACACAGCTTGTTCTGAGCTTTTAGTTTCTGGAGTAAAACACTTATTTTTTATATTCTGATTAAAAATTTCCAATTTAGTTCCCTCACTCCAAGTACTACCATGTAATACTGCATTTTTGTTCTTGGTCCATATTTCTCATGTTCCACTTTCCAGTTATATCCATAACATAAAACTGGACTTTCTTTTAGTCTCTGTGCACATCAGCAATTGCATATCCTTTCAGCTTAAATCCAGTTGCTTTATGAATGATAGGCTTATTCAAATGTAACATTTGCCCTTCTCCACTGAATTCCTTCACTCTACGATTCTCATCCTGCAGTACTATCCCTTCTTGTTACAGGGATTTAGGCTAGAAATGCTCAGAAGTCATTTATCATTACCACCTTCTGCATGGTACTAACAAGGGCTAGTGGTGTTGTTGTCTATAAAATCTTCTGCCAGTGTCATTTTCCATAAGGGTTGCTGCCCAGTAGCTGCCCTTCAAAAAATCTGCCCACCCGCTTTACCACTGGATGTCTCCATTCTCTGCTGATGATGCAACTGTTAATTCAAAAGGAGGATGGCTGCATCTTTGTCTGGTGTTTTTGTTTTAAATATTCTGCCTTGGACAACGCTGGCAAGAGTCCAGGCTTGTAACAGAGTCGAGCCTCTTGACAATATTGCTCTCAACGTCCCTGACATGGTGAAGCACCCTCATCTCGTTAAGCTGTGCATCCAAGAGGAGGTGAATTACAGTAAATCCATTCATTCAATGGGAACAACTAGGTGTTGATTTATTATTGAAGAGTTGATTCAATGTGTCCAGGGAATATCAATGGGACTGAGGCCATAACTGATCAGTCCCAAGGGGTTTTGACTGAGATCTTAAGATGCTCTTGACAAAGGTTTTAATCATAAACATTGTACCCAAATCTAGTGCAATCCTTTCAGAACTGATGTGATGTAGGCACTGAAAGTTGTTCCTGTTAGTAGTCTAGCTGCTGGATATTGCGCTTGCTGCAGCATCCATGGGCAGCCCCACATGTAGCCCACTACAGTAGTCTAGCCAGGAGATTCCTATGACATGATCTTCTGTGGCCCTTGTCCAGGAATGGTCATGGCTGGTGAATCAGTCGACGTTGGCTCTGGGCACGCCAAACCACTGAGCCCCCATGACGAACATCCCTCCAAACTACATACAGTGGTGCCTCGCATAGCGAATGCTTCGCTATGCGATGAAACCGCACAATGATGGGTCCCGGGCCATCGCTGGAGCGTTCGCTCAGCGATGACCCCTATGGGCTTTTTTCGCTATGCGATGATCGCGCGGACGCAATCAAAGCATAGCGAACAGCTGATCGGCGGTTCCAACATGGCCGCCGCTAAAACAAAATGGCGACCGCTGTTTTGCCTCGCTAACGAGGCATCCAAAATGGCCACCGCAATGGAGAAAACTCGCAGAACGGTGAGTTTTAAGTCCATAGGAACGTATTAAATCAGTTTTAATACATTCCTATGGACTTTTTTGTTTCACTTAACGATGGATTCGCTGAGCGAGGGTTAATCCGGAACGGATTAACCTCCTAAGCAAGGCACCACTGTATCTGCTTTTCTGGGGGGAGTGTGGCTCCATCAGTGCTACCCCTGGATCTGAGAACCACTGAACCATAGAGCCAGTGCCTTGTCCAGATTCATCTTCTTTATTGGCCCTCATCCAGGCTGTTACAGACTTCTTTGCCAACCTGGAAGCGAAATAGTTAATATATGTGTGTAAAACTACTAAGACAGCCAGGGTAGAGATGATCCCAGGAGGTCTATTTCACTTAGTTCTTGTCGAGTTCTTGCAGGGCTGAGTCACTGGCTTTATTCTTGGAGGAGAAATTCCCAGGAGACTGGGCAGCAAATAGCATCGGCACCTCTTGTTCTTAAGCATAAAAGCACAGATAAGAAAAAGTGAGAATAAAATTCTGGCAGCCTCACATCCAATCAACCTCCACATTGTTACCAAAATGCATGTGCAGCTGCTGTAGGCACCCTTCAGTCTCAAGACATTATGGTAACATGTTCTGAATAGAGGTCTTGGAACAGCGTCTAGTGTGGCTGAGAAGGCCGATTCAAGAGTGACCATCCCTTCCACCCTGAAGACAAACACAATCTGTTCCCTGTCCAGCTCCCTGTTTTTGCTGCTTTCAGGACTGCCTCTTCGCCTTGGCCTGCTGAACAAGTGCCTCTTCAAATTGGGAGAGGCCGTGATGCACCACCTCCCTCCAGGTTGAACGCCCAGATGTCAGGGTTTCCCATCTGTTGAGGTCCATTCCTAAGGTCTTCAGATCCTGCTTGCAGATATCCTTGTATCGCAACTGTGGTCTCCCTCTGGGACGCTTTCCCTGCACTAATTCTCCATACAGGATATCTTTTGGAATCCGACCGTCAGCCATTCTCATGATGTGCCCAAGCCAATGTAGACGTTGCTGTTTCAGTAATGTATGCATGCTAAAAATTCCAGCTCGTTCTAGGACTACTCTACTTGGAACTTTGTCTTGCCAGGTGATACAAAATGCATTGGAGAAAATGCATATGGAACATGTTCAACTTCCTCTCCTGCCGTGCACAAAGGGTCCAGGACTCGCTGCAGTACAGGAATGTACTCAGGACACAGGCTCTATAAACCTTGATCTTGGTATATGCTGTCAGCCTCTTATTAAGCCATATACTCTTTGTGAGTCTAGAAAACATGGTAGCTGCTTTGCCAATGCGTTTATCCAGCTCGACATTTAGACAGAGGATGTCAGAGATGGTTGAGCAAAGGTACATGAAATCATGAACAACCTCCAAGGTAGTAATAGAGGGAGGTGAGTCCACACCCTGGCCCATGACTTGTGTTTTCTTCAGGCTGATTGTTAGTCCAAAATCTGGCAGGCCTTACTAAAACGATTCATGAGTTGTTGGAGGTCTTCAGCAGAGTGGGCAACAATGGCTGCATCATCGGCAAAGAGGAAGTCCCGCATGCATTTCAGCTGGACTTTGGTCTTCGCTCTCAATCTAGAGAGATTAAGGAGCTTTCCATCTGATCTAGTCCGGAGATAGACACCTTCTGCTGCAGTTCCAAAAGCATGCTTCAGCATGGCAGCAAAAAAGATCCCAAACCGAATCGGCGCGAGGACACAGCCCTGTTTTGCATGTCAAAGGATCTGATGTTGAGCTATCAAAACCTACAGTGCCCTTCCTTTCCTCATGAAAGGTTCTGAAGATGTTAAGGTGGACATCCAATCGTGGGAAGTATTTTAAAAAGGCCGTCCCTGCTAATCAAATCAAAGGAGGGAACCACAAGGGGGCAGGCATGGGAAGAGGACAGAACCAATGAATGGACTAGCTAGCTAAGCGTCTTCTCATGCCAGCTGCTGCAAATGTGAGCTGCCCAGGGTGCGGCACCTATGGTTACTCCTAGAGAGTAGACTTTGAGCTCCATTGTTGGCTGTCTGACCTGATAATCAATCCTCCACAAAGTTTTCTTTTTCTTTTTTCTAGGTCCACCCCAGCTTGGTCTGTGGAATGGACTGAGTGGCGCCAGGCTGTCTGCCCGGAGACACAAGCCCAAAACCAAAATGAACAAAAGTCTGGTGTTTTGATCTGTTCTGGGCAGGCTTGTTTTCCCAAGACCAATCAGAAACGAACCACAAAAAGGCTGGATTTGTGTGTGTGTGTGTGTGTGTGTGTGTGTGTGTGTGTGTGTGTGTGTGTGTGTGTGTGTGTGTGTGTGCGCGCGTGTGTGTTTGTGTGTGTGTGTGTGTGTGTGTGTTTTCCTTTTCTTTGTGGTCCATTTTGTGCCCACTTCTAATCCAGAAGTATCCTTTCAAAAAAATGGAAGTGGAATTCCAGACACTCCCAGTTACTTTCTCTCTCTCTCTCTCTCTCTCTCTGTGTGTGTGTGTGTGTGTGTGTGTGTGTGTGTGTGTGTGTGTGTGTGTGTGTGTGCGCGCGCGCGCGTGCGTGTTTGTGTGTGTGTGTGTGTTTTCCTTTTCTTTGTGGTCCATTTTGTGCCCACTTCTAATCCAGAAGTATCCTTTCAAAAAAATGGAAGTGGAATTCCAGACACTCCCAGTTACTTTCTCTCTCTCTCTCTCTTTGTGTGTGTGTGTGTGTGTGTGTGTGTGTGTGTGTGTGTGTGTGTTTTCCTTTTCTTTGTGGTCCATTTAAATGGAAGTGGAATAGACGCTCCCAGTTACTTTCTCTCTCTCTTTGTGTGTGTGTGTGTGTGTGTGTGTGTGTGTGTGTGTGTGTGCTTCTTGGGGACATCTTGAGCTTCTAGTGTGACACACACACACCCTGATGATTACAGGGAAAGATTTTGGCCCCTAGATCTGCTAAAACTTCTCATCCCTGCCACATGGGCTGAAATTAATTGCTAAGAACGGGATGTTCAGATTTTGTTTGGACTGCAGATCCCATAATCGTCCATTCTGGAAGTTCCACCTGAGAGACGAGACACCTGAGAGACACGTGGCTTGTCTGGGCGAAAAGTGTAGGCCGGAAGGCTTTGTGTCCTAGCTAGGCCTAGCTCTGCCTGGCTTCCTGTTCAGAAAGGAAGCTCACAGAGAGATTCATAGCTAGGCCCGGCTAGGCCACAAAGCCTTCCGTTTTGAGTCCTTTCACCCAGGTGGTAGTCTCTCAAGAGAGAATTATGGGATCTGAAGTCCCAGACCCCCGCGCCTCATCAGCGCGGCTTGAGTTCCGTGGCATTTACTTTTGAGTAGGTGTCTATAGGATTGCCTTGGTCGTTCTGTCAGATGGCTTCGCTCCCAGCGCAATGAGTGTGCTCAGTTCTGATAAACGTCCCTGCGTGCCTCCCAGTTCCTCGTTCGCAGCAGAGGAGAGATGGATGAGGCCCAGGTTTTATTTCTGGAGGCTGCTCTACACCCCCCCCCCCCGGATCTTGGCAGCCGCTAACAGAGACAGATTGTGGAGAAGGAGGAGGAGGAGGAGAAATTAAATGGCAAAAAAAAAAAAAAAGTTTTTTTTTAAGGGTTTAAAGCTCCTGCAAGAAAACCTGGATCAATCTGCTTCTATAATTGGATCATTCAATCTTTCACCTTAAAACAACAATTGTGATACAGTTCAGCCCAGGAGAATGATGGGTTTTTTTTTTAAAAAATAGAAATATTCAGTGGGTGAACCTTCCGTTCTTAACCCTTCACCCCACAAATGGAAACTGGTTACTTCGTGCTAAAAGGGGAAGCCCGGGACACCGAGAAGAAAATGAGAGGACCACCTCTTGACCCCCGTGGAAGGCTTTCAACAGCTCGGAGATTCAAAGTCTGTGGGCTTTCGTCTCTCTTCTTCCTTTCACCGAATCACCTGTGGAAAGAGCCTGCCTGCCCAGAATTTATGCACAACTCTAAATAGCTCAAATTAAATGAGATGAGAATGTTTGCAATTAAAAATCCTGTCTTTAGGGGGAGAAAACGGTTATTAAAAAGTAATACTAAAATTGTTTTTTCCCAGTGTGGCCCATGTATATAATTCAGCCCCACCATTACATGCTCACCTTAATGCAGAAAGAAAAGGTTGCAATTTCCAGACTATAAAACACTGTTTCTATTAAACATACCTCCAGCCTGCTTAATCTGAAGTCGATCTTGGCTAAAATCTGACAGAAAAAAAACATATATGTAAGAGCAACTGTGCAGTAGTTTTTCCATGCCCACATACTGCCCTTTGTATGATTTGTTATGGCATGGGTCATGTTCTAGACTTCTCAATCTGACCTCTCAATGTGTGTGAAGGAGAATCCAGAAAATGCTTATACAGTGGTGCCTCGCTTAGCGAGTGCACTGTATAGCGATGTTTCCGTATAGCGATCCCTTTTTTGGGATCGCTATACGGAAACATACCCGATCTTCGCAATGGGGAAAACCCGCATTGCGAAGATTGGGTATTGCGGCGGCAATTTTGGAGCCGCCGAACAGCTGATCGGCGGTTCCAAAATGGCCGCCGGAAGCCCGGATATGGCTGCCGGCAGCCGTTTTCGCGCCCTGCCCTCGCTTAGCGAGGGCACGAAAATGGCTGCCGGCAAGGGGAATCCTCGCTGAACGGGTAAGTAAGCAAGGTATTGGAACGCATTAAACTAAGTTTAATGCGTTTCAATACGTTTCCCCTACCCGTTTAGCGACGATTCCGCATAGCGAGGGTTAATCCGGAACGGATTAACCTCGCTATGCGGGCCACCACTGTACATTTGTTTATTGGGAACTGATTAGATCTCATCTAGAGTACCGTATCCAGTTCTGGACACCACACTTGAAGAAGGATGCCAACGAACAGGAGCAACTTTGAAGGGCAACCAGAATGAGCAGGGGACTAGAAACCAAGCCCTCAGGGAAAAGACTGCAAGAAGAACTGGACATGTTTAGCCTTGAAAAAAGAAGACTGAGGGGAGATTCTTCAAAAATAGAAAAGGTTGTCATCCAGAGGAAGGGCAGGATCTGTCCTCCATCATCTGAGTACAGGACACATAATAATGGGCTCAAGCTACAGGAAGCCAGATTTAGGTTGAGCATCAGGAAAAATGTCTTAACTGTTCGAGCTGTACGACAACGGAACCGATGATTTCAGGAGGTGGTGAATGCTCCCAACGCTGGAGGCATTCAAGAAAAAATTTGACAACGATCTGTCACATCTGCTTTTATTTGGATTCCTGCACTAAGCAGGGTGTGTGTGGCTTTGATAACCTTGTAGGCTCCTTTCAACTCCATTATTCTGCGATTTAAGCAATCAAGTAAATGAAGACGATGTTGGCTAAAATATTTATATATTTCCTATAGCTCCTTTCTGCAAATAATCTCAATGGAGGTTCAAGCTTATTAATAATATATATAATAGTGAGCCATCGAGTCAATTGTGACTTGTGGCAATCCTTTTGTGGATTGGTTTTCTAGGTAGAGCGTACTCAGAAGTGGTTTCCCATTCCCTTCTTCTGGGGGCGCCCTGGGACTGTGCAGTTGGCCCAAGGCTACCCACGCTGGCTCAACATGAAGGAGGCACAGCGGGGAATTGAACACCCAACCGCTGGATCCACAGCTGGATACCTAAACTACTGAGCTATCCAGCTAGCTCTCAAGTGGTCGTGGTGGTGGTGGTTGGTGGAGGAGGAGGCGGAGAAGGAAAAGAAGAACAGCTGGAAGAGGAAGACATTCTTACTCATAACATTGAAATAAAACAGAGCCATATGGTCATCACTACCTACTCTTAGCCTGCATAATGTACCAGGCTATATCTTCTAAACGGCTACTGATGAGATTTTTTATTAACAAATATAATAATTAAGAAGACACTAACATTCTTCCAGCTCCATTACATACACTTTGGGTGGGGTTTTTCCCATTAACTCAGAATCCGGCATTAATCTGACCTTAAAGTCAGGTTCAGCACAGCTTCGTTTCTAAACGAGACCAGCCACCACAGATCATCAGAAGGAATTACATAGAGTAATTATTATACACCACCTCAGTCTGTAGCCAGTCAGAGAAAGGACTCAGGTGTCAGAGAGGCTCACGTGGGTGGTACTGTAAGGAGAAGGTGCTCCAGAGAGACCTGTGTGCCTCTGAGTTGCCATGTATTCCTTCATTATGGAGACACTTGCGTCTGCCGCCTCATTAAGCAAAAGGCAACTCTGTGTGTGTGTGTGTGTGTGTGAGAGAGAGAGAGAGAGAGAGAGAGAGAGAGACAGAGAGAGAGACAGAGAGAGGCAAAGAAATGGATAGCTGTTAACATACGGGAAGAACTACAGAGGTGACACAGAGTGAAGGACAGCAGCGATCATCATAACCTGACAGGTGGCTCAATGGCCCTCGGAAACCACATTGAAGATTCGGGCCCTGCCGAAGCAGAAAGGCCGTTTTCGGACACGTGCCCTGCAACTTGCGAGTCACATGGACAGGGGTGCAGGTGGGACCAAAGGTGGGGTGGGAAATGAAGCTGGAATGGGAGAGGGAGCTTCCCAGGAGCTCAGACGTCATCAGATCCCAAGAGCACACAACTGCGGCTTCTTTCTCTCAGTAATGAATGGAGAGAGAACTAATTTAGATTATGTCTGGAAACTACTGAACCAAATAGAACTTCACTACTTTGAAGGTGTTAACTGTGACTTCTGAAGTTACTTTTATAGTAATTAAGGTATGGTCTCATTAAATGGTGGAGAAGGAATGGTTCAACTTATGCTGTGCCTTGTGGTGCTGCAATCAGATCACCCTCTGCTACTACTGCCATCAAGTCAGTTCTGATGAATGGCAACCCCTTTCATGGTTTTCTAGGTAGAAAGTACTCAGAATAGTTTACTGTTCCCTTCTTCTGGGGGTGACGGTGGTGTGGGTTAAGCTGTAGAAGCCTCTGGGCTGCAAGGTCAGAAGACCAGCTATTGTAAGATCGAATCCATGCGACAGAGTGAGCCCCCGTCGCTTGTCCCAGCTCTTGCCAACCTAGCCGTTTGAAAGCATGTAAAAATGCGAGTAGATAAATAGGTACCACCTCGGTGGGAAGGTCATGGCGTTCCGTGTCTAGTCGCGCTGGCCACGTGACCACGGAAGATTGTCTTCGGACAAATGCTGGTTCTATGGCTTGGAAACAGGGATGAGCACCGCCCCCTAGAGTCAGACATGACTGGACCTTTACCTTTTCTTCTGGGAACATTTTGTAAAGGTAACTTTCCAATTTCTGTGCTTCCCCGGACTTGGCTTTTTCCCTGGGGCTGTTAGAAACAACATGACTTTGTTTACATTACCGTTGGGAATCACTATGTTATTTTTTTCTCCATATACCACTAATGCTGAAATGTTTAATTTGGGGTCACAACATGTACTGTCTGCATATCCCCCCCTTTTGAGAAACATCCGCAAGGTCTTTGCTAATGTTGTCCATGAATAAAAGCAGCGGTCTTTCCACAGTCATGCACGAGTGAAGAATCCCTGGTTGCTCGCTTTTTGGAAGGAAGGTCTCGAGATACTGTTTTTCACTGAGGATTAGAACATTTGTGAATATGTGTTACAGCCTTAATTTGACAAATATGTGTGTCTGTGTGTCTCTGTGTGTGTGCCCCCAGATCTGCAGGTCACCATTGTCTGTCACACAAGGCAGAGTGGCCTAAGCTGTTGCCAAGACAGAAATACTAGCATTAGGCTTTGCTGAGTTATAGGTGGGCAGGAATATTACAATAGATATCCGGGTAGATATAAATGCACCAGACGGAGAAAATATGCCGACAGAAATAAATGAGGGTGAGATAATGAACCGACATCCTACATTGCCAGAGATGAGTAATAGATAGGTAGATCAAAGACCCAATTTTTATATGGCTAGGCGATAGGATTGAAGCAGATATATACCCTCTGTCCTCTGTTGGTGGCATAAATCTTTCATCCCCGATAACGTCTGTCTTCATACGGAAAGGAAGAATTAAATATTTCATGAGATCGCAGTCAATCCTGCTGGCCCTTTTCAGCTGACATTTCAGACATACACTTGACATTGCTTTACCCCCCCCTCCCCGAAACCCACCACCTTGCTGGCGGGCACATTAGCATCCACAACTCAGTAAGCTGGCAACTCTGATTTAATAACCCGCACAGTGGGGGGTAAGCCTAGAGGGCTCTTTGCCATTCCTGGATCCTTACTTTCACCTCGGCTGGTGAAGAAGATGGTGGTAGTTGTTAACGCTGATGGTGAGGATGGAAGGTGGTCATATCTCACCAAAGCTAGAGCGTTCACAGCTTCTCGCCAGATGAGATGTTGCAAACACCCAAAGAAACTAGGAAATGCAAATCAACAGCATTTCTAGTTCCCCCTTCCAACCTCTCCCAAATAAAGCTTGAAGGAACGTCTGATCTTGTTTTGCTATTGTTGCTGCTCTTATTGTTTTCTTCTGTAAGATAGCGATTATTTTCGGAGCATCAAAAGCTGTCCTACACCTAGTCTGGCGAGTGGTCCACAGAAGTTGATACTTCCCCCCAAGGTCTGTGTTCTGGAATCAATAGGATGTGTTCGTCATGTCCATCATGTCTCTGATTCCAATGGCCTTATTATAATCATGACAAAGTGATGCTCTGCCCCAACTACACAGAACTCATACTCTAGTAGAGTCAACAAAACGACTCGAATAACCATTCTAAGAAGGGGCAACATTTGGGGGGAAAATATGAAAAATTGCTGTATACTTAAGGCTTTCTCTGCAACTCTTAAAATGTTAAATCTTTTTCCACCTTTGGTTAGCAAAGAATCCCAAAGAGTTGTGCTCAACAATTACATTTTGGCACATCCTTGAAGGCCTTCATTTTCTTTTTTAAAGTATATATATTTTAAAGATATGCAACGACCCACACAAGAGGAGTCTTGTGTATGTGTCTGTTGCACATACCTCTTTTTGATTCAGACTTTAAAGGTGAAGCAAGGTTCCCCTTAAAGCCCACAATTGAGATGTGCCTGCTGGAGGCGGGCCACCCGCCTTCTCCCGCTTGCTTCCTCTTGTCTCCCTGGATTCTGATCTAGCCAGTGCTCTGTTCAGCTGTTGTGACTGATTGGAAGAGCTGGAGAGAGTGGGCAATAACACAGAAACTGCAGGAATGTTCGGTGCCTAACACACCATTTAAGTTGGTGACAGCGTATGATTCCAGCATCTTAGCGATGTTTACTTTCCCCCATGGACCATCCTTTGCCAGAGTCGTCCGGCAAAGGCGGCTATTAATGCGAATGTCACGCTTGACCTTCTCTGTAAATTGGGATGGCTTTGGAGATCTCGGATGGACAGTGGGATTTGGAAAGGGGGATAAGAGAAGGCTGTCTAGATTGCTTCAAGATGGAAGGAGCTGAGTAAAATCCATTACCTCTGTTACATACAGAGGTAATGGATTTTTAGAAAAGGGCTAACAGTTAAGAGTTAAATAGCTCTAGCAGATACCAAGTTCCTTAATTATTGTTAATGTTGAAGCCTATTCTAGTAAGCAGTTTCTCATCTCAGGTTATCTGGTCCACCATCGAGAGAGGCAAAGCAGACAGAGACAAGGGAGAAAGCCCTCTATGGCTTACTTGGACTAGGGATGTGTTTATTTCATGACGCATGGATCCATCGCAAAAGAAGCATCATGTACTGCAGATGTTTGTCTCCCCGTCGGAGCGTAAATAAAACTGTGCAGGAGCACAGTCTGAGTTCTGGCTAACCACAATGCTTATTTATTTATTTATTTATTTATTTATTTATTTATTGTTTGTTTGTTTGTTTATTTATTTATTTATTTATTTATTTATTTATTTATTTATTTATTTATTTATTTATTTATTTATTTATTTAATTTATACCCCACCTATCTGGCCCACCAGACCACTCTTCTGATCAGTAGTTCCCAACCTTGGGTGTTCTTGGACTACAACTCCCAGAAATCCTGGTCGACATAAGCAGTGATGAAGGTTTCTGGGAATTGCAGTCCTAGGAACACCTGGGTGACCCAAGGTTGGGGACTGTTGTGCTAAGCTAATGGTTCCCCAGATGTTCTTGGATAAAAACTCTGAGAGACCTTCATCACCAGCTGTGCTGGCCAGGATTTCTAGGAGTTGCAGTCCAAGAACATTTGGGAATCCAAGTTTGGGAGGCACTACTGTCCCAAACTTGACTTTATTTATTTACTGAGCAATGGGGAAAATTGTTTTGAATTGCTCTGCAATGGGGGGGGGCAAATCTTCAACAATTTGCATTGCTATAGCTCAAGAAGAATTCTGTTGCTCTCACCCCATAAATGAAAACACAAGAGGCTGCTAAGGCAGTGATTCCCAACCTTGGGTAACCCAGGTGTTCCTGGGCTACAACTCCCAGAAACCCTGGGAGTTGTAGCACATCTAGTGGTGAAAGTTTCTGGGAGTTGTAGTCCAAGAACATCTGGGGACCCAAGGTTGGGAACCACTGCCTTAGCAGCATCTTGTGTTTTCATTCAATAGAAGAGCAATAGAATAGGTAAAAGGTTGCTCAGTGAGCATAGTCAATCTCAAGTTGACCCAAACAAGCAAGATGCCACCACCAGATAGAGCAAATTGATGGGATTTTACAGTAGGTACAACCTGGTTGAAGTTGAGGGGGTGGGGAGAGACAGAAACTGCTACAAGACAGCTAAGTTGGACAACACAATCACTATCTATGTCCATTCATCCCTGAAGAACCTCAACATTCTTTTATCCTCATAAACAAAGACTGAAAGGTTCAACGCTTAATATAAATCTTTAAAAGTCCAGATAAAGACTACAGTGGTTCACCACTGCGGTGAAATCAGAGTCAATAGGTATCATTGTGTTAGGAAACAGGCCCTACCATTCTCAGCTCATGACTAGATTCTAAAATTGATAGTACCTAGCATCTGGAAAATCCTGCAGTTGAAGAAGCCAACCTAAATGATGAAAACAGTCCTTTGGAAGGACTAAAGAAAGTACCACTAGGGGAACAGCATTGACCACAGTAACATATGCATTTCTCTCTACAGTCTCCTTTAAAATTGGTTGATTGCGGAATGTTTGACACCATGAATTAGAAAATGTTAATGTGGCAGCTTGGGGGCAAGCCCTGTAAGTGAAATCTTAATGAACTAAAGCTTTTGTATTAACATTTCAAGCTCTGATGATGTTGGAATAGGTAAACCTTTGGGGTGATCCAGGATGACCTCCGATTGTCTGCTCACCAGGGAAGCCTAGACGGCTCTTGCTGCCATCTGCTCTACCAACTGCCAGTGGTTGCCATGTATTTCAAAGCCAATCAGGCTAAAGAAAGGGTCAAATCCTCATCCCTCTGGGTTGAGTAAATGGGAAACGAAATCCAACCAAGATGGCAAATAGCCTTGTTCTCCCACTGCCAAAATCCTACGCAACCTCTAGGTGATCAAAGGTTAAAGGTTAAAGGTTCCCCTTGACAAATTTTTGTCCAGTCGTGTTCGACTCTAGGGGGCGGTGCTCATCCCCGTTTCCAAGCCATAGAGCCAGCGTTTGTCCGAAGACAATCTTCCGTGGTCACATGGCCAGTGCGACTTAGACACGGAACGCTGTTACCTTCCCACCGAGGTGGTCCCTATTTATCTACTTGCATTTGCATGCTTTCGAACCGCTAGGTTGGCGGGAGCTGGGACAAGCAACGGGAGCTCACTCCGTTGCGTGGGTTTGATCTTACGACTGCTTGGTTTTCTGACCCTGCAGCACAGGCTTCTGCGGTTTAGCCCGCAGCACCACCACGTCCCCTTGCATGTGGGTGAACTCACAAGCATTTCCTAAGAGGTGGAAGCATATTTGCAAAGAGAGGCTGCTCATAAATGTAACAGTCAATGACTCTGCCTCGCTAGTGGCCACGATTCTTCGGTCCCTTCTTTGCTTTGGGCCAAGGAAGGGTAACTTTTGGCATCCTTAGCACTGTTGCATTCAAAGTGTCCATAAACAGGTGCGAAAGGCGATCCACAGCCAGTCCTGGTCAAACTCTGAGCAGTCAGAAAGCTTGAGTGTCAAGGTGGGTGCAAGAGCAAAATCAGCACTGAGAAGCAACAGTCAAGCTGCAACCCATGCGTATAACAGTCTGACAGGAGGGAGCAAAGAGGAGCTACTTGCTTAAGTTCCAGATTGCGAAGCGGAATTCCAGCCAATGCAATGCACAGAGGGCTAGAGCAGAACATCATGTGATTACAGCAGTCTGTGTTTGCCTAGGACAATACAGTGGTGCCTCGCTAGACGATGATAATCCATTCCATTGAAATCGCTGTTTAGCAAAATCATTGTCTAGCGAAAAGCATTTCCCCATTGGAATGCACTGAAACCTGTTGAATGCGTTCCAATGGGGAAGAATGTCGTTGTCTAGTGAAGACAATAGAATGTTGTTGTCTAGCGGCCATAGGAAAGCTGCTTTGTGAACCGCCGATCAGCTGTTTAAATTGCTGTCTTGAGAAGCTTAGGTCCTGAAAACACCTGTTTGTGAGTGCAAAGGGAGCTGTCAAAATCATCATTAGCGAAAATCGGTTTGCAAAGCCGGGACCAAACATTGTCCAACGAAATTCCTCCATAGGAATCACTGTTTTGCGAATCGCTATAGCAATCGCAAAAAGCCAATGTCTAGCAAAAAAACGGTCATGCAGGATAACTGTCTAGCGAGGCACCACTGTAAT